>NW_027509042.1:34157500-34757500 GCF_051911475.1 Siphateles boraxobius
GAATTCTTCGAAACCGTAGCGTGGCGGGCTGTACACAGCCAGCCAGAATCTTTCCGTCTCAACCACAGCCAGTTGCTGCTCCTCTCTGCTGCTTCGGATAAGTTCTTTACTGTGCGACGCAACTCTTGGCCACTGAATCCAATGTCTCTGAGGAACCGGGTTGTGGAGTGTACCACAAATCCTGGACAACCCACTTCCACTGGATAAACCCGGACTCTCCATCCTCTCTGTTCTGCTTCAGTGGCCAGCTGAGCATACCGCAGTTTCTTCCTCTCATATGCCTCATCTACAGCATCCTCCCATCCTCCTCCACCCTCCTATTCAAATCAATCCTACCTTTTGACTCTCCTTGCTATAGTTTTGGAGTTATGAGTCTTTAGTTTTGTGTCACTCAGAAAAAACAATTTTAAAAATGCCCTCAGAGCTTAAGGGGTTAAAGAGATTCGTTCAAAAATTCTGATTCATCCAGTAGTGAAACAAGTAAAGTATATGAGTCAGTGAATCATTCATTCAAACTGATTTTTTACAATAATTCATTCAGATTAATTAAACATTTTAAATACATTGCAGCAATTACCATTATGTCAGAACCTCTAGTAAATTACACAATATTTTGTTTAGGTGTCTGTTCAGAATTGTGGGAGAATCGGGATCTCTGTTTGAAACAAAGAAATCATTATTCTCAATTTAACCAGATTCGTGCAGCTCTAACATTTTGCATTCAAAAAAGCTGGTCAAGAGGTTTTACTAAATAAAGACAAAAGGAACATTTAAAGTCATATTTACTTAAAGGCACTAATATAAAATTATGAAAATGATACAAAAATTGCAATCATCTTGCAAAAACAAAGCTCATTGAAGAACAAAGAAACATGAGAGACATAAGAGAACATATGTAGAAAAACATTACATAGAAGTATCTTAAACACCTCTGATTGACCATTGCATTTACACACTCAACGGACATATCTGTGATTAGCTACAGTGCTGAAAAGAGTAAAATTGGCTTAATGTAATTTTTATATACAGTATATATATATATATATATATATATATATATATGTATGTATGTGTATATATATATATATATATATATTTTTTTTTTTATATATACGTCAGCTAAAGTATCAAGATAATATTGCTAATGTTGTATCATTCAGCCCTAATTTGTATGCACTTTTTCGTATTTCAACAGAGAAAAATGCCAGATCAAGATGTTTCCCAAGGATCTTTCGTCGCCCTTCCTCTGACATTGTTGCTGTTGCTTGCTGTCTATAATCATGAGCGGGTACCTGTTGTTTTTTCTTTCAGGATAGCTTGTCATTTACAATAGCTGCAGTTCTTAGGATATTATGTACTGAAGATAATGATATTGTGTCTTTCCAAGGTGATCCCACTTCTTCTGCAGCTGTTCAATCAGATCCAGGGTGTTCTAGGACTCGCTCAGACAAGCGGGGATGGAATCCCTATGGATGAAGCCAAGCGACAGTCAAAGAGGCCAAAGACAAGACGTACATGAAACACCAGTATGAGCTAATATGAAGGCAAAGCCAATCACTGCTTTCAGATCTCACAGGCATCCAGTGTCAGACAACACATAAGACCATGTTGGTCTGATCATAAAATCCTTTCTTAAACACAACCTCATTTGGAGTCGCCAAAGTTTTTTGGACATCTTTAATTTTGTTTTGCTGAATCTCAGATGACTTAAGATTCTTTGCCTGTGGTATCCTGGTCACACAGATCCCTATAATTTACAGTCCCTAGCATGTGAATGTGGCTCAGAGATTGTGTATTTATGTTTGTGAGATTGCTCAGGGAGGACAGCTGATTTAAGAGACTACGTGTGTGTGTGTGTGTGTGTGTGTGTGTGTGTGTGTGTGTGTGTGTGTGTGTGTGTGTGTGTGTGTGTGTGTGTGTGTGTGTCTGTGTCTGTGTCTGTGTCTGTCTGTCTGTGTGTGTGTGTGTGTGTGTGTGTGTGTGTGTGTGTGTGTGTGTGTTGTTTTTTTTTTTTTTTTCAGGTATTTTCAGTGGTAAACAGAGTAAGAACCCAAGAAATTGATTGTTTGATGATTCTGGTAGTGTCCTGAATGACTAGTTTATTAATCCCACACTCCCATAAAAAAGTTATCAGTTCAGTTTTTTATATATATATATATATATATATATATATATATATATATATAACCTTATTAGAAATTGTAGAAAGTTGTAATTTGCAAACGTAAACACCCCTACATTTTAAAATAGAGATTTGTTTAGTAAACATTGATATATTTTTCACTAAATAATTAATTTTATAAGATTTTTTTGGTTTCCTTCATTTGTTTAAATGCAACAAGACATCCTAAAGATAAAAAAAAAATCAATTCCCTACCATTTGATGGATTTAGTATATATTCATTCCACTTCATTAAATGGTAAATAATGTGATAATGTGTCTGGTTATAGGGAGAACAAAATTAATAAAGTGTTTTGGAATCTACTAAACTATATTATTGTCCTTATTCAATTTTTTTTAGGGGTGGGGGGGGACATTTATGTAAAAAAAACTTGATCAAATGTTATGAGCAAATGTATGCATTTTGGCAATATTGTTGTAAATATCGGCAGACAAATCAGTCAAAGAGATACATCTGAATTACACTATATAATTCGAGGAATTATAATAGGCTTGTATGTTTATTTGAAGGTTTTGTTATTGCCATAGACTATACATTTCAATAGAATTAATTCACTCTATTGGAAGTTCAGATGGAAAATCAGAATTGGAACCAGATGGAAAATCTGAATTAATAAGACCATAATTATTCTATAAATGTGTTGAGAGAAGATAGTGACATGGTCAAGATGTGTATGTAGGAAAACAGGAGATAACTAATACCCCATAATATCCTATGTTTTTGAAATCAGATTGATGAAAGTGAATACATCACATTTATTGACGCTCTTCAGAGTCTGAATACTAGCTTGTGTGTTTGTCTGACATGTTATTAAGGAGAACTGAGGTGATATACATTTTATTGGTTTACTCCCATGAACCGCAATTTGTGATTGTGTTGTACTTACTGTGGCAGCTAAAAGCCCTGTCGCGGAGATATTCATTTTTGTTACATGATGAAGAATCACATTTCACCTTACATTTGTGAAGTGTAATTACAATAGTAATAAACATGTCCCTACTATGTAATTGTCCTTTTTTATTTTTACACGTTTGTGGCATAAATCGAGTATCGTAACAATATTTTTTGTCAATTAGGCTACTACAGTTATTGTTACAACACTAAAACTGTGGTAATTTGTTACCCACCAAAGAAATATAGAAACCGAAATTAAAAGTAAAGGGAGGTTACACTTT
The DNA here is from genome assembly GCF_051911475.1 of Siphateles boraxobius. NCBI lineage: Eukaryota > Metazoa > Chordata > Actinopteri > Cypriniformes > Leuciscidae > Siphateles > Siphateles boraxobius. Next base: position 34,160,859 of record NW_027509042.1, read on the forward strand.
ATTTTAAGGTGTCAGTATTACAGTGTAATTGTACATTTAAGTACCGATTGACTTTTACTTGAGTAATAATTAACTACATGTAGCTTACTTAGGTTAAAGGTTTATGATGAGGGTGGTTTAGGGTTAATTGCATGTAATTGCTATGCATATAGTTTATAGTTATAGTAACTACATGTAACAATTACACTGTAAAATAAGTGTTACCAAAAGGATTTTTGAAAGATTCTTGCAGGGAGTTCCCATATTATTTATTTAATTATTTATTAACCATTGTATTTTGGCAGAATTGACAGTTGCTTATTTACATGCAGTAGCTATTAATTGTTATACCCTGAATTATGCGCGAATCTCGAGCTTTTAAGAACCAGAGGGGGTCCATCGCTCCGTCTCATTGATTACGTATTTCAAGCCGAATCTTCAAACCGGTGGTCAGTGTCCCTTAATTGACAAGTGGATTTCAGCGCTGCTCCGCGGGGTGGTGTCGACACAAGTCAACACCTGCAGCCATTTTACGATCCGATGTAAAATATCACTCTGATGCCGTGAATCAAATCCATCTCTGGGCAGAACGTCTGCACCCTTGAATCCAGCAGGTCAAAAAATGGTGAAAAGAAAGAGCTTGGATGACAGTGACCAGGAAAACTGCCGGGGAATCCCTTTTCCGATCCAAACCTTCCTATGGAGACAGACCAGGTCAGTGATTTAGTCGTGGTATAACAGGTGTTTTTTTTTGTTTTGTTTTTTTTTTTGAGTGATTAGTCTGTTTCTTTTGTATATGGCTCCCGCAGATCTTTTCTCATTCGTATGCATCTCTCATACCCGTTTCTGAATTAATTTCTGTTGCGCTGGTTTCTCGTGCGTCATCTTTTCATACACCGCCGCACCTTGTGTGTCTTATTATGAACCCCTGAACAAAATTGGAAGAATATTCAATCGAATATTTAACCTTCATAGAGCAATGCTGCTGTCAGTGCTTTACCCAGAGTTCGTCATAATTCAGTTTCAGTTAAAATCATCTGATTGTCCTTGCCAGCTCGATTATGTCTGTTAGTATATATTATGCAGTTTTATTACAGACATGTAACTAAATGAAATATGTAACGTTATCTGTTTCAGCGCGTTTTTGCGGCCGAAGTTAGGAAAGCAGTATGAAGCCTCCTGTGTGGTGAGTGTAATAAGTGAACACTGTCACCTGCGAATCTGTCCTCTGTCTCGGAAAACAATACAATAAGCCTATCAGAGGTAGCCTACATCCATAAGTTCAAACACAAACATAATTTACTGTAAATATATCAATGCACTCAAAGATGTAGCCTACGTGGTAGGTTATGGAATATAATAATAATAATAATAAAGGTCCCTAACTGGGTTTTTAAAATTGGGGTTAATAAAAAAAGACTGAATTGTGCATTGCTCTTTTTTTATTCTACTTACTAAAGACTATGCAAGACTGGAATCATGGGATTAATTTTGAATATTTAGTTTAATTGACAGAAACAGAGTTACACCAGTAAGAAATAAAGCAAATCTGCATATAGTTTTGTAATAAATAAATAATAATAAATTAGTGTTATCAATATTATGCCAGATAACTGACTGTCAGGCTGATTTAGTCTGTTCTCTTCCTTGTGTACAAATAATACTGTAACAATAATGAGTAATCAATAAGTGCTTTTGGGATTATGTCTCACGCTTATAATCCTGGCTAGTCATTTGAGCGGGTGCTGGTGGAGAACAAACTCCATGGGCTCTCTCCAGCCCTCACTGAAGCCATCCAGAGCATCTCTCGCTGGGAGCTGGTTCAGGCTGCTCTACCTCATGTTCTTCACTGCACTGCCATCCTTCTTTCGAACCGCAACAAGCTGGGTAGGAACACTTATTAAACTGCGGTTGCTAGATGATGTGTGTTTGGGTGAATTCATTTTGTGGTTAATTATAGCTTAGCATGTCCACAATCTCTCTTCACCAGGACACCAGGATAAACTCGGGGTAGCTGAAACAAAACTCCTTCACACTCTACATTGGATGCTTCTGGAAGCGGCGCAGGAGTGTCACCAGGAGCCTGGCCTGGGACATGGCTGGTCTGGGGGCAGCAGTGGCGGCAGTAGTGCCTACCTTCAGCCCGTAGGGAACCAGGGTCTCACAGACCGAAATGGCAGCACCACTGAAGAGAATGAGTATGCCCGTGCCAAACTCTACCACAAAAACATGGCCACTGTGGAGCTCTTTGTGTTTCTCTTTGCTCCCCTCATTAACCGGATCAAGGTTGGAACCTTTATTGTTTCGATTTTTTTTACAAGGCTCAACAATAAGGATGGCCTGCTGAGTCACTTGCCTTTGTGTGCAAGTGCTGTGTTGACACTGTAACTTTTGGATTCATTGATAGTTGATGCATTAATTACAGTGTCTTGGTTTTCAGTGATATATTCTACATTGTTGTAGAATCTTCTGATTTGTCATTAGATAAGGTTATCTAGCTGGCTTACATAGATGAGGTTACCAGAAGTGTGTTTATGAATTTATGGAGTTACATTACAGCTGTATCATTCCATCTTAGTTTTTTTTATAAAAATCTAAATATTTGAATTATTTCGTTATTAAATGATTCCAATGAAATAATAATAAAATAATAAAAATATTTTAGTGAGTGAAAAAGCAAACTTAAATTACTGAAAAATAAAAATAATTCTAGCAAAAATAGAATCATAGATCATTCTTTTGTGGTGGGGCTGATGAAAATTTGCAGTACAAAGCAAGTAAAAATTGTAAATCCTCATTGTTGAGCCTTACTTTATCAGTTCAAAATCCATCATCATTTTTTGACTCTGCATATTCCTTTTTTTTATTAATTAGTTTAAACTGCTAACATTGTTGATATTTTTGGATTTGGCAGGAGTCGGACCTCACCTTTCGACTGGCTGGTGGGCTTGTGATCTGGCAGCCAATGTGGGAGCACCGTCAACCTGATGTTCCTGCTTTTTATGCCCTTGTCAAACCCATGCGTAATATTGTTACAGGTCCGATTTCTGTAAATTCACCTTTCACCTCTGTCCTCAACATCAATCTCATTTTTGATCCATTTTACCAGTGTCATTGTTCTTTATGTGTGCAAATCGTTTATGTTTCAAACATCTGCTTCCTCTCTCTCTCTTAAATTCTCCACAGCAAAGAGGAATTCTCCAGTGAATAACCAGTGTAGTCCTCATGATACCAGTAACCCATGCCCTGCAGTGAGTGTTCAGACTGTGATTTGCAGCCGCATAGCCCCTTGTGGCTCATTCAGTGCAGGCTTAAATTAATTTCCCCTCGTAGTGCATTAACATCATTGTTCTGCTGCGGTCATGTGATTTCCTCTTCTGTCTCGGCTTTCAGGTGGTATGTGAATCAGCCCTGCCTGACTCCTCCTCCCCCTCAGTGACAGGACAGGGCTGTCGTCGTGGCAACTCTGTAGAGAAGGGAGGGTCTTCACAGCAGGCCTTTGAGAGAGGATTTTCACAACAGAAGAAGTGAGTGTTTTTTACACACAGGTGGTACATATAGCAGGACTATATCATTCTATGTTGAAATATAGTGGAAAAGCATCAGTATAGAAAACAATAGAATTTCTGGGTGGTTTTCCTCTACACTAAACAAAAATTGTACAATAAGGTTCAATGTTCTGGGTTAATACCTGGGTTAATGTTAAAGAATTATTTAATACATTAGCTATCATGCAATAATAATGAAAAAAATACTTTTACAGCAATTTGTATTCTTAATGTTACTTTCTACATAAACTAATACAGTTTTCACAAGTTAATTGTTAATTTATAGAATTTATAGAAAACAAACATTAATTACCAATACTACATTTAAAAATATGAATATTCATATAAATACACTTATAAATTAAGATTAACAGATTAATAAATTATGTAAATATTGTGTTCATTGTTTGTTCATGAGAACGTATTAACTAAATCATTAGTTAATACGTTATCATTTACTAAACTTAGATTACTAAAATTTAAACTAAAATTAGCGTGAGGGCAATTCCAAAAAAGCGCCAATGGGTGTGGTAAGTTCTTCTCATGATCTATTGCCGATGCGCAAATTAAAGAACACAGATGCAGCCGGATCATATGACCAATGCATTCAAACTACCAAGCGCAGCACAAATTAGCGTCTGGTTTAAGACGTGCTTTTTTGGGAAGTAAATAATGGTGCAAATACCAGTAAATTGACTAACCTTAGTAAATCACCTTCACATTCATTTAAATACTCTCCTACCATAATTTTTGCGCCTGAAAGGGAAACTCCTACAAATGCATTTAAGGTCAGCCGCAAAAATAACCCTGTCCACGCCTCTTCAGCGCTAATTCTTCACTGCGTGTTTTTTTTTTAGTAAATCCTGACAGTAGTATTTTTTTAACGCCAAAAGACGGTTTGTGCAGGCGCAAGCTGTTAGTGAATCTGGCCCTTAACGTTATTGTAATGTGTTGGCAAAAAAGTAAAAAAATCTATTATAATCTTTTAAAACTAGAATGATCTTAAAGCAGTTTTTCTTTAAACTCATCTAATGTTGGCTAGATAAACAGCGTCCATTTCCAGCCAGACTCCCATCTGTCACAGTGTTAGTCTGTGCATGTGATCGCAGTGCAGTTGCCAAGCAACGCTTCTCAGCAACCTCAGTCTGAACTTCCGTTCTTTCTGACCATCATTTTCTGTAACAACCTCTCTGTCTTTCTTTCACCGAAAGTTTCTCAGTCCCAAGTGGCATCTCTGTATCGCAGCGGGCAAGGTATGCCACCTATTTTGATGTTGCAGTGCTGCGTTGCTTGATGCAGCCTCACTGGACAGAAGAAGGTGTGCACTGGGCCCTCATATTCTACTTGCAGCGGCTGCGTCAGATACTGCAGGAGAAGCCTGAACGCCCCCCCGAGCCCCGGATACCCCCCTTACCACGGCCCCGCAGTAGCTCGATGGTGGCTGCTACCCCATCTTTGGTCAATACTCACAAAACACAGGTAATCCAGCACAGAAACAATCATTAACAAGTCAGTTAGCTGACTGTGAGACCGTTTCAGATGGTAATTGGTAGTGGTGCAACTGGGAGAGATCCAGGGTGTGAAATACATTGCATGATCATCAATTAATTTGAAATGATAAAACAATTTTACCATAAAATTTGCATAAAAATAATAAAATACATTCCATAGATATGACAACAGCAGTGTTGTGAAATTCTATATACTGGAAGGCGTGTAACTGTCATAGATGTGTAGATATTAAGGGGTGCTTGATTATGATTTCATTTTTCTAACTTCAGGCCTTGTTTACACGAGAACGATTCTGGGTGAAAAATATTTTATCGGATGTGCCTTTCGTTTACACGGCGACGGCGTTTTGGAGGCTTAAAAACGCAAAAAAGTGAAACCACCCTCCAGAGTGGAAATCTTAAAAACGATCCACCGTCGCGTTCCCATCTAAACAGTAAAACACAAATCTGCTCACTGTGGCTCTCGTCGCGTACGTGTTTACGTCACAGGCATGCGCCATTACAGGAAAATAACCCCAATATGTCGGATTATTTCCATACGTCGGACCTTCAAGTTGCCATTGCAGCTCTGATAAACGGACAATAGTCTTTTCAGCAGTTGTACAAAATATTCTCAGATATTGGTGTTGTGTCGCAGTGCTTCACATTGCCACCTAGCCGCTCAGTGCATACTATATCGAATTTCACACACTTTTGCGTCATCATATGCACGCGGATTTCCCTCCCGATAACGCTCGTCTAAACGCAGAATAAAACGTGATAACGCAACGCCACTTTTGCGTTTTCTCTTCAGATCGTTTCCTTGTAAACATAGCCTCAGTTAGTGTGTAATGTTGCTGTTTGAGCATAAACAACATCTGCAAAGTTAAGTTCAAAGCAAAGGAAGATATTTGCTTTTAAAGAAATCGTTTTTTAAGGACTACAACAAACGGCTTGTAGGGACTACACGACATTCCTCCCGGGTTAGTGACATCACTAAACCTAAAATGTACATAAACCCAGCCCAACCCAGGAACTTGCAATCCATGTTGAGAAGAGGAAGAGTTGTTGTAGTAGAGTACATTTGTGAGTCTGCTTAAGCTGTCGTATCCGTCTTTTGCGTCACATGCAATACAGTACGTAACAAAATCAATAGCATGTCACTCTGTAGGCATTTTACAACAGTTCACAAACAAGCGATTTTATAGATTATCATGACAGAATATGCTAATCAAAGACAAGATGATCTTGATCTTGATCTTGATCTTGATCTGATCTTGATCTGATCTTGATCTTGATCTGATCTTGACTTGTCACTTCTTCTTGAGTCTCTCCATCATTGTCCGACTCCAGTTAAAGGTGCAGTGTGTGATTTTTAGCGACATCTAGCGGTTCGGCTGCGAGTTGCACTAAGGGCTCAGCCCACTGCTCACCCCTCCCTTTCGAAGAAGCTACGGTGCCTGAAACTGGACAAACATATTGTCGCCTGAGACAGCAGAGAATAGCCTAGCCAGAGTAAGCCAAGAGTGTGTAACATTGTCACTGTTTCTGTACAATAGTCCATTATAAACCACACCATGGATAAAGTTTACAAAGCCATAGTCAGGTGAGGATCAAGGGTCTTAATATATAATATAATAATAGTAATCAGCTGATTGTCTCACAAACTTAACCAGCACATTTCCCCCCACATAGCAAACCCATAATACAGTGAGGGAGAAGAACCACATGAAACTATTAGGGATGGCGAAAACTAAAAATTTTCTTGACCGACCACCGAGCCTCATTAGCCGGTTGAAACCGGTTAACCGATTAGTTTAAAATATGCCACGCTATTTGAAATAACAGCCATTTCGAGCCGCGCCTGCAATTTCGCAACTCTGTCGCATCTCTCTCTGCCTCCCGCTCACACACACACACACACACACACACACACACACACACACACACACACACACACACACACACACACACACACACACACTGCCCCGGCGCCGCGCCTCCACTCACGTCACTTTTTAAAAATCCCCTACAGCGCGAAAAATGAGTCCCGCAAACGCGGGGCCGAGGAGCTTGTATGTAATCGGAGGACAAATGGCTCCTTAGTTTCGAAATGGTTTGGGTACAAGGTGATCGCGTTGAAAATAAAGGCGTTGGTCTAGAGTTAGAAGCTCATTTGAAACATTGCAGCGTCTCATTTAAGAAAAAGACAGCTCCGAAGAGACTCCGCTTAGTTTGAGGTAACGTTAGTGCTAACAATAATAAAGAAAGATGATGATCATCATCACCTTATCTGTTACCACTGAAATGTAGATGTAATGTATTTCTACAGTATTACTACTGTATTTAAGCACTGTATCACACAAGTTGCAACTTACTGTGTCATTCTTTTTGGTGAAATGGTCCCACACACTAACGTTACGTTTCTTTGCACGCTTCATCCTGTCGTCTGCCCTTGCTCTAACCTCCAGTGTTTTAGCCTGTAGCCTTTACTTTTCGCAAACCTTGTGAGCGCGCAAACCCAAACGCTGTGACCTCGCGCCAAATGTTTTTAATGGATTATTAAGTACAAACAGGCGAGTTATGAAAAATTGAGTGTGAGGGATTTGTTCACTTCACACAAAAATATCTTCGATTAAGATGGCTAACTGTAGTAGCGTTTAGTCCACTGTCTATAATAGCCTAATTTAGAGATCACTTTTTTTTTCAACCGACTACCGACAACTTTGATCGGTTAACGTTGAGACGGTCAACCATCGGTCAAACGGTCATCGGTTAGCATCCCTAGAAACTATGCAACTATATATTTTTTCTAACAGGGTAGTAAAAGTTTAGCTGGCTAAATATGAGCTGTTACGGTGGCTGAGCTGGTTAAAGCGTAAAGCCTTGTTTAAACTCGACGTGTCCGCATGAGCCCAAAGGTGCGCGCGGCAAAAATTGCATCATTGTAACAGCGCGCGCGCCTCCGCATCCCCTAGACACCGTTTACTACACACAATAGGCTTTTTTTTCTCTGATTTTGAAAACTCTTCGTGATCGACTTAAAATGCTTCCAAGATCGACTTGTTGACCGCGATCGACGGGTTGATGATTCCTGTGACGTTACTGTTTTACGGTCAATGACAAGAGTGCTAATCAGCTGTCTCACGAACGTAACCAGCACATTTATCCCCAGATAGCAAAGCCATAACACAGCGAGGGAGAAGAACTAAGTTACATGAAACAATCCAACTACATATTTAACACCACTGACAAGGGAAAAGTCACTACTCACGGTGTTTATGGCTAGCTTCTAGCTTTCTGCTGCTTCTCTTTCAAGGTACTGACGAAACGCGCTCTGTAGCGCTGTTTGTTCGCGTTCGGCTACGGTAGAAACATGACGTCACAATATATCGACCTTCATAGAAGGGGGTACCCGCGGTTATGTAGATATAAATGTCTCATTCTAAGGTAATAAAAACATTACGGTTTATTAAGTAAGTTCTTTATACACCACTGAAAACATAGTTATGGATGTCATATTGCATTTCTGTTATTAGATACTCAAAATTTTTACACATTGCACCTTTAAAACATAAAAGGCAGAACAGTTTCTGACATTTTAGTGAGTGTCTGTGTGAGGTATTCGGAGCTGCTCATTTGCATTTAACGGGACACACACAAAACAATGTGTTTTTACTGACCCTCAAAAAGGGACACTTTTAATATGCTATAAAAAAATACCTGTGGGGTATTTTGAGCTAACACTTCACATACACACTCTGGGAACAACAGAGACTTATGGGCATTATACTACCCCTTGAAATTCCTGGCTGATATTGATATAAGCAGATTATTAGTTTTATGCTATGGTCGATAATAAATAAATGGATGATATTAAAATTCCATCCAGGTTTGTCTAAATAAATAGAAAATAATAATAATTATCAGAGCATTGAAATGTACATTATTAAATCCTTTTGAGACTTCCTAACAATTAGTTTTAACAGTGTTATTACATTATCAGTGTTTTTAAAGATTAACTTTAAGTGAGTGTTAAATGACGGCAAAGGTAATCTAAATATAAAAATATAGTCTACAATTAAATACCTAACATCAGATGATATACAATATCGACCCATACTGATAAATAAAAAAAGGATTCAGGTATTGTACCGATAATATTCAGTTATTCATTTACAATATTTGCAAAGATATCAGCACTGCAACAAAGATTTGAATTATCAACACATTCCTTTTCCGATCTCCATATACGCATGTGAAAGTTGTACACTGAAGAAGGTGGACAAAAGTAAAATTGACGCTTTTGAAATATGGTATTGGAGGCAAATGCTACGCATACAATGGACATCAAAGGTTGCAAAGCGAGTCAAAACAAAATATCACTGGAGGGCAAAATCACCAAGCAGCAGCTCTCATACTTTGGTCATATCGTGTGAGCTAATTCCTTGGAAACAACATTAATGCTTGGCATAGTCAGTTTGATGAGAAGATAAGGACAACAAAGAACATGCTGGCTGGACATAATCAAAGTAGACACAAATATGTCGGTGAAAGGATTGCTTTATGATTGTCAAAGATCATAAAGCATGGAAAATGATGATCCATAAAGTGACCCGAAGTCGGCCACGATTGAACGGTTAAATTATCAAGCAGACAGTATACCAATACTGTAATGACTAGTAGTTGACATGTAGCTGCCAAGTTACCTATAGTTAGTAGAATGTCTAAAGTAGACTATTAAAATAAAGTGTTATCCAATATTTTAACCATTATAATTCATAAGGTTAAATAAAAAACTTTCAAACCTGCTGTTTTGGTCCAAAATGATTTTACCCTGATTTTTCCTTCCTATTTTTCTAAGGATATGACTCTGAAATGTAACGAGGAGAGCAGGTCTTTGAGCTCTGAGACCTTCACCAAGGTGTCCATTACTAACCTCAGGAGACAAGCAGTCCCTGATCTATCAGCTGAGATGGGCATGAACATATTCAAAAAGGTTTGCAGATTATTTTATTTATGCATAGTTTAAGAGCGTAAACCAATATGTATATAGATTTAGCAAAACCCCTTTTAAAATGTTAATATAACATCCTAGTTTTCTAGGAGGGATACCTTTGCTTGAAACCTAAACATTTTTCTAACCACTTATTAATATAACATGTATTCAGTTCCTGTTTGCCTGTGCTGTTTGTCTCCATGGTCATTGATTAAGCAGGTGTTTCTTGTTACGTTAACAATCTGTGTGTATATAATCCCTCAGTTCTCTTAAGAGAGGTTCTCTCATATTGCGTAAGTTGCTTACGCTACGGGTAAAGTCATCTTTTCTCGAGATATGAAGCCAAAAATTATCCTTAATTTTGTATTTATTGTCAACGCAGTGCAGCAACAGGCACACCTAGAGCAGGCTGTCTAGCGTCCTCATTGGCTGCCCTGTGGCAACTGCAGCAGCCTACCACTGAGCCTGCCGTGACGTCGCGCCCTCTACACGTCACAGCCCGCCAGAATGGGTGTGGCTTAGCGTATAAAAGTAAGGCTCAGAGGCTGCCTCTCTGATTTTTCATCTCTTCAGCGAAGCTCTCCACATCGCTGGACTCTGAGAGAAGCCGCCGCAGTTGAAACCAGCGAGTCCAAGCACAGGAAAGCGCCTGAGGAAGCCGGCCACCTTCAGCCTTCTGTGCCTGCTCTGCTTTCCGGCGACGAGTATCCTTTGCTACTTTGCATTGCTGTGTGTGTTCGCCGCCGCGACACTTACTTGCTAAAAGAGCGCAAGGCATTTTTGTCGAAATGCCTCGCACTTCCTGTGGCTCGTGCAGAGCCCCCATCAGCGTCGAAGACCACCATGTGATCTGCGCTCTCTGCCTGGGCCCAGACCACGCAGCCCTCGCTCTTTCGACAGGAGGCTGCGTTTACTGTGAAGAGCTTCCGATGTCGACCCTGCGGGCTCGACTCGAAGTCTTCAATATGAATGCTGTCATTCCGTCCCCTCTTCTGGACGTGTAAGAAGAAACGCCATTCTCAGAGGCCGCCGGAGCCCCAGGCCAAAGTGAGACGCTCGCCTGAGCCCCTCCCTCGAGCTTCACTCTCCCCTTCTCCGCCTCTCCCGGACGTGCAGCTGCCAGCTTCGGCCCTCACTGCCGTCATCTCAGGGGACTTATGCGCCTCCTTTCTAAGGCTATGGACCGGCTCGGCCTTGAGTGGTCGCTGCGTGAGGAGCCCGCACCTAACAGACTCGACGGCTGCTTTCTTCAACATTGCCGCCGCCAAGCGCCTGATTCCAGGTCTGCACCTTTCCTGCCGGAGCTCCACACAGAGCTGGCTAAATCGTGGAATGCACCATTCTCCGCGAGGCTCCACTCACATGTCTCCTCGGCACTCTCCCAAGTGGACGGCACCGCCGAGAAGGGGTACAAATCTATCCTCCCAGTAACCCCCCCCTCTGCGAGATGGCGCTCAAAGTCTGCCCTCCCGTCCAAAGCCTGCAGGACCACGTCAGCCCTCGTCGGCCGCGCTTTCTCACCCGCCGGATGGGCCGCATCCGCCCTGCATTCCATGGCTCTTCTCCAGATCCTTCAGGCCGACCTGCTCCGTGAGTGGGACGAAAAGGGCCCGGATCCAGCTGCCAACACAGATTTGAGGAGCACGACGGACCTTTCCCTCATGCCACTAAATCCGTAGCACAGGCAATCGGGAGATGCATGACCTCGCTCACCGTCACAGAAAGGCATTTCTGGCTGATGCTCGCCGACATGAGAGAATCCAAGCGTGCCGCGTTTCTCCACGTGCCGCTCGCCCCGACTGGTCTCTTCGGCCCCGCGGTGGACGGGATTGTCGAATGCTTCTCCGAAGTGCAGAAGACCACACAGGCCATGAATCTCTTTCTGCCCCGACGCTCCAGCTCAGCTGCAGGCCGCTCACGTGACCAGCCTCCTGCGCGAAGTACTGCACAGCGTCCAGCTCAGCCGCAAACTTCGCAGCGACGACAGAGTGGCTGCCCTAGATCGCACTCATCCAGCCATCACAGGCCGCCTCCCCGGCAAGAACTCGACCTAAGATTTCGCTGAAGCCTGAGCATGCGAAGCCGGACCACCGTCAAAGCTTTTTGCCCTGTCAGTCCCCTTAGCAAAGGCTACTGCAGAGATGTATTTGGCAGCCAACGAGCCGGTGATACAACCCGCTCGCCTGCACACAACCGCCGTTTTTACGGCGACCCAGAGATATCTACAAAAGGGTATATGTAGTGTTGGTTCAGTGTGGGTGTGATGGAAGAAGACAAGGGTCGGCGTAACTGGGACTCGTACACGATTTTATTAACAGAGTTTTGAACAGGAAATATGCGCGAGGTGCGCCTTCACTATAGAACACTTTATTGCAACGTTCAAACACTCTTTCCACTATTAAATTAGCTCAGTCCATCAATTCTCCAGTCCTTTTCCATGCACGAGCTCCCAGTCCTTCTCTCTCTCCGTTCTCTCACTCCAGCCGGCTTTTATGCGATCTCCCCACGCCAATTACTGCAATCAGAAACAGGTGATCGTCATTTTGCACTTGACCTACTTACCAACCACTCGGCTCCGCCCTCTCTCTCTGCTACAGACTCCGCTAAACCACGCCCCCCTCGCCACATACCCCCACCGCCCGACTCAGGCCGGGGAGCCATCTGGCCTGCAGCCCCCCCCCCCCCTCTCCTCCTGGAGAGGAAGTCAGCCACAGCCATCTGTGCACCCGGACTGTGGATCACCTGGAATTTGAAAGGTTGTAAAGCCAGATACCAACGGGTGATCCGCGCGTTGGTATCGTTCATGCGATGGAGCCATTGCAGGGGAACATGGTCCGAACAGAGGGTGAACTCCCGCCCCAAGAGATAATAGCGGAGGGTGAGAACGGCCCACCTAATGGCGAGACATTCTTTCTCAATGGTGCTGTACTTGCCTCTCTCTTAGAGAGCTTACGACTAATGTACAGCACCGGCCGCTCCTCACCCTCTATCTCCTGGGACAGAATAGCGCCCAGCCCCCTGTCCGAGGCGTCAGTCTGTAGGGTAAAAGGGAGAGAAAAGTTAGGAGCCTGTAGGAGCGGTCCGCCACATAGAGCAACCTTTATCTGGGTAAAGGCCTGCTGACACCGCTCCGTCCACTGGATGGTATCTGGTGCTTCCTTTTTAGTTAGGTCAGTCAGCGGGCTAGCGAGGTCCGAATAACCAGGCACAAACCTTCTGTAATATCCCGCTAGCCCCAGGAACTGCCTAACCTCCTTTTTGGTCTTAGGTCTCGGACAGGTCGCAACTGCTGCCGTCTTATCAATTTGGGGACGCATCTGTCCATGATCCAAGTGGAAACCCAGATACCTAACTTCCACACGCCCAACTGCACACTTCTTTGGGTTGGCCGTGAGCCCCACTTCCCGCAACGTCCTGAGGACAGCTCGCAAATGCTGCATATGCCGCTGCCAATCATTACTATAGATGATAATATCATCCAAGTAAGCAGCGGCATATGCAGTATGCGGCCGGAGAATTCTGTCCATCAGGCCCTGGAAGGTCGCTGGAGCCCCGAACAAGCCGAAAGGAAGAGTAGCAAATTGGTGTAATCCAAACGGCGTTGTGAAAGCGGTCTTTTCTTGGGATATTGAAGTTAAGAGGATCTGCCAATATCCCTTTGTCAAATCCAGTGTCGAATAAAAACGAGCGGTACCGAGCAGATCAAGTAATTCGTCAACCCGCGGCATTGGATATGCGTCGAATTTCGACACAGCATTCACCTTGAAATAATCCACACAGAATCGGACCGAGCCGTCGGTTTTAGGCACTAAAACTATCGGGCTTGCCCAATCACTGTTGGATTCTTCTATTACCCCCATGTCCAGCATAGCTTCTAATTCATCCTGAACTATTTTCTTTTTATGTTCAGGTAAGCGATATGGCCGCCTACGCACTACTACGCCCGGTTCGGTCTCAACGTGGTGCTGAATGAGATTTGTCCGACCAGGAGGGGCGAGAACACATCCGCAAATTCTGCTTGTAAATTACGTATATCAGTGAGCTGGGACGGCGAGAGGTGATCTCCTCCAACTGCCAGAGCGAGAGATTGAGACTTTGAGCTCGCCTCTGGACTGAGATCCTCCTCCCCGCTCACCACCATCGCCAACATCACTGACTCCGCCTCATTCCACTTTTTAAGGAGATTGAGGTGGTAAATTTGATGTGCCCCTTCCCTATCTGTTCGGATAACCTCATAGTCGAGATCTCCAACTCGCCGTGTGACCTCACACAAGGGTCCCTGCCACTTTGCGAGTAATTTTGAACTGGACGTGGGAAGTAATACAAGTACTTTATCTCCCGGTGCAAATTCACGTAGTCTAGCCCCCCTGTTGTACAGCCGACTTTGTTTGTCCTGGGCCTGTAACAAATTCTCCATAGAGAGCCGCCCCAATGTGTGGAGTTTTGTTCTCAGGTCCATGACATATTGAATTTCATTTTTGCTATTCAAAGGTCCGTCCTACCAAGTTTCTCTAAGCACGTCCAGCACCCCGCGGGGCTGACGCCCATAGAGAAGCTCGAAGGGGGAAAACCCCGTGGAGGCTTGGGGGACCTCGCGCACAGCGAACAAGAGGGGTTCTAGCCACTTATCCCAATTTTTGGCGTCTTCCCGCACGAACTTACGAATCATGGATTTCAACCTGCGATTAAATCGTTCCACCAGTCCGTCCGTTTGTGGGTGATAGACGCTGGTGCGAATCGATTTGATGCCCAACAATTCATAAAGTTCATGAATGGTATGTGACATAAACGCCGTGCCCTGGTCAGTGAGAATCTCTTTCTGGATTCCCACCCGCGAGATTAACTGAAACAGTGCGCTCGCCACGCTCTTCACGGAAATACTGCGAAGCGGCACTGCTTCTGGGTATCGTGTTGCATAATCCACTAGGACTAATTCAAAACGATGCCCCCGTGCAGATCGTTCCAATGGCCCGATGAGGTCCATGCCAATTCTTTCGAAGGGGACCTCTATTAATGGAAGGGGGCACAACGGTGCTTTGGAGGTGGCCGGTGGATTCACCAACTGACATTCACGACAAGACGCGCACCACTTGCGCACGTTGCCGTGAATGCCGGGCCAAAAAATTTGGGTCATTAGACGATTCAGTGTAGCTGCCTGCCCAAAATGCCCAGCCATCGGATTGCAGTGAGCCGCCTGGAAAAGCGTTTCCCGGCGGCTCTTCGGTACTAATAACTGAGTTGTATCTTGCTTTGATTGGGCGTCCTGGGTCACCCGATACAACTTATCTTTTATGATTGCGAAATAAGGATATGAAAGTGGCCGATCTCGGTGGAGAGGCTGTACGGACTCTGTCAACCGCATTTTTGAGCGTCTCGTCTCGGGACTGTTCCAAAGGAAAGTCATCACGCTCTGAGAGTGACATTCTCTCAACAGCGTTCCGTTCCTCTGGTACAGGCACCGATGGCCCCGGCACAGACTCTCCAATCTGAGCGACCGCTCTCTTCCCCCGCTTCCTTTTTCCCCCAGAAGCACCCGCACACAAATGTGCCAATAGCACTTTAAACCCCGGCCAATTAGTCCCCAAGATTAGCGGGTGTCGGAGGTGCGGGCTAACGGCCACCTCCACACTATGCTTTTGGCCCCGAAATTAAATAGTGACTGGCATTAACGGGTAATCCACCACCTCCCCGTGCACACACCGAACCTTAACCATGCGGCTCCTATCCAATGCCTCTGGTTGAATCAGGCTTTGATGGATAGAGGTTTGGTTACAGCCTGAATCCACCAAGGCCTGATAAGTACCCCCCTTTATACTCCCTGATATCTGGTACAGTCCAGCTTGATCTTATTTTCTCGTACCCAAGAAGGACATAGCTCTCATACCTATCTGAGATATTTGAACAAAGCTCTCATGAGAAGACAGTTCAAAATGGCCACGACCAGACAAATTCTCGCGCAAATTCGCCCGAGGGACTGGTTTATCTCTCTGACTCTCTCGATCTGAAAGATGCCTACTTTCAGATTCAGATAATACCCCACCACAGGCCATTCTTGAGATTCGCCTTCAATGGTCAGGTATATCAATACACCGTCCTCCCGTTCGGCCTGTCTTTAGCACCCCGTACATATACGAAGTGCATGGACGCAGCTCTCGCCCCATTGAGTAATCAGGGAATGCGGATTCTGAACTATTTGGACGATTGACTGATTCTGGCACAGTCAGATATAGAACTCCTATCTCACAAAAAAGTGCTCCTCAGTCATCTGGAAAGCCTGGGTCTCACGGTCAACTGGACCAAGAGCTCATTACTGCCCAGTCAGTCAGTTTCCTTTCTGGGGATAGAACTGGACTCTGTGGCTATGACGGCTCGCTTATCGACACAGCGCGCGCGCCGTGTTCGACACCTAGCCGCGTCTTTCCAGAAGGGCAACGTCGCTTCTCTGAAAACGTTTCAGGGGATGCTGGGCTGTATGGCATCAGCTGCAGCGGTGCACCAGCTGGTTAGCGGCCGAGTACCAGCGGGGAGTGACGATGGGGGCTGTTTCATACTGAAAGGTCATCTCGACGGACACCTCCAACGTAGGTTAGGGCGCTCTCTTCAAGGCCAGACCGGTCTTTGGCCTGTGGTCAAACCGAGAGAAACCCCTTCATATAAACTGTCTGGAGATGATAGCGGTCGAGAACGCGCTGAAACGCTTCCTCCCGTTCATACGAGACCACCACTTTCCAGTCCGGTCGGACAACATGTCTGTGGTGTCCTACGTGAACCGTCAGGGTGGTGTCCTACGTGAACCGTCAGGGTGGTGTCAGATCCAGGAATCTCTGCGATCTGACAGAACGCCTCGTATGGGCTCAGCACCTTCTGCGCTCGTTGAGAGCTGCGCATGTGCCAGGCCACCTGAATGACGGCCCAAACAGACTGTCCAGAGACAACGTTCCCCCAGGGGAATGGTCCCTGCACCCCCAGACAGTCCAGTTGCTATGGCGCCTTTTCGGCAAAGCGGAGGTCGACCTGTTCGCGTCAAAAGACAACGCTCACTCCCCGGTGTTCTTTTCAAAGAACGAGGACGCGCTGGCCCAAATCTGGCCCAGCCGCCCACTTTATGCTTTCGCTCCGGTCTCACTGTTGCCACAGGTAATCAAGAGAATCAGGGAAACGCGCAGCTCTGTGCTCCTTGTAGCCCCGCGATGGGAGAACCAAGTCTGGTTCCCAGAGGTGACACGACTGTCACGTACAGCCCCTTGGCCGATTCCGGTGAGGAGAGATGATCTCTCTCAAGCCCGCGGCTCAATCTGGCATCCCCATCCAGAGCACTGGTCTCTGCATGTATGGTTAATCAACGGATACCCGTTGTCTTGCCAGAAGGAGTTATGAACACGATCACGCAGTCCAGAGCTCCCTCTACGAGGACCAAAGTCTAGACCAAACTCAAACTCTATGCGTCTAAATGGTCTGTGTTCTCCAAATGGTGTGCCAACAGAAATCTGGACCCACGAACGTGTGGGGTATCGTGGTTACTAAGCTTCCTTCAAGAGCTGTTGGACAGGGGCAGGTCTACCTCCACGCTTAAAGTATATGTGGCGGCTGTCGCAGCATTCGCTGAGTCCCCCCGCGACCCCGTCGGTTCCTATCAGAGGTGGAAAGTAACGAATTACATTTACGTTCGCGTTACGTAATTGAGTCGTTTTTTTTGTGTACTTCTACTTTAAGTAGTTTTTTAAATCTGTAATTTTACTTTTACTTAAGTACGTTTTGTATTGTATTGTACTTCGCTACATTTGAAATAATATCCGTTACTGAGTAAAAAATCATAATACAAGGGAGAAAAAAAAATCACACTCCGGAAACTACTGCATTGATTGAAGGGCGGGAGAACAAACACGCAAAAAAGGTGACGCAGACCCAGCTGAAGCTGAAAGCGAAGCGCCCTCGAATTTTTATGAAGCGAATTATGGCCAGTATGAAAATACTTTGGATGTAAAAAGTGTGGTTGTCCTCGAGGATAGATATCCAATTTGCAAAAAATGTGGACACAAAGTGGCTGCAAAAGGAGGATACATAGGACACCATCCCTCATGCAGATAAAGGTATGTCCCGATTATAACGTAAGGCAGATGATTTACGTGATGCAGAGGTAATCCCGGAATCCAGTCATGAAAATGGAATTTACATAACGCAGAAGATGTCACGTAAAACACGCAAAATGATGGATGGATGAATACATGGAAAGTAGAACTGTGCAATAAATCCAATCGCGACATGGTCTGTGAGTATTTAAGCGCAAAAATACTGCTATGTAAATATATAACCTGCTTGTTCTGCGTTTCTGTGAATCGGTGTGAATGACCCGCTCCGCTTTGTCTACATACTCAAGCACGCGTGGTGTTTTCAGCGTCTCACAAACAATTTGAGTACATGATGAATACATGAACATTTCCAGAGCTGCTCTGAGAGAACGCCTATTGAGCATTTTCATCATTTTATTTGAGAAAAACCATTGTCAAATAGGCTTACACTTTGAAACATGTCTTCACTACAACCCGTCAAAATAAAAGTTTGTTTTAACTAGGAGATATTATGACAGAAATATATTACTATTGTAGGCATACAATATAACGTACTTCTCAAAATATAATAATAACAACAACAGTTATAATACAATTTATTTAAACATTAATTAAGGCATATATTTTTTGTCCATGGTTTAATTTAGTAAATCTGTTTTTTGCAGCTCTTCCCCAAAAATAAAAGGACAAAAGTTTAAATTTTCATTTGATTGCCACCGTTTTTGATAATATATTTGGATTAAATCATAAAAAGAAACATTAATTTTCTGAATAAAATACATTTCATAGGACTATATTATTCTTAAAAAAATAAATAAATGATTAATGTTAAAAATGAGTTGTTAATCTAATTCATTATCCATTATTGAATTTAATTGATTAGACATGTTCTATTGAAATTTTAATAAACAAAACAAACAAAAGGTTTCAAGTTTGTTATAATAAAAGCATTTGTTAAACCCCAAAAATACCTGTTTTCTTTCATTTCACTCCCCGTCCACATTTGTTAGGTTTTATAACCTGGAAGTTCCCGCCTTGCAGGCTAGACTTCTGTCAGTATGAGTGGGTTGTACGTTCTGCCTAGATCTGATCGTGCGCAGACTACTCTCACGTGACTTAGCTCTCCTGGTTGAGCTGCACTATATGGGTTGTTATGCTTATATAGACCGGCAGCACCGCTCTGTATTCCCTATGAGTGCTTATGTATATGTGCTGCCCCGCGTTGCTGGCCACCTTATTCCCACTTATCTATGTTCCCCGGGATTCCCTGGGACTCATGTAGTGGATGCTTGGCACGCACGGCGTTGACGAGGGGTTCCTGTAGCGTAAGCAACTTACGCAATACGAGAGAACCTCTCGTAAGAGAACTTACTCGGTTACGTACTTAACCTCGGTTCTCTCTAGAAGAGGGAACGAGTATTGCATAACCTGCTGTGCTCGCGCCACTAGCGACTTTCACTTCAGTCGATGAAAACCAGAGAGGCAGCCTCTGAGCCATACTTTTATACGCTAAGCAACACCCATTCTGGCGGGCTGTGACGCCTAGAGGGCGCGACGTCACGCCAGGCTCAGTGGTAGGCTGCTGCAGTTGCCGCAGGGCAGCCAATGAGCACGCTAGACAGCCTGCTCTAGGTCTGCTGGCTGCTGCACTGCGTTGACAATAAATACAAAATTAAGGATAATTTTTGGCTTCATATCTCGAGACAAGATGACTTTACCCTTTACCAGGTTACGTACGTAACCGAGTACGTTCATTCTGTTCTTTGTTCCATGTCGTCAATGTTTGTGCTAAGCGGTTGTTACGTTAATGCTTCTGTTTGTTCTCTTTGATTAACCAAACACTTTCATTTTGAACACTCATTCGTCGTGCGCTTCTTTGATATTGCCACACGCGTGACAGTTTTATCCTTTCACTGCTTTTTCAGTTGAAGAACCGTAGAGAGGATCGGGAGAGAAAAGGCTCTATACCATTCCACCATACTGGGAAAAAACGGCAGCGGCGGATGGGTGTACCTTTCCTAATGCATGATGATCACCTGGACGTCTCACCCACGCGTAGCACCTTCTCGTTCGGAAGCTTCTCTGGACTGGGAGATGACCGTCGCACACTGGACCGTGGGGGTTGGCCTTCCACCATCATGGGTATTTAGGGCCCTATGAAATCCGTTATTATTTTTCATCAAAAAGCATGAATTCATAAAACTTTAACATTTTTAATGATTTTAGTATTGTCATTTAATTATATGACAATAGAATTTTACTTTTAATTATATGTATTGTCATATTGCTCGGTTTTGTTGTGTTGCAGGGAGGTTAACACGTCGTGGAAGCTCAGATACTACTGGAGATGTGGACAGTCTTGGAGCGAAACATTTTCACTCCCACCACAACTTGCCTGAACACTCTAACAGTCACAGTGACAATACCATCAAAGAGGGTGGTAAGCAAATAAGCACTGTAAGGAACCTAGCTATATGAAATATTAATAATCAATAATATTTTGTTATGATTAATTATGAATTTTTGGGTCAGTTAATTGGATTAACTTGACATGGCTAAATTAATATTACAATCAATTAATCAGTTCGTCCAACGAACTCTTTTGATTATTAATTTATTCTAGGAAAAGGGTATCTTCCCTGGCCACAGAAGAATAATTATTTCTTAGCATGTACAACGTTTTGAGCATGTAGCAAGAACAAACCGTAAAGGGACTTCGTATTGCAAGCGAATCAGAACCAAATACATAAAGTGCATAAGTTTTATTAACTAAATCATAAACATAAATAAACTAAACACACATATATACAGAAATAGGTTAGTGATAGGAGTAAATTGGAAACCGGAAAAAGGGACTATGAGAAGAACCATCAGAATTTCATTTTCACATTTCATTGAATTGAATACTTGCATTTGTAGTGGGAACAATTCTTGAAGTTGTTGAAAATTTAAGTCGTTGATGGTTCCGGCAGTGTCAAGTGGAAGTTGGTTGAGAGTTCTCTTTCTCCAGGAACGCACGGAAAGTCGAGAGAGAAAGTCGGAAGAGGGGTAGTGATGGCGCAGTGGATAAGACACATGCCTTTGGTGTGAGAGACCCGGGTTCGAATCCACTGTGTGACACCAATGTGTCCCTGAGCAAGACACTTAACCCCTAGTTGCTCCAGAGGCGTGCGACCTCTGACATATATAGCAATTGTAAGTCGCTTTGGATAAAAGCGTCAGCTAAATGCATATGCATTACGGAAGAGTGGGTGATTGGAGTCGTTGTTTGAACAATCTGAGATTGTTCTTGGTTCTTTGTGAGAGAGTCTTCTCTCTCCTGCCTGAGCCCATATCTGGTTGGATCGAGGCCTGCTGGGCCCTGGGGCCCCCGTGGAGGGGGAGGGGGTTCCCCAGGATCACCAGAGCAGTGTTGCGGCTAGATGAAAGAACTAAGAGAGGGAGGTCACATGTGGACTGTCTCTAATAAGGCCTGGAAAAGATCCTCCCCTAAGGGTTGAACTCGACCAATCAGAATGGTGACATGTCTGAGAGGGAAAGTGGCTCTTAGTTGATTTACGGGTCTTTGTCCCTAGCATGGTTATACATTCTATAATGCTCAGATAGCTATAACACATCCACACTGCATTCTAGAAGAAGGTTATTTACATCAAAGTGTGAGTCATTAAATGAGGATTAATTAGGTAGGTGGCATGATACAGGTGAGGTTACATTGATCGTTAGTTGGTTGTATACCAGGATACATACCATAATATATACCTAATAGTACACGAGACAGTAAACCATTTACACTGTTTCTTTCACAGTTTTATGCATGTTCATTTATAGATCAGTTTAGTCTATGATTAATGCAGCAAAGTCTGTTTTAAAGAGGGTTTCTGTTTCATAGTCTCTCTCTTTGAGTATGTGGCCACATTCCTCGGAGGTCGTAAAATCTCCTTATCATGCCCTGTAACATGACACTGTTTCTGCCCTTGTGTTCGTTCATTTGGGCTGTTAGTTTTGGAGTTTCATAAACCTTTGTATATAATGAATAATTAGTGTGTCTGATTGGTCCATACCCTACAGATCCCCCCCTTTCGATCATTGTTGTCCCCCCTCAAGGACAACCACGAGCGAAGTTGGAAGTGCAGAGAGATCAGACACACACTTGTCATAGAAGGCTGGAAGGCCATGGTGGCCTCTGGTGGCTCGTGTCTTCTTGAGCGGTGGTCGTTCCACGGCTGGTGATGCGGACAGTAGCCAAGTCCAGGTCTCTTCAGCAGGTGTTGAGGCAGCAGGTGTTGAGGCAGCAGGTGTTGAGGCAGCAGGTGTTGAGGCAGCAGGTGTTGGGGCATTCTGAAGTTCATTAGTTTTGGGGCAGGTGTTTCCTTGTGGTTGCAGGAAGTGGTTAGGGCTCTTTGTAGCATAGAGAGGTTTTCAAGCTGACCTGGTGCTGGTGGCAGGAGGTCAGAAGGTGGTTGTTAGCCTCTTCAGTCACGAGAGGTCTGAAGGATTGAAGTGTTGTTCTGTCCTTATGGTGGTGCCGACGCAAGCTTGCCTAAGCTGGGGTGGGCAAGGAGTCGGAAGCTTGTACTTTACAGGACTCCTCGGGTGAGTACTGTGCAGGGAGCTATTTTGCGTGTGTCAGCGGCTCCTGTGACTCTGAGGCAGGTGTGTCCAGCTGTCCTTGTGGAGCCTCAGATTGACACCTGTGTGAAGGGTGTGGAAGAGGATGCTGTCGTTGACAGCCGTTGGTCCTCCTGTGGTGTTTGCAGGTTGAGGGTGCTGTCCTCCATGGCTTCTCCAAGGGGCTTGGCTGGTACCTGGGTTGTTGCCATGGTGACAGTTCTGTACTGGTCCTGGGCATGCTCAGTCCAGCTGCATTGAATCTGGTTTGAACCTCAGTCTCTAGCTGGTCTGTAAGGCTTATGGGCACAGGTCCGCTCCTTGTGGGACGCTGTGATCTGTTATGTGAGGTTGTTTACCTTCTGTTTCATACCCATAAGGTGGGGTAAGGAGATGAGAATCTTGATCACCCCGGTGTGGCTGTAACTCTGGCTTGGGTCATGGGTCGTTGGTCCTCTTCTCTCATGGTGCAGTTCCGTTTGTTTCTGGTGCTGTCGGATGTCAGCAGCCATGGGTGGAACAGTGTTCCTCGCGATGGCTTGTCAGTCTTTTGGGTCTCCTGTCCGGTTAAGGTCAGGTTAAACAGAGGATCTGCAACATTTTGGCACACTTGTGGTGTGTCTACGTGTATATAACACTGTACTGAGATTCATTCGTCAGAAACAGATTAAGCAATACTGCAATTTGGATTCCTTCAACCAAAGCAGAATAATAAATACCGGTACAGTTTACATGCCGCTGAGATGAGATTCCTTTGTCAAACAGACTTGCGCTTTAATGCTGAAATTACCGATACCAGTTAAGACCTTTTTTGTTTATTATTATTATTTTAAGTAGAGATGTCAATTCCAGCTATCGTTTTATCTGCATTTAGACAAGCCAGCAGCTAGTGATCAAAATGTGTATCGGATATCATGTTCCATTTGGATTGGAATGATCAAATAAGCACTTTTAGGATAAAAGTAGTTACAAAGGGGCTCTAGGTCATGCTAGTTTTCCCAGCTCAGGTGGTTTGCTTACTATCTGGCATTAGGGTGACGAATGCACTATTTGGAGTTTGTATTTGTATTTGTATTTCCTGTAACAAGTCATTGTCATGGAAACTAATGTGCAGCAGTATAAATTCAAGATGGTGCCGCGGATGGCTGCCTCGGTGTGGAGCTCTCCAGCTATTGTGTTGTTTTTGTTCGTTTGTTCTGCGTTAAGTCATTCTTTTCCTATCAGTTTCACCAAAGACGAACTACTGGACATTAGGAAACACACACCAGAAACCTTTTCTAAAGTTTTTGATTATTCGGACGTTTTGCTGGACATTCTCAGAGGGGGGCAGCGGTGTTGTTCAAACGCGCGTTCAGACGCAAACGCGGGAAGCGTGCCGGCGCGCTGGTTAAACTCCGCGAGCGCGGCCTGCACACTGCACTCCCCGGTATTCATCTCGCGAATCTCCGATCCCTTCCTAACAAAACGGATGAACTTCTTCTCCTCACCCACACTAACAAGGATTTTTTAAAATTCTGCTGCTTTGTGCTTCACTGAAACCTGGCTGAGTGAAGCCATACCGGACAACGCAATACATCTGCCGAGCTTCCAGCTGTTCCGAGCGGATCGCATCGCGGAGCTAACGGGAAAAACGAGAGGTGGTGGATTGTGTTTCTACATTAACGAAAGTTGGTGTTCAGATGTGACAACACTGAAGAAGATGTGCTCTCCTAATTTAGAGGCACATTTCATAAACCGTAAACCCTTCTACTCGCCTCGGGAATTTTCCTCTTTCTTTCTCGTGAATGTTTACATCCCTCCAGACGCGTGCGTGAGCGCTGCGCTACAACAGCTGGCTGAACAAATAGCTGAAACAGAACAAAGGTACCCAGACTCTCTTTTAGTCATTCTTGGGGATTTTAACAAAGCAAATCTTTCCCGTGAACTACCAAAATACAGACAGCACGTTACATGTCCCACCAGAGACAGTAATATACTGGACCACTGTTACACCACAATAAGAAATGCGTATCACTCGGTCCCACCGGCAGCTTTAGGGCTCTCTGATCACTGTTTGGTTCATCTCATACCGACCTACAGGCAGAAACTGAAATCAGCTAAACCTGTAATAAGGACTGTAAAAAGATGGACTAATGAAGCAGAGCAGAATCTACAGGCCTGCTTTGATTGCACTGATTGGACTGTTTTTGAAGCTGCTACCAACGATCTGGATGAGCTCACAGATACTGTAACATCAAACACTCAAACACCTTCGTCATGCCAAAGAGGATGCTTAAAGAAGTGGGGATAAAATCTTGTATAACCAGGCCAGAAACAGATTGACAAAGGAGATCAGAGTTGCTAAAAGGAACTACTCTGATAAACTGAAAAAACAGTTTTCATCCAACGACCCATCATCAGTCTGGAATGGCCTGAGGAACATCACCAACTACAAGTCACCATCCCCTCGATCTGTGGACAATCAACACCTGGCTGACGATTTAAATTAATTTTTCTGCTGGTTTGAAAAGCCCTCATTCACTCCACACACCCGGTCTGATCTGCACTTCACACATTCACCATCACCTCCTGCACTCCCACTCCCCCCTCCTGCCATCCAACCTGAGCTTAAGGTCTGTGTGGAGGACGTGAGCAGAGTCTTCAAAAAACAGAAGACTAGGAAAGCCTCAGGCCCAGACGGCATCTCATCTGCTTGTTTAAAAGCCTGCGCTGACCAACTGGCCCCGGTCTTCACGCAGATCTTCAATAGATCATTGGAGCAGTGTGAAGTTCCCTGCTGCTTCACATGCTCCACTATCATTCCTGTCCCCAAAAAACCCCAAATCACTGGACTAATCACTGGACACTGTCAAGCTCCTGAAATTTGCAGACAACACCACTGTCATCGGTCTCATCCAAAACGGTGACGAGTCTGCTTACAGACTGGAGGTTGAACAGCTGGCTGGCTGGTGCAGTTATAACAACCTTGAGCTGAACACGCTCAAAACAGTGGAGATGATTGTGGACTTCAGGAGGAACAGCCCAGCACTCCCCCCACTCACCATCATGAACAGCACTGTGGAAGCAGTGGAGTCATTCAGGTTCCTTGGCACTATCATCACTCAGGACCTGAAGTGGGACAATCACATTGACTGCACTGTGAAAAAGGCCCAGCAGAGACTGTATTTCCTTCGCCAGCTGAGGAAGTTCAACTTGCCACAGGAGCTGCTGATTTAGTTCTACTCAGCCGTCATTGAGTCTGTCTTATGCACTTCCATCACTGTCTGGTTTGGTTCAGCTACCACATCAGACATCGGGAGACTACAACGGACAGTCCGGACTGCGGAGAGGATTATTGGTGCCCCCCTGCCATCCCTCCAGGACCTGTACTCTTCCAGAGTGAGGAAGAGAGCAGGTAAAATCATCACAGACTCCACTCACCCTGGACACCACCTGTTTGAACTGTTACCGTCAAGACGGCGACTCAGATCACTGGCCACTAAAACATCTCGGCACAGGAACAGTTTCATCCCACAGGCCATCTCCCTTCTGAACAGTTAACATATCTCCCAAGGCATTTGCCTGTAAGTGCAATACTCCCCCTGTTTAGTACAATATCTTAAAAATTCAGGTGATATTTATATTTATATTTATTCATACTATACAAAATACTGTAAATATGTTCATTATCTGTAAATGTTTATTCTGACAAAACCCAACTGTGACCATATATTTTTATAGTATTTTCATATTTTTTATAGTTTTATTTGTAGAATTTGTATTACTATTTGTATTACTATTACTTGTTGTATCTGTATTTGTATATGTGCACTGGAAGCCTCAGTACTAAGGAAAATTCCTTGTGTGTGCAAGCACACTTGGCAATAAAGCTCTTTCTGATTCTGATTCTGATTCTGATTCTGATTTCAACCAGCGGGTGGCACAATCTCTGTATGTTTCAAAAAGCAGTGCATAGTCTGTTGGCACGTGAGGCTTACACCTGCATTCAAGATTTTCTTTAAATCAGTCAAATTCAAATTTTACTAATGCAAACTCTTGCTTCCTTTTGAGCACACATTTTCATCTACTTTAAAAGTTTTATGTCTTATGCTGACTAGGGACTTTGTAGCCGAGTCGTGCATAGTGGTCATGCCGTGTGTCTTCTGGGTTTTGAAGTTCAGAGTCAAAAGGTTCTTGAAGCTGGTGTCTTCCTCCATCACTGGTTCGCTGCACGCTCTGAGGTAGCTCGCTTGATGTCTGTGGTAGTAGCACAGGGACTTTCAGGGTTACCCTGGTTGGTGTCTGGGACCGCGCCCAGTCTGCATTCAGACTCTAAGTCTGAGAATCCTGTTATGATGGCTTGTTCCAGCTGCTGGTAGTTAGACTGGATGTTTTCTGGCTGCCAAGCCAGAAAGCGTCGCAACTCTGGGCTGGATGTGATCCAGATCAGATAGAGTCTATCTTGATGGTTCACACTCATCAAAGAATGCAGGTGAAAGTCAATGTCTCGCAGGTAAGTGTGGAGGTTGTGGTCTCCTGCAAGCTCTGGTGTAAATGCAGGGATATGTCTGGCCATTCGGTTGAGGTCTTTGAGTGTCACTACACGCGTCGTTTCAAGATTCGTCTGAATCAATCCTTTTCCTTCCACGGCTGCAGAAGCTTTAAGGAAATTGTCTGATGACATGTTAAGCAGAGGGGTTTGTCTCCTCCCCCCCTTTTGTGCAGGGCTGGGGAAGCCTACGCTGCTGATGTGAAGTTCAGCAGGGTACATCTTTCTTGTGGGGTCCATTTGCAGTTGGTTGGACTGTTTCAGTTCTATTTGGACCACATCGAGCTGGTCTATAATGTTGCAGCAACGCTGAGTCAGTATTGGGACTTCAGCTCTGGCTGCACGCCGATGGCTTCAGCGTCTCTCTCTTTGAGTTCAACCAGTTCCCCTCTCGTCTGTTGGCAGGTGCTCAGCAGCTGTCAGAGCCGCTTGAAAACTGGTGATCTCTTTCAGTTGCTCCACGCTGTCAGGGTCTTTGCATCTGTCCTGTGCCTTCTCCCGTTGAGCAGGGTTCGTTCTCTTTGGAGTCCTGTGGCTGGCAGCGTTAGTTCATTTACCTCCTGTTTGAGGCATGCGGGAGCATGGCCAAGGAGAAGATAATGCTGGTCAGCTCTTGGTGGCTCAGGCTGGGTGTCAGATGTCTGCTTTCGTTGTTGCCTAACTGTTCCTTCCTCTGCCGTGGCAGGTCGTTGCCTGCTTCAGGCTGAAGGATGTCCATGACACTGCTCTGCCGGGTCTTCAGGTGGTCCTGGTGGCAGGGCTGGGTGTCTGAGGCCTACTGGCACACTTGTGGGAACACGAGAGAGAAATGGCAAAGGCAAATGCAAGTTTCTACAGAGGTGGTGAGCTATCTGTGTGGGAGAATGGCTATGTGGAGCAGCTAAAATTTAGTGTTGATGAGCACACACAACAACAAAAAAAGTTTTGAGTATCTTAGTTGACGTGCTTTAAGCAGCATCGACTGATGACTGGGCTCTTACATGTCATAACCTATTACTCAAAAATGCGGATGGTTCTTCTCACATGTTGTGCTACGAGAGTAACAGATAGAGCAAAACCAAAATAAAACAATAGGATCAAACCAGAAAAGAAGAGGAAGAAAGGAGTGTTTTACCTATTAAGGTTTAGCTAGGAGACATAGGTAAACAGGAGTCACTTATGGGTTATGCTGCTGTTAGACTAAGCTACCAGGGACACATCAGACATCTCAAGGTCCAAAAGAAGAAGAAACAATGGGAAGTGTTTCCAGTTCTGTCTGGGGCCTACTGTGCGTTTGTGTTTAGCCGTACTTCATGTACTTAGCTTGGTGCTAAGGAGTGAGGATGGGTAAAACACAGACAGGAAGTAGGATATTAATGACCTGTGTAACTCGCTATGGAAACAACCGTCACTAGATATTGTAATCCTATAGAGAGAGAGAGAAGATGAGGATAGTGACTAGTGATCTAAAATAAGGTAAAGGTAAAGTTAGAACGTCCTTATAGCTCTAAGAAAACTAAAAGGAAAGGGAAGCGTATCAAGTAATTTAATTAAATTTCAAATTTAGTTAAGCCTTTTTTTTAGCTGAATATAAGAATTCAGGCTGAAACAAAAATAAATAACTAAATTGAAATAAAATCAAAAAAAAAATGTAAACATTGAGTGTTCTCATAGCTCTGGTAACTAGAGGGGAACTTGAATAAGCAAATAGATTTAATTAAATTCCCAATTTAATTAAATTCCACTTAACTGAATAGGACTATTCAGGCTCAACAGGTGTAAATACACAATCTGGGTTTCAATTGAAAGTGAAACCAAAAGGGAGGGGGTCAAGCAAGAGAGAGAGAGAAGAGAGTGGCTTAACCCACTGATGGGTAGCTTTGAGACATGCTTCGTGAAGCTCTGAAACGTGTGAATCATGTGTCTCAAATCAGGGGTGCGGAGCGTGTATCACTGCTGAGGTCACGTGATTTCCGTAAACGGGGCTTCGTTGCGCGTCATAGCTGTTTCGAAATTGTTTTAAATTTCAACGGTTCGTGAACCAGCGTGTATCTGGTCTTTATGTGATCTCGTATCACTTTATAAATTCGTTCACATTTAATGATGCATTTGATAAAGGATCTGATTGACCAAGCTTTCATAAAACGAACCCTACAGTTTATTGTGCCTTGAAAGACATCTCATATTAAAAGGTATTAAGTAGTTTGCAGATTGCCACTACCTGCTTACACCTTTTGATTAAACCTTTGCGATTGGTTAAAAGGTGTTTCATTGATTTGAGTTTTCGCTACACACTGTTCTGACCAGCAGGGGTCTCCAGTGAGGGCGTTTCAAAACAAAGAATCATTTGTGACGCAGTTGACTCATTTGATTCAAAACTTCGAGGAGCTTTGACTCTCATTACTCGTGTTCAAATCACTCAGTTATCCCTTGGTTCGCAAGGGCCACTGGCCCAAAGCTATAGTCTTTGGTTTAAAGGTTACACTTTATGCTCTATCGTTTCCAAGTTTTAGGCGGCGCTAAACTATCACTCGAGGTAGAGGGTTTTACTTGTATGCTTGTAAGTTAGGATTGAGGGAGCTAACTTTGGCTACAACAGTCACTTGTTTACACGAGGGTCTGTGAGATTGGTGCTGTTCTCTGATAAATAATAAATAGAAATGCCTGCACGCATTTCGACACAATGCCAACCAACCACACAGATCGGCCGGAGCAGCGGACGAGCTGTGCTGACAGTTTGCACTGAGTCTCTCACTTAGACACGACGTTGCATGTGAGTGACTCTTTTTAACAAATCAAAACAGCACCGTTCTTTCACAGACAAATTACTAGTTAGCTAGGCTAGAATTTATACCACTAATCTGACGCGATTGTTTCATATGAGCGTTTCAGCGGTTTAATATGCATACAATGACGTAACGAATAATAAGGCCTTAATCGGTGATTGAGGAACATCGCTCAGATCACATTCAAAAATGCTGAAAATGGAGATTTATTCGTCCATATCAGGTTATTTTTTTCTGGTACCATTTGTACGCGCGGCTAATCTGAGATTTCTTCGTCAGAGAAGGCTTATGCTCGATTTATATCTGAAATTAGGCTTTCTTCGCTAATATCAGGAGTTTCTTATCGTACGATTTAAATATGCATTATAGCATTTGTGAAACTTTCTGCCATTCGTAGGAAGGCATATTCAAGCTATAGTTTTGCTGATTTACTCAGAGACTTGTACGTGCATGTATGAGATGTTAATAAAAACTTATGGGACAACATATGATTGATTGCTGTCTGCTTGCATACAATTTTTAATACGATGCCTGCATTCTCCACCATATATGTAAGGAACCTAGCTGTATGAAATATTAATAATCAATAATATTTTGTTATGATTAATTATGAATATTTGGGTCAGTTAATTGGATTAACTTGACACGGCTACATTAATATTACAATCAATGAATCAGTTCGTCCAACAAACTCTTTTGTAAAGGGACTTCGTATTGCAAGCGAATCAGAACCAAATAAATAAAGTGCATAAGTTTTATTAACTAAATCATAAACATAAATAAACTAAACACACATATATACAGAAATAGGTTAGTGATAGGAGTAAATTGGAAACCGGAAAAAAGGGATTATGAGAAGAACCATCAGAATTTCATTTTCACATTTCATTGAATTGAATACTTGCATTTGTAGTGGGAACAATTCTTGAAGTTGTTGAAAATTTAAGTCGTTGATGGTTCCGGCAGTGTCAAGTGGAAGTTGGTTGAGAGTTCTCTTTCTCCAGGAACGCACGGCTGGTTTGGTCAGGCCTGGGGCCCTGTTGAGGCACCGCCGAGCACCCAGGAGAAGTGAGGAAGTCGGAAGAGTGGGTGATTGGAGTCGTTGTTGGTTGGAGTCTTTGTTCCAAAATTCCTGAGATTGTCCTTGGTTCTTTGTGAGATAGTCTTCTCTCTCCTGCCTGAGCCCATATCTGGTTGGATCGAGGCCTGCTGGGCCCTGGGGCCCCCCTGGAGGGGGAGGGGGTTCCCCAGGATCACCAGAGCAGTGTTGCGGCTGGATGAAAGAATTAAGAGAGGGAGGTCACATGTGGACTGTCTCTAATAAGGCCTGGAAAAGATCCTCCCCTAAGGGTTGAACTCGACCAATCAGAAAGGTGACATGTCTGAGAGGGAAAGTGGCTCTTAGTTGATTTACGGGTCTTTGTCCCTAGCATGGTTATACCTTCATTAATGCTCAGATAGCTATAACACATCCACACTGCATTCTAGATGAAGGGGATGTACATCAAAGTGTGTGTCATTAAATGAGGATTAATTAGGTAGGAGGCATGATACAGGTGAGGTTACATTGATCGTTAGTTGGTTGTATACCAGGATATAAACCATAATATATACCTAATAGTACACAAGACAGTAAACCATTTTCTTTCACAGTTTTATGCATGTTCATTTATAGATCAGTTAGTCTATGATTAATGCAGCAAAGTCTGTTTTAAAGAGGGTTTCTGTTTCATAGTCTCTCTCTTTGAGTATGTGGCCACATTCCTCGGAGGTCGTAAAATCTCCTTATCATGCCCTGTAACATGACACTGTTTCTGCCCTTGTGTTCGTTCATTTGGGCTGTTAGTTTTGGAGTTTCATAAACCTTTGTATATAATGAATAATTAGTGTGTCTGATTGGTCCATACCCTACAGCACTATCACACTTTTAGTTCCTAAATCCAGTTAATATTTCATAAAATTCATTAAGAATCATAAAATACAACAGAAGTTTTTTTATTTATTTATTGAACTTACACTTACTATTACCCTAACAATATTAATAAGTCTTTAAAAAATATAGGAATTTTGAGTGTTTGTAATCAAAATATTTGCAGCCTCCTGAAACTAATGAGATATGACTTGACCACTATGCTCTGTGGTGCCTTTTTTAAAAACATAAATCAACATATTTGATAAAATAATAATACATACAAAATGCAAAAGTATACAGTCTATACTTTCCTGCAACGCTACAATCCTGCAACTTTATGAAACTTTAAGTTTGTGTTTGTTTAATTAAGCTAAGAGGCCACATTGTGACGTATCATTCTTGTATTGGTCTCACATCGTCACATGATACGAATTCAAAGGTCAGAGTTCACCAAATTTAGAACTCAACTTGTGTTTTCAGTCTCTCGCATGGAAATGCGCAAGAATGGAAGTCAATGGGACGAAAAGTGTAGTGTGACTGCCTCTTTAATCAGTAATGTGGACTGATAGTCTTCTTTTTTTCTCAGTTCGTTCTCAGATCTCCACCATCACTATGGCTACATTTAACACAACTGTGGCTTCCTTTAATGTGGGATACACAGATTTCTTCACGGAGCACATAAAGAAACTGTGTAACCCCATTCCCATCCCTGAGATGCCATGTGAACCGTTGGCTTGCTCCAACCTTCCCCGAAGTCTTACAGACTCCTGCATCAACTACACATCCCTGGAGGACCGAGACACCATTGAGGGCACCAACAACTTTATTCTGAAGAATGGCATGCTGGACCTCATGGTAAGGAGTGGAGCCTTGAGCAGAGGGGTTAACTGTCATTGAGTGACAGATTTGCATATACACTACTCGTAAAATGTTTGGAATTAAAAAAAAAATGTTTTTAAAGGCACACTATGAAGGAATTCCGTTTTAGTCAAACAGGGCCCCCTAGACTCGCTGTAGAGTACTTTAACGTTACTTTAACGCTACTGTCGTAAATACCACTCACGCAGAGCTCTGCACTCACGGCCTCTGAACTTTATAATAATAAAGTAGCCTACCGTGTTTGATGGCTTATAACGTTTTTACATGGTTGCAGCTAAATTACAAGCAATTAGCCTATAGCCTAGGCCTACTGTATCATTTAATTTGTGTTTTTTGAGTGTAATGTAAACATTAGAAAATGCCGCATTATTTTGTAGCAATGATGTCGTTAGACATGATTATTGCAATTTATCATAATAGTTTGCAAATTGCGCTCATTTACACTATTTACAATGTGTAGGCTTATTTATGTCCTGATAATTTTGTGAGAGATTGACTGATTAACTGTTCTCATGATAATCGCAAGAATCAACTTTAACAGTGAAAGCCTGACCGAGTGGGACTCTTGTCCGGTTCCTCACGCTGTCAGATTCTCGTTTCCTTTTTGTAGACTCTTCCGACAGTGCTTTCTTCGTTTTTTTTTCGCCATTCTGAAAACGCAGGTCCGATGTTTACTCCTGCCTGACTCCTCGCTCGCTCAGTCTGCCGTTTCCTCTTTCTCTGTTCCTCCGACGACAATGCTTTCCTAGCTTTCTACTTCTTGTATGCGGCTTAGCCATGACGATAGTTGTTCTTATAGCTAGCCTGATCCTGGATGGGGGCGTGTATATGTCATAGACAGTAAAAGAAATGTGTAAAAGAAAAGGTATAGAGACAGAGCGCAACGCAACATAATCTGAAGACAACGCCCACCGGGGGAAAACAATCCAACCATCTCCATTGACTTTGCATTGCGAGAGACTGCCTCCTTGTCATTTGACATACGCCTATAACAAAAGACAGAAAAATGCCTAAAAGCTGCTGTGTGACAAGGTGTACAGCAAACAAGCTAAATAACCCAGAAATAAATTTTTATAAGCTTCAGAACCGTAAAAGCCAGCCTTTAAGGAGACAAAAGTGGATACATGCAATAAGACGTGAAGCATCCGCAGGAAGAATGGGTAAATTGTGGGATCCTGACACACTCAGTATGTCTACGTGTGTAGTAAACATTTTGTCACTGGTAAGTCAAATATCCAAATGTCAGTTTTATATATTATATTTATGTAAGCTATTAGCTTACATGTCAAATATCCAAATGTCAGTTTTATATATTATATTTATGTAAGCTATTAGCTTACATAAATATAATATATAAAACTGACATTTGGATATTTGACTTACCAGTGACAAAATGTTTACTGTTTTATATATTATATTTATGTAAGCTATTAGCTTACATAAATATAATATATAAAACTGACATTTGGATATTTGACTTACCAGTGACAAAATGTTTACTGTTTTATATATTATATTTATGTAAGCTATTAGCTTACATAAATATAATATATAAAACTGACATTTGGATATTTGACTTACCAGTGACAAAATGTTTACTGTTTTATATATTATATTTATGTAAGCTATTAGCTTACATAAATATAATATATAAAACTGACATTTGGATATTTGACTTACCAGTGACAAAATGTTTACTGTTTTATATATTATATTTATGTAAGCTAATAGCTTACATAAATATAATATATAAAACTGACATTTGGATATTTGACTTACCAGTGACAAAATGTTTACTGTTTTATATATTATATTTATGTAAGCTATTAGCTTACATAAATATAATATATAAAACTGACATTTGGATATTTGACTTTTACCAGACTTACCAAATGTCAGTTTTATATATTATACTTGCATGCCGGTTAGAAATGTGTCCGAGTGCGGTCCTCCTTGCTCTGATGCCATGCTGACGTGTGTCAAAAAACTCTCGCGAGCACAAGGCGCACGTGTCGGATTCTGCAGTCGCGCGCAGTTGTTCTCCACCGACTGCGCTGGTCAAAAGCATGGTGGGAAACGACTTGCTGACGACACAGCCTAATGTTGATTGGTTTAAACAACCGTGATGTATTGTTCTCTTTTAAAATGTTTGATTTTAAAACTCGGATATCATGTTTTATGTGTATGTTATGTCTGAATATTCCCAAACTCTCGGACAGTGCGATCTCTATGGGTTATGCAATGACATTTTATTATAAAAAATAAAAAAAAACACAAAAAAAAACACATAGCCTATGTCTGTATTAAAGAAAAAATGATTGATAAACACTTATTTGGAATGGAATTAAATAACAAGTACTTTTGGTGTCTTGTTCATTATATTTATTTTCATATAAAAGCAACATAACTTAAAGGGATAGTTCACCCAAAAATGAAAATTCTGTCACTATTTACTCACCCTCATGTTGTTCCAACCCCGTAAGACCTTCGTTCATCTTCGGAACACGAATTAAGATATCTTTGATTAAATCTGAGGCCTGGATCACTCCTCCATAGGCTTCTAAGGGATTGACACTTGCCAACCCCGAAATGTTATTAAAGACATCGTTAAAATAGTCCAAGTGACTACAGTGGCTCAATTTCAAGTTTATCAATCGACCAGAATACTTCATAAGTGGATGCTGGCGCGCACGGCGTTGACAAAAGGTTCCCATAGCGTAAGCTATACCTACGCAATACAAGAGAACCTCTCATAAGAGAACGTACTCGGTTACCTAACGTAACCTCGGTTCTCTCTAGAAGAGGTAACGACTATTGCGTAATCTGCCGTGCCTGCGCCACGAGTGTTTTTCGCTTCAGTCGATGAAAACCAGAGAATCAGCCTACGAACCCTGATTATATACGCTAAGCCATGCCCATATTGGCGGGCTCTGACGCTGTGAAGGCACGAGCACCTTCATTGGACGTGACGTCACGTCGGGTTCAGCTATAGGCTGCTGCAGTTCCCGCAGGGCAGCCTATGAGCACGCTAGACAGCCTGCTCTAGGTCTGCTAGCTGCTGCACTGCGTTGACAATGGATACAAAAATTAAGGATAATTTTTTGGCTTCAATATCTCGAAAAGATGAATCTTTCCCGTAGCGTGAGCTATACTTACGCAATACTCGTTCCCTCTTCTAGAGAGAACCGAGGTTATGTTAGGTAACCGAGTACGTTTTCCCCCAAAAAGGGGCGTTACCCTTCGATGACTCAAAAGTAGCGTGGGTCTACGGTATGAAGTGACGTACCAGTCGTTTGCATATGACCGCCTCAAGCGCAAGTCAACCACGCCATTTTGCGTCATCGCATCGTTGTCGCGCTCGCGCCCACAGTTGTTCAGTCTACGTGCAGCGAGTGGGTCTGTACTATACGCTGCCGATAGATCCAGACGTCAGGGAAAAATGGTTGCAGTTTATTTTTTGCTGACGTCCCAGTCACGGCAGTGTAATTTAAGCTAGTGTTCTCTACATTTCAAGGATGACTGTTTTGAGAACAAATCGCAGTATGATGCTGGCTTTACCAGTAAACTTTTGCTTAAAGATCAGGGGCCTCATTTATAAAACTGTGCGCCAGAAAGCAAAAAATGGCATACGCAAAAAAATATTCAGACTTATAAAACCGTGCGTACGCCAGAACCTGCGCAGAATTAACTTTATAAATCCCAGTTAGCGGAAGATTGTGCGCACATGCGTCTCCTCCCCGAAACGACCATATATGGAGCTTACAACGCCTAGTTTTACTATCTTATCCTCATCTGCATATCATTTGCATATGATTATTCATCCACATGATAACATGTTTAACGGTACAAGACATTAGGAAAATATGAAATGCGGATGTGCTGTCACATTAGTTACATTAATAAAAATAATTTAGTAGCCTTGCCTTGTTTTTTAATAAATAAATAAAATAGTGTAAAATACGTTCTGGAGAAAGTTTTTCTCAATATTTTCCACTGGCCAAGGAGTATTTTTAATTGTTTTATGTTTTTAATGGAAACATAGACCTTGTAGTGAATTATTTGCACAAAACTATTTTCTCAGACAATCTGCTATTATCATGATAAGCAATTATCTCTGTAGTTAAACATTAAAACACAGCATGCCAGAGGAAAAGTATTCTAAAGCATTGCATCCACAACAAATATTTCCATTTATTGAATATAAAAAATGTTGTAACTTCTCAGTAATGATTTAATGTAATTATTTAATCTAAATGTTTACATCAGAAGTAAAACAAAGTTTAAATCATTATTTTATTTATTTAAACTGTTATTGTGAACATGCACTGTATTTATGTAACTGTTAACGTTATAGGACTTATAATGAAGATTTACGGTTTTAGTTAGGCTACTAAACGGCCAAACGCGCTCGCTGGCGCGGACATTAAGAAGGGATGGATGTTTGCTTCGTGTGATAGGCTTGGTGAGTGAAATTATATTTGTATTATCTTTCTGTATATGTATAATTTTCTTAGATTTTCTGTCAAAAAGTGACCAAAAAGACATGTAACTCCAGCTCACCATCGGTGACGCCAAACTGCTCCATCTCCAAAATGTTCGTAGTACGCATGGATCAGAGTTTGCGTGCAGGTGCGCAAATTTTCCCGTCAAGTTTGTTTTTATAAATCACAACTTGTGCGTCGGAAATGGCGTATGCCTCTTTCATGGCCTGTTTTGTGCGTATAGGCTACGCAATGGTTATAAATGAGGACCCAGGCCGTGCCGACTATTCTAGGCCCAATAACGGCGCCGCACACTGTAAGTAATGTATTTCATCTTAAAACTACTTTTTAAACTTTTTAAAACAACAATTGTAGTTTCATTCATTATGAATAATCAGTGTTTTTACTTAGTTTACTTTATTGTTTTATTAATTCAAAATAGTTTCACACTTATGTGGACACGGGCTGATCCATTCTTAGTTGTTGTGGTGATGGTTAATTTTCTTCTGATTCCTCATCGGATTCCGGCTCAAACATAGAGGGTTGTATCATTGCAAGAGCCATCGCCTCGCACGCAGCAATCGGCAGGACCCACTACTAATGTAAACAGTTCCGCAGAATCCGCACATGTTCAGTGGGCGTTAACAATGAACTCTTAAAGGGGAAACACCCCCAAAACAAACTCTTTGAATCAGACGATGGGAAACAGGGTGGGAAAAGGTCACAAATCACTACATTTTAAAAGGGTTTTGTCCAAAAAAACTATAGTAGTACTATAATTGCACCTAAGGGAACAT
Organism: Siphateles boraxobius; assembly: GCF_051911475.1. NCBI lineage: Eukaryota > Metazoa > Chordata > Actinopteri > Cypriniformes > Leuciscidae > Siphateles > Siphateles boraxobius. Next base: position 34,198,914 of record NW_027509042.1, read on the forward strand.
AATAAAACAAAAACCATGTCAAAGTTTATTTTCACATTCTGTTGCACTTCACTGTGTAAATTGTTGTAAACATTAATGGCTGCTTATATTTCTTATTTTAATCATTACTCTGTAATAGTTAATATTAGTTTATTTTATTTCATTATAAAACATTTATTCAAATAAAGTAGTTTGAAGATAAACCAACTACATACAGTACATTGTCAATCTCTGTATCACATATTATGCATGCCAACTCAAAAAACCAAAATCATAACAGTGATAACCTTTATTTCAAAACAAAGATGATAATTGTGTAAAAGAAAAGCACACACACACACACAGACACAGACACAGACACAGACACACACACACACACACACACACACACACACACACACACACTACTCTGCTTGAAATTCCCCTCCTTCATTGAAAAAACAAATCAACTGAGCAATAGCCCTCAACCTCCTTATCGGAATAAAATCCACACAGGACTCCGCTTCTGCCATCACCTACCCAGGTGAGCAGTCCTTGTATATTGCAGTGCAAGCACTGAGTCATCGAGTACGCCACCCGGAACTCTTGCTTATATTGTCTGGAAAAAGCACTCTAGTTCAAAACACCTAATTTAGATAAAATACAGAACAAACAATATTGAATAATTTTGAAGAAAGGCATTAACATAGTACAAGAGTCATAGGAATTTCTTTTTAAAATATTTTAAACATATTACAGGAAGATGTTAGACAAAGATATGTTTGAGTGTTATTGGCTTTGTCTGTAAAGTACCTAAGAGACTTACTTTGTTTATGAACAACATAAACTAGTTTAAAAAAAAGTTTGTCAAGACAAACTTTAGGTTGGCTTGAGAAAGCCTAGCCTGAAAGTTTGAAATAGCTTTAAAAGCTTGAAGTGGTTTTCAAGCTGAAAGTTTTGAGATAGATGGATAGACAGACAGATAGATGGATATATTGCACAGATAGCACAGTGACAACACTGTAAAACTCCCTTGATTTGTAGACCTAGGTCTCAGACACCTTTTTTAAGAGTAGATTAAAGAGTAGACTTTTTAAAGAAAATTTCTTTAATAAATTGCAGGGAACTCAATACATTAATATGCTCTCTAAATGATAAAAAAAAAAAAAAAAAACTAAGGAGAATCACAAGTTTTAGGAATTCAGGAATGTAACTTTTATAGTATGATCTGATACTGAGGAACAACATTTCTTTTGCAATGCATGCAAAAAACAACTACGTGACTTCATTAATGTAAGTCTTTCTGCTCTATTTGAAGACATCTTTCAAGCCTTAATCTGTTTAAAGGCGAATTAAGACTTTTACATATAATTTTAAGACTCGCTGAAACCCTGTCATTTTTAATGCAAACTTAGATCATAAAACATGTCATAACTTTTTTTTTAATCTAAAACATTGATGCTCTATGGCATCTCTTACAATTATCATGGGGAATCATAGGGGAATGCCCTACCATTCAACCCAAAAAAAGTCATATCACGATTCCAATAACTCCGAAGCTGTTCAGTTAAGCTAAAAAAAACTGCATTGTTCCCCTTTAAAGGAAGTCTCTCATGCTTACCAAGGCTGCATTTATTTGACCAAACATACTGTTTTCTACTTCAATATATAGTAAAATATAATTAATTTTTAGCATGATTACTCCGATCCTTCAGAAATCATTCTACTATTCTGATTTGGTGCTCAATTATTTATAATGGTTCTCATTGTTATCAATGTTGAAAATAGTTTTGCTGCTTAATATTTGGTGGAAACCACATTTTTTTCAGGATTTTTTGATAATAGAAAGTTCAATACGCTGCATTTATTTGAAACTTTTTTTCTTTACTTTCAGGTTTAATAAATTTAATCTCAAACTCAAACCTTTAAATGGTAGTGTATCACTGTCTCCACAAAAAACACAACTGTTTTCAACTGATAATAATAAAAAAAAAATCTTGAGTATATTAGAATGATTTCTGAAGGATCATGTGACTGAAGACTGGAGTAATGCCTGCTGAAATTTTTTTTATTTGCCATCACAGGTATAAAATGCATTTCAAAATATATTAAAATAGTAAATGGTTATTTTCAACTTTAATAATATTTCACAATATATCTGATTCTACTGTAGATCACTTCTTTTTAAATGTAGCCTTGGTTAGCATAAGATACATCTTTCAAAAACATTTAAAAACTTTTAACTGGCTAATTTTATGATTGGCCAATAACTTCTGAGGAAAATTCGATTATTTTAGATACAGTTTAAAAGATATGACCATATGGTTCATATTATTAGTAGTGTTACCTTTCTTGTTTACCACTGTGGTGTTTTTCAAGGCTGTTCTACGGGCCCTGTATTCCGTACTCACCCATGACATCAGCTCTCGGATTTGCGATGTGGCGCTCAACATCATCGACTGCCTTCTGCAGCTGGGCGTGGTTCCCAGCATGAGTAAGAAATTCTCCAAACCCGAGGACAAAGACGCGGAGTGTCCGAAGGAGGGAGCCAGTCAGAGTTTGGGTGGAGCTCAGGGGGAGGCAGCTGGAGGCACAGGACCAGCACCTAATGGCGGTGGTGGAGGTGATGGAGGAGGAGGGGGAGGAGGAGGAGGAGAGAGTCGTGGAGGAAGCAGAGATGATATAAAAAACAAGGACAACAAGGTAGGCCTATTAATATATCTGGTGTAAAGGAATATCTTTTGTAATTGTCACATTCATGATTTGCATTTTTTTAAATCATCAACAGGATGAAGACACTTCACTCAGCACTCACAGGTTGGCTCTCACCATGCTTATTAAGATCGTAAAATCGCTCGGCTGCGCGTACGGCTGTGGTGAAGGCCATCGCGGACTCTCTGGAGACCGCCTTCGAATGCAGGTCAATATAGCTGTGCAATCAAAATATCACTTTTACAGTGCAGATTGACCTTTATTTTTCAAGAAGATTAAGCACTGACCTCAGTCTGACAGTAAATCAGCATATTGCTGTGTGACAAAGTCATTTGGTCAGATGATATAGATTTCATAATATGCATTATATTACGTTTGTTCATCGCAATTATTAGACGTGATTAAATAACTAGCTCGGTCTCCAACAAAGGTAAATTACCAGATGCTCTGTCCTATTTTGTCCTTTATTTATTTTTTTCTCGTCCTATTTATTTTTTAGGCTCAAAACTGTTTGACTACTCTGTACAAGCTGGATAAAGTGCAGTTCCGGCAGACTATGAAAGAATACGTTAACAAGGATTCGCTCAACAACATTGTGGATTTCCTGCACGCCCTACTTGGCTTCTGCATGGAGCCAATCACTGACAGTAAGAGGGCAGAGCTGCACTTATTAAGTGCATGTCTTTAACATGCCCAGGCTTATGTTTTATTCTGAAATCTCCAGATATACAGCATGGGCCCCATTTCCATGCATCAGAAACAGATATGTATTAGTCTTTTCCTAAAAGAGAGATGAACTTGATTATTTGCAATTTGATTATTAAACGGTGTATTGAACTTTTATTTTAGAACTATATTATAACTATGAATGCAGTAAAATTATAAATTTTACATTGAAATAACACTATCCGTCAAAAGTTTGGAATATGTTTTTTTTATGTTCTTGAAAGAAGTCTCTTATGCTCACCAAGGCTGTTTTTTTGTTGTTGATGTTGTCGTTTAAAAAATACAGTAAAAACAATAATATTGTGAAATATTACTACAACTTTTGTATTTTAATATAATTTAGAATGTATTTTATTCCTGCAATGACACTCCGTTCTTAAATGTCACATCATTCTAATATGCTGATATGGTCCTTATTTATTTAATATGCTTATTATTATTAATGATTTAAAAAAATACTTTTTATTCTAGTAAGGACCCATTGGAGTGACGGTAAAGATTATAATGTTTATAATGCTTATAATGTTACAAAAGATTTGATTCAAATAAATGCATAGTTCTGTCATTAAACTCTAGATGGCGCAGGCTGATCGGTCCTGAAAAAAATATGTATCATGGTTTCCACAAACAGACCAAAAAATTTTTTATTATTATCAGTGTTTAAAACAATTTTTGCTGCTTTATATTTTAATTAGAAAATTGTTTTATATAAGTTTATTGGGGGAAAAATTAAACAAAGGTTTGCAATCTTACAGTCACAGGTGGTTGGGAAGATGAAGAATAAAGTTCCAATACAAAGTTTAATGAGGGTAATACAAATAATACTGAGACAGGAAGGGCCACACACTCTAAACGTAACGTAGATCAAACAGAGGATGAATGTGAGGGATTTATATACTTCTATAGCAAACCCAACTTGTATAGCAAACCCCAAAGTGGATAATTAATAGAACAAAGCTGAAACCAATTAACTAATAATGATGGCAACTATAGAGACAGACAAGTTGAGTCAGAACAAGGAAACTCATGACAAATAAAAACAAACTGAAAGTCCATGAACAAAAACGTCTCTGTTACGCATGTAACCCTCATTCCCTGAGTAGGGAACAGAGACTTTACGTTGTGACGACAAATGGGGTTTCGCTTAGAAAGCCTATCAACTTCGAGTATTACAAAACGAGCCAATGGCAAGCATATATTACACAAGCCAATATTGCATAGCGTAACTCCACCCCACCTCGTGGGTATATAAGGATGTACGCTGGCAACACGCAGTTATGTTACCTGCTGAGGAGCCGAGACTGAACTCGGGCTGTTCCAGCGTTACAGCGAAAGTGGCAGGGAGACGTAACGTCTCCGTTCCCTACTCAGGGAACAAGGGTTACATGCGTAACCGAGTTACGTCGTGACGACGAATGGGGTTCCCAGTCTAATCACGCCACCTCGGCTGTCTTCCTGTCCCCTGCGTAAGTCTGAGCTCCCTGTCGTGAGACTAGCACAGACAAACGACTCCTACATAACACAGGAATACCAAGGAACACTCGGAAGCATATCTCAGAGGTGATATGCAATACAATACCTACCCGAAGGGAGGACTTAAAATACACATATATTGCCCGAGATGGTGAACATATGGAGAAACACTGGAGTATCCAACCCGTAGGGTGGAATCTTTCAACTCCAGGGGTGGCAAGGTGGCTTGCCAAGGGAAAGACACATGCTCAGAGAGGCTTACAGTGGAAATACACATGTGGGGGTCGCCCAGGGGGGGAACCATGCACATCGTGGCATCTAGCCAACGCGAAAGCTGCCGCAGGCATAGACTCTGGCGTTGGCGTCAGCAGTGCTGGAGGAACTCAGGGATTCTCGGGTAAGCTCAACTGAGGAGAATATCGCACGTATCTAGTCCGAGGTGTGGAATTGCGAGCAAGCGATGACACCAAGCAGGTCCTATTACCGGGCACTGGGGGCGAGTACATGAGGGGACACTGGCTCCACTCGAAGATCGTAGAATCTCGCGAATGTGTTGGGTGTCACCGAGCCTGCTGCTCTGCAGATGTCTGTTAGCAAGGTGCCATATGCTAGAACCCAAGAGGAAGCCTCACTCCGAGTAGAGTGGGCCTTCACACCAAGGGGGTATGGTCGACCTTGCTGCTGGTATGCCAAAGCAATGGCGTCCACTATCCAGTGAGACAGCCTTTGCTTTGGAGAGAGCCTTTCCGTTCAGCTTCCTACCATAGCAGACAAAGAGCTGGTCTGAGGTCCTGAAACACTGCGTTCTGTCTACATAAGCACGGAGGGCACGTACTGGACAGAGCAGTGCCAAGGCAGGTTCACCACTTTGTCTCGAAAGGGAGTGGTGGGAACCTTGGGCACGTATCCAGACCTTGGTCTCAGGATCACGTGAGAGTTTGCCGCCCCGAATTCCAGGCACCCTTCGTCAACCGAAAATGCCTGCAGGTCCCTTACCCAATGCAACCAGGAGCTTTCATGAACCAGAGTTGATCTCTCTCTCTCTCTCTCTCTCTCTCTCTCTCTCTCTCTCAATCTTTCTCATGCAGACACACACGCACACTTCCCCCCACACACACACACACACTGTTACGTTTTCTTCCCACGGAAAGGGCAACCCAGTGTACCCAGGATATTACTCAGTATTCCACATTTGTTTGTTTATTTATTTATTTATTTTTCACAAAGGATAATCAGGTAATAAACCTGAAATTAATAAGAAATGCAACATTTCAATTTTCATGTGCATACTACAAACATACCTCAATAGCCCAATAACAATATGCAACAATAAATAACATTAAGCAAAAATTCAAATTATACAATAATATTAATATACTATAATAACGATATCATTTCATAATTTTCATATATACGCTTCACACTTCAAATATTATGCACCATACTCAAGTCTTACCAAAACCTATGCAAGCAGTAAACTACAGCTGGAATTCGAACAGCTCGCACGCACACACTCACTCTCAGCTGATCCTCATTGCAATCAGTGCTCGCGCTGATTGTCTCCAGACCTGTTTTCTCGTAACCTGATTTTGTTTGCTACTACTTGTCACCATTCTCTCCGTTTCATTGCCAGATTATTGTTGCTTCGTAAGGTTTGTTCCTTTATGTCTTGTCCTGTCTCTTCTACTTATTCTGTGTTCTGCCCAGCCATCCAGCTGCCTGTGGTCTTCGACTACTACTCAACCTGCTGCTTGACAACTACTGCTCTGGGTCTGAGTTATCTCCAATGACCACTGCTACCCAGCTTGGGCATCACTGCTATTCTGTGTCATTAAGCCAAGTCTATTGTGATACCAGTTCAGCGCCAGCCTAGGGGCTGACTGCCTTTGTTCATTTTTTCATTAAAGACTTTGTTATTACCTGCATTCGCTCTTGGGTCCTCTGTTTATCCGGACAGGAGCACTGTCTTCATAGACAGGATCTAAAGCTCGGCTGATTGCAAAGGCTCAAAGGGAGCTCTCTGCAGGGCAGATAAGACCACTGCAAGGTCCCAAAAGGGTATGAGGGGAAAGCGAGGAGGATTTAATCTCTTGGCTCCCCTCAGGAACCTGATGACCAGATCATGCTTCCCCAAGGACTTACATTCAACTGCGTCATGATGTGCGGCGATAGCGGCAACATACAATTTGAGGGTGGAGGGAGACAGCCTTCGCTCCAACCCTTCTTGCTGGAAGGAAAGCACAACACTGATCGGCCATTTTCTGGTATCTTCTCGGCGAGAAGAGCACCAGGTGACCAAGAGGTTCGACTTCAACGCATAGGCATGCGAGTGGACAGTGCTCTAGTGGAAGTGATGGTAGCCACCACCGGAGGTGTTAGGGTACTCAAACCTACCTCGTCCCGTCCAGGGACCACACGTGGAGGTTCCAAAGATCGGGACAAGGGTGCTAGATGGTGCCCCGTCTCTGAGAAGGGAGGAATTGGCCTCAGAAGAATTGGCCTGGGAGGTGCTGTCGCGAGGGGTATTAGTTCGATAACCAGGTCCGGGTGGGCCAATGAGGCACAACCAAAGTGACCTGCTCCTCGTCCTCCCTGATCTTGCACAGTGTCTGTGCTTGAAGGCTCACTGGGGGAAACGTCGGCTGCACGATTCAGGTCTCCCAGAATATAAATGGCTCGAAGCGACCTCAGATGCTTCTGACTCCATATGTGGAGATGGTGGGCGAGTTGCGACATACAGCGGGAGCGTAGAACACCTTTTCGGTTGATGTATGATACTGTGGCTGTGTTGTCTGTCCGGACTAGTACGTGTTGACTCTTGAGCAATCCCAGGAAGCGGTGCAGAGCTAACTGTACTGCCAGCAACTCGAGGCAATTTACATGCTGAAGGCGCTGGGGTCCTGTCCAGGACCCCACGGCAGCATGTTGCTTGCACATGGCAACCCAGCCCGTGGTGGAGGCATCTGTTGAGACTACAACATGCCTGGAAACTCGTTCTAAGGGTACTCGGGCCCGTAGAAAGGAAAGGTTCAACCACGGGGTGAAGATCTGACGGCAGGCCTGAGTAACTGGTACTCAGAGCGTGCCTGGTTGCCATGCCCATCTCAGGACTCGATCGCGAAGCCAGTGCGGGCTGCCACTGCGGACGTCATATGCCCCAGGAGCCTCTGGAAAAACTTCAGTGGAACCGCACTCTTGCTCTCAAATTGACTCAGAGTGGCACAAGGGCTGCCTCGACGACTTTCGTGAAGACGCGAGGGAACAGGGCTAACCTGAAAGGGAGGACCGTGTACTGGTATGCCTGCGCCTCAAAAGCAAACTGAAGAAACAGTCTGTGTCGAGGAAGAATGGAGACATGAGAGTACACATCCTTCAGGTCTATAGCTGCAAACCAATCCAACGGACAAACACATTCGAAAATTGGTTAGGCTTTCAACATCTTGAACAGAAGCCTGTGAAGGGTTCGGTACAATACACGCAGGTCCGGGATTGGCCGTACCCCACCACTCTTCTTTGGTACAATGAAGTAGGAGCTGATGAAGCCGGACTTCATTTTGGCTGCACGGGAGGTCTCGATCGTACCTTTTGCCAGTAGGGTAATGACCTCCAAGTGACAGGGATATGGACCATGGTATAGTGGATTCCCCGGAAGCGGGGAGGAGACCGTGCGAACTGAATCGAATAGCTGAGCCTGATGGTTCTCGTGAGCCAGCGGGACAGATAGGAAAGCACCAAAAACTGAACCAGCTGGGTCATGTGAACCATAGACGTACCCACAATGGGGCAGCGAGGCGAAATGACCGGCCCCAGAAATGGTAGGCGGCGCGTCCCGGTGTGGGGGCACGGTCATATGCAGCATCCTGACAGAGGTGACCAGGGAAGGACCAGTGTTCCACGGGGGCCTGCTCTGTCAGGGGTCTGGCGACAGAGGGGGATGAGAGTGGCGAGGCTCGTAGGCAGCGCGCACTGCCATCCACATCCTCTGGGGGCTCAGAGATGGGAATGTCAGTTCTTTGGAATAAGAGGTTCTCCCCCGGCCCTCCACCAGGGGAAGGAGTGGCCCTGCAACCACTTCCTGGAAAGAACTGCAACCCATCTTTGAGCTGCCCGTAACGGGACCGCCGCATCGCCTGGCGTTCGGCAGGCTGCGGGGCTGGTACGGGCTGGGGCGCCTTCCTGCCACTACCTCCACAGCGCGTCCCAGGTGAAGGCTGCTGCTGGGGCCGGGCACGAGGGTCGGATTTCACAGGAGGGCGCCCTTGGCGGCGAGCGGAATGAGGCGTCTGAGCCGGCGGCTGGGTGGCAGCAGCTACCCGCGGGGTCAGAACATGTTTGATCGCCTCAGTCTGCTTCTCGGTGGCCGAGAACTGTTGGGCAGAGTCCTCGACCGCGCCGCCGAAGACGCCAGCCTGGGATATGGGGGAGTTGAGGAAGTGGGTTTGCTCAGCCTCGCGCATATCAACCAGGTTAAGCCAAAAATGTTTTTCCTGGACCACGCATGTGGACATCACCTGACCCTGGGAGTGTGCAGTCACCTTCGTCGCTTGTAGAGCGAGGTCGGTGGTGGCACACAGCTCTTGTATGAGACCTGAATCAGCCCGACCCTCGTGCATGTCAGTGAGCACCCTGGCCTGGTAGACCTGAAGGATTGCCATAGCATGTCCCGGCAGCCTGCCCCGCTGCTCTATAGGTCTTTGCCACCTGAGTAGACAAAAACCTACCGGCATTGGAGGGGTGCTTAGGGTCGCCATGCCAGGTGGAGGCGCTGTGGCGACACAGATGTGTTGAAATTATCTGCCCCATCAGCAGAATCAATCTGACTACCGCACCCAGAAATACACGGGCTAAACATCTTTAAAAAGACGTGCCACGTGCAAGCTCTTTTTGTGAGAGGAAAGCTTGCTGGAGCGCGGAAGCGCCCAGGGAGAAACACACACGCTGTTGCAGACCACTGCACAGAATCAGCAGGCAGGAATGTGAATCACAATGGAACACGCCGTCACACCAACACCGACTGGAAGCGGCTCGTCTCGAAGATAATCAGAGAATAGGCTGCAGGAGTGAAGAGGACCTCTTAGCTCCGAAGCAGAAACATAACTGCGTGTTGCCAGCGTACTTCCTTATATACCCACGAAGTGGGGCAGAGTTACGCTATGCAAATAAATTCCGCAGACCCATGGCATTTTCCTTTCTAAGCGAAACCCCATTTGTCGTCACAACGTAGCTCATAGTGACTACGAAAGGGAACTAAACAGAATGGTGACACTTACAGGATCCATTTAATATGTGTATACAAATACAAAGAAAAACACATTTTTAAAAACCATCCCTTACCAGACCTGTTAACATTGAATATGATGAAAACATTACATTGCTAAAATGATGTGTTAGTCAGGGCTGCGTTCCAGTCCACTTTTAGACAAGCACTTGCGGACTTCCCTAAGCACTTCCCCTCGGGGGAATCCCTGCCGCCATTTTGATGTGCGTTCCACTTCGTGAAGTGTACAAGGTAAGTTTATATGGACAGACCCTGGCTCCCTCGATTTTAACAGAGGGAGCGAGTCTACTTCATATGTACATTTCGGGCAAGCTCCATATGCATAAGCTCAATGCAACAAGATTGTGATGTCAACGCTATGATAAATTTTAAAAAATAATTGTTTAAATTAAACGACTCAAACAGACCTATATACATATAGAATGCTGCATTAAACAATTAGGGGGAAAAAATAATAAATCAACCCCATAGTGGATTCTAAGTGATCAAGGGCTTAGCACGTTCCAATTCAGTCTATTGCAAAGGTTCCGCCAGTAGTGGGCACTCATGCAACGTAAGCAATGACGTACATCCGAGTGAACGAGACGAGGGAAGTTAGCAAGTGAAGGGCATGACAATTTTGGACTGGAACACAGCCACGGTTTTCATCAAGGTAAGGGTGCCAGATCTTATCAAACCCTCCGAATGTACCTTTCAGATGATAATTGGTTCCAAGTGTAAAGTAGAAATCAACTTTCAAAGCCTTAACTGTAACTCGGTTTTATTATTACTGTAAATACTGTTTGTTTCTCTAAGGAGAAATCTTATATAATTCAACCATAAGGGGTAAACAAAGGGCTTAAATTAACAACAGAGTTAACGAGGGAAATAATGAACAACAGGTGAATTGTAATATGTAACTAAGGAACCAAACTAGCAAACATAACTCAGTCTAATAGGGACAGGGGACACAATGGAAACTAAACCAAAACCCAACTCAACAGACTTAAATATAACCCTGACAAATACTTGACCATGGGAGCATGCTTTTTCTTCCGGAACAGCAGTAGTAGTGAGAGTGCAGTAAGAATGTTACTGAAAGCACGTCAAAAAATGTGTACTAATAACTCTTTAACTTAAGGCTGAAAATAATACTATGTGACAAATAAGCATAAACTGAGCTGCATGTATCACAGAGGTGAAATACTTTTCAGTTTATTTTTCGAATAGTGTAGTCTGAATAACCTTAAAGTGAACAAGACAGTGTCTAGAATTGATGGCGTGTTTATTAATATCCTTTAAACTACTCTGCCAAGTTTCCTCAGGATTGAGAAATTTCCCTTCCGAGCTCTTTCTCCCATTCCTCTAAGTAATTTTGTTGAGGGAGAGTTAGTGGATTGCAACATGTCATATAATACTAAGGACTCAATTTTACTTCCTTTACACTGATCAAAACACTTGTCAATAACTGAGGGTGATGTATTATCCAAGGAAGGTGTTTGAGCATGTATATAATTCCTAATCAATAAGAACCATTGTTAATAATTAATCAGCATATTGGAATGATTTCTGAAGGATCATGTGACACTGAAGACTGCTGAAAATAATGACTGCTAAATATATTAAAATAGAAAACAGCTGTAATAATATATCACAATACATACTGTTTTTACTGTGTTTCTAAAGCCTTGGTGAGCATAAGAGACTTTTCAAAGACCAAAAAATTTTTTTTTATTAATTTGAGTGAATTAAGTATAGATATTATATGTATATATATTTTTGTATAATACCCGCTAAACTGTATATTTGACTGTTGTCGATGGTAAGATACAGGTGTCATGTCTCTTGTATAACTTCAGTGTCTGTTTTCATACCAACACAGCTTAGAATAGCTCATTGTTGCCATCTTACAACTCAGAACTGGAAGTAACATTAAATGTAACATTAAATGTTAAATTTAATATGGTAAGGATAAAACCTTTGATAGATGACTAGAAGTAAGAAAAAGCAAGAAAATGAAACCATTGCTTGGAAGAACAACAAACTGGTCAGAGACGTAAAGAGCTGGATGAGAGAGAAATTAAAATAGATGAAGATATGTAACATTGTAGCTAATTATGTTAATTAACTAGTCCATAAAAAGTAATTTACACTTAAGATTTATAATAATATATTAATTAATATTATAATATTGTAGCAGCATTTATTTTGTTACTGTACTGAACTGGTTTTGTTAGTAATATTGAGCTGTGTTCTGTATATCTTCCTGAGACCCAGAAAAAAAGTTTTGGATTTTTTTTGTTTGTTTTTTTGTTGTTGTTTTTTGTCATTACATTGTTCGGAGCATAAGAAACAAATGGGGAAAAAATTGCATAAAATATATATTGAGGACACCAGGACTAATTAGGAAAATGAAAAGAAATGTATGGGAAAAACAATTTTGTTTTGTTTTGTTTTGTTGTCACTGAAATCGATGCCGTTTCGTAACAGAAAGTCATATTCTGATTTGAAGCTCCATTCCATCCTGAAATCTTTATTCATGAAAAACAATTTGAAAATTAGCAAGATTTAAAGTCCCCTTGTGGTGAAAATCAAGATTTTAATGTTGATTATATTTCTATGTGGTGTTTTTAATGTACTTTAAGAGAAACCATGTGCAAATTCATAAGTAAACACCATTGCTGAGTATTTTCTCTTTAAAACTTCAGTGAACCAAAGACATTCTCTAAAACAAGATTTGAAATCGCTGGTGTTTCTGACGTCACAAACCACCTTGTAACCAATCATATCAACGTGCTGGCTGGCTTTTGGCATATCATTTACAACAAACTAGCAGGGGAGTTTCAAGAGATGCTTGGTTATCCCGGTATATTTTTTTGTTAATATGAAAATCGGGTAGATTTACTGATATATCGGGTTTATGATGGATATATTACATTGTTATGATGAACTATAGGCCTATACCTTTCTTTGTTTGCCCTTTCTGAGGTTGTTCAAAGCGTTTCTAAGGATACTGAGGCAGCGGTCAGACTCCAAGATGGAGAACGGGAACAACACACTATTAGCTGTTTGATAACATAATCAAGCAAAAGGCTAATCATATAAATTACCGTTGTGTCCGACGTTGTAAAGAGTGATACCATTGTGCAGAGTTTACCTCAGTAAGTTGATTAACTTGGTTAACTTAAAGTAACTTGAGTAAAGTTGCTAAATGAAGCAATGGTGTAGAGGTACATTCACTCTATTTTAAGGCATGCATTTTTTTCACAGGAAAACGTTTAAATATGTAATTTTGGTGATCAAAGATGAGTTTTAAGGTATAACATTATTGACTACAGGTGGACTTTAAATGATAATTACAAAATATTATCAAATTTCCATAAGAGTGCTAAAGTTGGTCATTTAGTTAACGGCAGTCATTTGTCAGACCAAGGAGAGGGAGTTGCATGGTCAAGCCTCCAAACATTTGGTATCTCTGAATGTGCTCTTTACAGTACTGTACATCCAGACTTAAAACCGTGACATGTATGGTCTCACAGAAATTCGCTAACATATAATGTCCTCTACAATGAACAAAAGTCTATAGCTGGGTCTCAGGAGGATGTCAAAAGTTTTAAGCTAATGTAGTAAGATAATAAAATCAATTCATTATTTTATACACATTTATTTATTTGATAAATAAGCAGGTTAATGCACTGTGCAGATAGCTGGTCATTATAGCAAAACAAATCCCCTTCAGGTTTAAACAGATGATATTCAATCTCCTGTGTGGGTTAATGTTGCAAAAATGACCAGCATTATTCAATCAAGTCTCATTTCTTATAGAAATGAATGGAGTGAGTAGCTTTTCCTATAAACACATTCCCATTTATCAGAACATCTGTATATTTCTGTGTCATACCACACATCCCATGATACACAACAGGAATTATGCTTAACACAGCCATGACCAATCAGAACAGATCATAGCACCTAATATAGCCATTTAGTGTCATAAATCCGGGCTTTTTCATCCCTGTCTTTTCGGTAGTTTATATAATTAACTATTCCACCAAATATATTAGAGCAAATCCAAATAGTTTAGAGGTTGGGTACATCCATCCAACATAGAAAATTTGGTTACAATTTACTTTAAGGTATCTGTATTACAGAGTAATTGCATGTAATTATGCATAATTTAGAGTTATTACTATAGTAACTATGTGTAACAAGGACACTGTAAAATAAAGTGTTACCCAAAATTGTTATTCGGTTTTGGAATGGACATGCCAGCAATAGCATTTTACAGTTCTATCACAATAATGAAGTCTTATATTCCATTAAAAAGGCCATAATACAAAGGTCATTGATACAAAGTATTAAATGAGAAACATAATGCAAATGTTACAAAATAATTTGGAGATACAGATTGCCTCTAAAATGTATTTAATTTCATTCGTTTCTCGCTCCTTGGCCTCTTCTGTCTTCTGCCTTCATGTCAGCCAGTAATATGACTTTCCTTTCTTTCCTTCCTTCCTTCCTTCCTTCCTTCCTTCCTTCCTTCCTTACCCGTCCTAACCCTAACCACCTACCTACATTTCTACAATTCAAATTCAACTGTTTGTACCCAAACCCTCATCACTCATCCTTTCAGCAGACTTGCCAAACATCATATTGACAGTGCCAATTCTTATTGTTTGTATTTTCAATTTGATGGTATCAAAACAAGATAAGCTGAATTTCGATTGATTTCTGGCAAGTTAGTGAACATGAGTGAATGTTATAAATATTATATCCCTATGTTTTTTTGGTGGGGTTGTCTTTTTTTGCATCTGTGTGTGTCTGTGTGTGGGTGTGTTTTGGAGCGAGTTGGTGTTTCCTGACTTACGAGTTCATGTCTGTGCTGGCCTGACACCAATGTTGCCCACCATCTTTTCTCTTTCAGAGTACGGCAGTGCAGGTGAGAGGTCCAGGAGGGCGAATAAAAGAAACATCGGTAGATACTCAATATCTAAATTTACTGCCAAAACTAGGCATTACACCCATTCCTGCACCCCTCACAATGTCCAGGGTGATGTTTTCGCCTGTAGTAGAGCTAAACAGTGAATAGGCCTTGCCAAATAAACAATCAAAAACTGGCTTTATAGATCCAGCTAAACAAAACTCAACATTGCTGTGAAATCAGAGGATGACCTGATTGTTAGGTCTATCACTATCTCTCAGGCCACAGTCACTTGCATGTATGCAAACCTTCAAAACCCGCAATCACTTTTTGGGTTTTCCTATCATATGTGCTATTAATTTTCCCCCTTTTCATTTTGTAAACATCAATGCTTCCTGCTTCCCTATTGTTTGGTGCTTATGGCTAAGCCTGACATGGCATCCAGGTTACAGTTTCTCATCTGAAATGACTTGATTGTCTTTGCAGACAAAGCTGGTTTCGGGAACAACTTCACCACTGGAGGAGATAAGTCTCTGGCCCAGAGCATGGAGACTGTGGTGGTGGGCTGCATGTTCAAGTCTCTTATCACAAGATGTGCCTCCACTACACATGAGCTTCACAGTTCTGAGAACTTGGTAAGAGTACTGCATTAAACTCATGAGTTGACAAAACTTTGGGCTTACCCTTTCACCCTATCTATGATTATGATCAATAACATGCCTTTAGTAGATCTGAATGCAAACTAAATACATTCACCTTCCAATCTGCCTCCATCCAATCAACAACAGATATATAGAACCAAGTCCCCGCCCTACATTTTTATAAACTTTTTTGATAATCCGTTTCATAATGATGTAGGTCACAATGTGGAAGAAATGATCTGTCGCTACTTCTGTTACATTGCAACTTTAATTTCTTTAATTTCCCAACTTGGATCAATAAAATACTACTACTAGTAACTTAGTCACAGTGTGAGATATAAAGTTCTGAGAAATAAGGATGCAAATTTGCGAGAAATCTGGACGCAAATTATGAAAAATAAAGTTGCATGTTGTAATAAAAAATGTTGCAAATTGATATAAATATATAGATTTGATACATTGGTATGAATTTAAAGTCTCAGTTGCAAGGAATAAAGTTGCAATATGAGTTTTAAAGTCACAATTACTTTTTACATTATTTTTTAAAATAATTGTGATTATCCATTTAATTTGGATGTAGGTCACAATATGGAAGGGAAAAAATATGTTGCTTCTCCCTTTACATTGCAAATTTAAGACTAACTGTGAGATGTAAACTTGCGATAATAAGGTTACAAATTGTGAGTAATGAGATCGCAAAGAATGAGAAATAATGTCGCAAGTCGTGACAAAAAAAGTTGCAATTGTGAAAAAAAGTTGCAATGTTAGATATAAAGTCAAATTGTGAGATATAAAGTTGGGTTACACTTTACTTTAAGGTGACGTAGTTACATTGTACTTATTTGAGTAAGTACAGAGTAATATTAATAAACTACATGTTCTTACTATGGAGTTATGGTTCGGGTTTGGTTTAGCGTCAGTTACTTGTAATTATGCATTATTTACTGTTATTACTATAGTACGTATATGTAGAAATGTGTAACTATGTCACCTGAAATAAATTGTTAACTAAAATCGCAATTACTTTTTTTTTCAACTCTAAGGCGGAACTGAGAAAGATTTGTTTTGATTTGCTGTGGTTTGTGATTAATAGGTTGCATCACACGCCATTTTCACATTCGTCTGTACAGTTCTTAGCTGGGATCTCGTATTGCATCTGGTTAGGGATAGGTATATTATGCTTTATGTGCTTCTATGTACATGTATTATGTCAAATGAATAGCTGTTTAGCAGCTCTCAGGTAAAGAACTATATTGTTCAAAGAAGAGTGACCATTTAAATCGATTTTTTTTTCCATCTCTCTCTTTTCACACATTTCTCTCCTAACATCTAAACACACTCAAATCAGGGTCTGTATTGTGACATACGTCAGCTGGTTCAGTTTATAAAGGAGTCTCATGGAAATGTCTTCCGACGTGTGGCTCTCAGTGCTCTACTGGACAGCGCTGAAAAACTTAATACCACTAAAAAAACAGACGAAAAGGAGGAAACCAAGCCATCTTCAGCAAAAAAGTACACACACAAATATAACACGCATTTTGTAATGCATAAATTAAATGTATGCATGGACTGAGTTCATCTGTATCTGTGTATCAGTGAGGAGCAGATTCCAGGAGCTCTTTTAGGAAGGAAAGACTTTTGGAGGAAGATGTTCAAGTCTCAGAGTGCTGCCAGTGACACAAGCAGCCAATCAGAGCAGGATACGTCTGAGTGCACCACCGCCCACTCTGGTACTACCACAGACCGGCGTTCAAGGTCACGTTCTCGACGGATCTCACTGCGCAAGAAGCTCAAACTGCCCATAGGTATGTTTTTGTGAGAGAAAAGTTCTTTACAAACATAACCAGATGTGTCGAATTATCTGCTTTGTATAGGACAACAAAGAAAATGAGACTCTTAACTATGATAAACAACAGTGTGATCAGTATGATCAGAGGATGAGATCAGCCCTTGGCTACCAATACTTCCCTTTCTTATCCTTAAACTGCTGTTCATCACTGGTATACATGCTATTACCCAGTTTTTCAGAATTTCTTTCATTACAGTATTGATGTATAAACAGGATTCAGGTTTCATAATATTCCATAATAAAGTGTGTGTGTGTGTGTGTGTGTGTGTGTGTGTGTGTGTGTGTGTGTGTGTGTGTGTGTGTGTGTGTGTGTGTGTGTGTGTGTGTGTGTGTGTGTGTGTGTGTGTGTGTGTGTGTGTGTGTGTGTGTGTGTGCGTGCGCGCGCTTTGCATTTTACTGTTCTTTACATTTTACATATGATTTTAATTCAATCGTAAATAAAATCTTCCGTAAAATGCAAAGTACAGTAAATACATTTATCTTTCCGTATACTCAGGGCATTTAGTCCGAACTACAAAAATATTATTTTCTTTGAAAAATGTTCTATTCTTCTAAATTGTAAATCCATGATCTTATACCAAATATGCATTATTGGGAAAACACTCACATTCATAGTGATTTGCTCTCTGTAGACTAAAAACTACAAAATTCTTATTTCTATAGACAGAGGATTCACAGAATGACTTCCATTACACGAGAGTAGATGTTAAAACTTCATGCTGATTTGTACTCTGCTTTCGCCAAGATAATCACCAACTAAGACGTAGCTTTACAGTAACCTATGCTTCTCCATCCATTCTTTCCATCTGGTGACGTGAATTTTCTGTCTGGTGTTAATACAGTGTATTGCGCGTCAGCACGCACAACGGCTGCAACCACAGTGCGGTCCCCCCATAACAACCCTCTGGATTGAGCGGAGTAGGGAACATCTCTAGGGTCTTCAAGTGGGCACCTTCCGTCCTCAGTGCTTCGTCGACTAGCCCACGACACCTCAAGAGGGCTCGACAGTGACTCTGGCGTCCCAGAGTCACCCCCTCCGTCCCCCACTCAACTCAGCCCAGCTTACTGACCTCTACTTCCCTCTTGCTGCTGAGACCTAACCACAATCTCTCCGCAACCCAACCATACGCGCCAACCCGTTTGACTAAGGCTGTCGAGCCCCACTGGTGCGTTAATATGCAGTTTCAGTGGCAACGGTTCCGTATGGCATACCACCTACCACAAAACACAATATCTGCCCAACCACCCGTCATCCACGCAATATACACAGGAACGTAATGACTGTGAATACTATACAACCTATACAAATAAACCAACAGTTGCTGCTGAGACCTAACCACAATCTCACCGCAACCCAACCATACGCGCCAACCCGTTTGACTAAGGCTGTCGAGCCCCACTGGTGCGTTAATATGCAGTTTCAGTGGCAACGGTTCCGTATGGCATACCACCTACCACAAAACACAATATCTGCCCAACCACCCGTCATTCACGCAATATATACAGGAACGTAATGACTGTAAATACTATACAACCTATACAAATAAACCAACAGTTGCTGCTGAGACCTAACCACAATCTCACAATCTCTCCGCAACCCAACCATACGCGCCAACCCGTTTGACTAAGGCTGTCGAGCCCCACTGGTGCGTTAATATGCAGTTTCAGTGGCAACGGTTCCGTATGGCATACCACCTGCCGCAAAACACAATATCTGCCCAACCACCCGTCATTCACGCAATATACACAGGAACGTAATGACTGTAAATACTATACAACCTATACAAATAAACCAACAGACCTTTCAAGTTTTCAAGAATTCTACGAAACCGTAGCATGGCGGCCTGTACACAGCCAGCTAGAATCTTTCCGTCTCAACCACAGCCAGTTGCTGCTCCTTTCTGCTGCTTCAGATAAGTTCTTTACTGTACGACGCAACTCTTGGCCACTGAATCCGACGTCTCTGAGAAATTCTGTCATCATTTACTCACCCTTATGTCGTTTCATTCATCTTTCGAAACAAATTAAGTTTTAGGTTTCCCTTAAATGTGTTAATGTGCATGCCATACATAGGTAAGTTGGTAAATGTTTAAAAAAAATAACTTCTAATATGAGAGTATGTGAAGTTGATAGAATTTTTTTTTTAAATAAACTGAATATTATAAAAAGTTTTCACTTCTGATTGGTTCACTGGTCTGTTGGGGATATGAATTTTATGAAGAGTCATTCACTTCTCTGTTCTTTCCTTTTTTGTCACCAGCATGCCATAGGAAAGTTCGCCATCCACTCACTGTCTCCATGTTACGTATGTGTGTTGTGTTTTAGTTATGCAGCCTCATCTTACAGTGTTATTATGGAAGCTTTAGTTTGAAAAAAAATGCATTCAAGATTTATTTATCTATCTTTCTTTTTTTTCTTTTTTTACTTTTATGTACTTGCTGTGAGATTCAATGTGTTGTTTTGTCTATTTTTGTGTATTAGCTGAATGAGCCGGAGAACCAGCATGAAATCTTCCCTCTTACATTCCTTTTGGCTTGTTTGCACTTCCATTTAAAGGGTACCAGAGTTGAAACATGCTACCAAAATGCTAAATTAACTTTTTATTTTTATTTTTTTCATGTAACTATTGAACCTGTGGTACAGGTAACTGGCTGAAACGCTCCTCTCTATCTGGACTGGCTGATGGGGTCGAGGACCTGCTGGACATCAGCTCAGTGGACAGACTGTCCTTTATCAGACAGAGCTCCAAGGTGAGGACTCTGAATTTACAGTGTAGTAATGTAAGATAGTTCGTTAAGTGGGTCAATTACAAATAAGATTGTCCACAGTAATAAAAATCTTGTAAAAATCTGCAGTTCTTAGAAATGCATCCATTAAGAAATTACATTTAGTGATTTACATTCAATAAAATGTCATGTGGTGTTACCATCAAGTAAAAAGTAATAACATACTTTCCTTACACTTTGTATACATCTGAGTATTCTTTCTTATTGCTCATTACTTAATCATTACATTCAAACAAGATTTCAAATATATATTTTTCAAGGTAAAAAGTAAGTTTTACAAATATTATGTATTGTTAGTTCATATATATTACTAGGTTTTGTTGAGTTGCACCACAATTTACAAGCTGAACTAACCTAAGCATGTCATAAAAAGGTCATATAATCTGATTTTGTCAGAGACTCATCGCAGGGATCCTCTATATGCTATATCAAATATCATATTTTTCTGCATGCTAGATAAACCACATGAATTTGTTGGTGGCACTACTTGACCAATATTAATAAGCAGTGCAGCAGTTTTGTTAAAATATTATTTTTTTCTAAATTATAATGGTAATAATAATAATATGCTATTTTCTCCATTATGATATGACTGCAATTGTATCACTTTTACACAGGGTTATTATCGTTATATATATATAAAATATCATTACTTGAAATAAACTAAACTAACTGAAATCATATAAAATATAAAAGAACCTAAGTTTATTTTATTCCAGCTAGTAATTCAATTTCTAATTTTTGTTTAGTTGAAGTTGAAGTAAATAACTAAAACTGAAAACTAAAATGTAATGAAAACAAAATTACTCAATTTTTGGATATTTCAAAATACTAACAAAAACTAAAATAGTATATCATTGATACTAAAATGACACTGCTTTGACATTTTTATTTTATGCCCCAAACCATACTCCTCTTAGAAGATGAGTATTCCAGTCATTGTATGTATGAATTGCATTTTTGAATAAATTATTAGGCTGAGCCAAAAAACTGCATAATTACTTTCACCCAAGAAACAGTTGACCTGATTTCTTTTTTATGATTTATACTTAATTTGGTTTTCTTATTCTACAAAAAAACAATAATGTCCTAAAACATACAGATATTCAATCATTTAAACTAAAACCTTATTCAAAGTCACAAACAAAACAAAATCAAATGAAATAATTCTAATATTTTATGATCATGTACACACAAGGAGGGAAAAGAGGGTTTTAATCATTAGGTCCCACCAGAAACTATGTCATTGCCATCATTACTGTGATCATTAATGATATATTTTTTCTGCCTCTCCTAATTTCTTTCTTGGGAATAAATCTGAACCTCTTCATGGAAGAAAATCTTCCAGTCTTTGTGCTAGAGTTATTAGACATCAAGTCCTTGATCCGAGTCTTTCCTGTACATCTCAGGTCAAGTTCACCAGTGCCGTGAAGCTGTCAGAGGGTAACGCTATTGAATATGGGCGAGAGGAAGAGGAGAATTTCTTCAAGCGGCTCGGTAAATGGCGGTCTGGTCGGAGGAACCCTTCCAAGATTCACCACACAGAAGAGAAAGATGGTAGAATCCTCGGTGCCGTCCCCCACCCCTGCCCACAATTCGCTCTGTTTGTTTGTGTGTGTGCCCGTACTTGACGTGTCTTGTGCTTCTGGTACACTCCTCTACCATCTTCCATGCCAGCTGTCTGTGTGTTTGTCCATCTTTGTCAGAACCATCCGCTGGATGAGGAACTGTGGTTTTCTGACCTATGACCTGGCACCATGACCCGCCACAGCTTTGTCAGAGTTGTCCTGAACCTTCAGCTCTCCAAGTTAATAGTTATTAGATATATATTTGGGGAAATACACAAGTCATGGTTTGATTTGTAGATCTTGTAAAAAACAAAAACAGACTTGCATGTTCATTCGAAATCACCAGATGCATATTTCACCAGCTATTTTCAGCTGTTAAAACCTTGTCAGATGCTACACTCTTTGTACTGACTCTATTCTGTACCACCGACAAGGTTGCCATGGATTCCAGGAACGCTTGGCTGCCAGCCAGGAGGCCATAAAGAATAAGAATATTGTGAATCTAGGTGCAATCCGACAGGGGATGAAGAGGTTTCAGTTCCTGTTGAACTGCTGTGAGCCGGGAACCATACCAGATGCTTCGATTTTAGCTGCTGCACTGGACCTGGTCAGTTCGGATTCTTCTGTTTATATACAAAATGGTGTCACATTACTTTTGAAGCATACCTGCTAGACTAAAGAGATACAATGATAACCAAAAACTTGAAACCTGTTATGAACCTTTAAAGGGATACTGAAATGTATTTTCAGATCTTTATGTGGTTAGCGTTATGAAGGTTTTGCAGCTTGTAATTGAGATCAGTATTTGGATTCTTTCAGAGAAAATAAGGAACTGAACATTGTCATGTTGATTTTGATAAATGTCTTTCCCAGGAAGCCCCTGTGGTGGCAAGGGCCTCGCTTTTCCTTGAGTGTGCCCGTTTTGTGTATCGCTGTAACCGTGGTAACTGGCCAGAGTGGATGAAAGGTCACCATGTGAACATCACTAAAAGAGGGCTGTCTAGAGGACGATCGCCTATAGCAGGAAACAAGAGGAACACGAAGCTCCAGTGGAACGCAGCCAAACAATTTTACCAGTGGGGAGATGTGAGTCACATTAATCTGAAAAATATGCAAATTTTGCCTTTCCTGCAGAAAACCTTCTTGCATCATTTTTGAGAAATGCATTTGTGGCATTTGGCTGCATCTAATATATGTATCCTCAAAAAGGCAATAGGTACTCGGCTGAGTGAAATTTGCCATTCAGACAGTGAGAGTCCAGCCAACATCTTGGGTTTTATCTATGATGAAGAGAGCAAGAAACGTGTGAAAAAGGAGGATGAGGAGGAAGATTATCTGGATGACAGTAAGAGTGAAAATTACATGAATTCAGATTAAACAAACAGATGATGTTCAAAACCAATATAATACTTCGGCATTTAGCTGATGTTTTTTTTAATTATTATTCTTTCAACAGACACCGTCAACCCTACAAAGTGTGGCTGCCCTTTTGCTCTGAAGATGGCTGCTTGTCAGCTGCTTCTGGAGATCACCACTTTCCTGCGGGAGACTTTTCCCTGTCTCCCCAGACCCCGAACAGAGCCCCTTGTGGTCAGTTTTGGTATTGCTTCCCTCTGACCAGATTCAATTATGTGACACATGATTAAAGGGAAAGTTCACCCAAAAATGAAAATTCTCTCATCATTTACTCACCCTTATGTCATTACAAATGTATAAGAATTTCTTTCTTCAGATTTTTTAGAAAAATCTATGCGAGTCCATATAATGTTTGAGGATTCAAAAACCACGCAAAACAAACACAATGGTAATCCTTATGACCCTAGTTCGGGGGTAGGCAAGTTCGGTCCTAGAGAGCCGCTGTCCTGCAGCATTTAATTCCAACCCTAATCAAACACACCTGAACAAGCTAATCAATGTCTTCAGGATTACTAAGGCTATAGGCAGGTGAGGTTTTTTTCAGTGTTGGAGCCAAACTCTGCAGGACTGCGACTCTCTAGGACCAAATTTGCCTACCCCTGCCCTAGTTAATAGGTCAGTGTCTTCTGAAGAAAAATGATAGGTTTGTTGTAGAAAATCCTAACATTTTTACAAATATTTTAAACTTATCATAAGCTTATGTTGTGAAGCGTGACGTAAGCGTGTTGTGAAATTTGCTCAAGAAGTGATACGGAAGCATGGATGATGGTCACTTCTCCATCAAAGAGATGGTCACCGGAGTTTCACAACACATATACACCCCTATCTTTTCACTTCAGAAGACATCAATTCATCAACTGGGGTCGTATGGATTACCGTCGTGTTCGTTTAGCATTGTTTTTGAAGTGTCAACTTTGAGAGACCTATCCACTTGGATTATATGGACTCACAGAGATGGATTATTTTTCAAAAAATCTCAGTTTGTGTTCATCTGAAAAAAAAGTCATACATCTGGGAGGGCATGAGTAAATGATGAGATAATTTTTGGTTGGAGTATCCCTTTATCTACGAAGTCCCACATACAGTAAAACATGCAGGGGGGATAAAACAGATGTTGTGAACACAAATTAGGAAGTAAACTGCAGTCACACTAGACTTTGAGAAAGCAAAATTTCTACGGACACTGGAATGGTCGCAGAATGTTTTTTTTTATTACATTTTTATATAATACATAAAAAATTTACAAATATGCAATCTGCTTGCTTCACTTTACTGCAAAAGCGGTCAGAGTTCACCAAAATTGTACTTTTGAATGCAGGAAAATGCATAACTTCTTGACTTGGATTTGTGTGTCCTATCTCTTGCAATTTTATGCATTTAAATGGAAGTCAATGTAATGAAAAGTGTTGTGTGACCGCCCCTTTAATTCCCCAAAATGAATTTGTTCCCTAATTTTAGTTGAAACTTAGCCATGTTGTACTTATTGGTTCCCTTGTTTTAGTTACATTAAAATGAGGGAACAAATTAGTACAACTTGGCCATGATTTTACTAAAACGAGGGAAATAATTGACAAATGTGGCCATGAATTAATGTCATGAGAACAAATATTTAATTTGTGCCCACAATATCTTCCATATATCATGTGTGGGGCTTCACAATTAACATTGCAGAGAAATTTGATAAATAATTTTTATTAAAAATTCCAGACATCATATTTATGGCAGGAAGTTTAGAATTAAAGATTTGTCTCCTTTTTTGTTAATTATTTGGAATTTGAATTCAGTTGTCTACTACAGAAACTGTTGAAATGGAATGACAGGAAGATAAATCTACAGAATTTTAATAGAAGGAAATTCAGGGTAATGTATTCTGGGAAATTAAGTAAAAGTTAATTTATTAAATATTATTCATATTTAGGGTCCAATTCTCATTATTACCTGGTTTCTTATTAGTATGCATATTACTAGGATATTGGCTGTTTATTAGTACTTATATTACCTTATTCTTCATTCCTAATCCTACCCAATACCTAAACGTAACAGCTTCCTTACTAATTATTTATAAGCAGTAATTAGGAGTTTATTGATCTCCATGGTGTATGCGTTTACTTGGCTGATGATTGAATAGTAATCTATCGCACACTTAAACAGTTCCTAAACCAAGCTTGTCTTTTGGCTCCTATAGGATTTAGAGAGCTGCCGCTTGCGTCTGGACCCTGAGCTATGCCGTCACCGCTATGAGAGGAAGATCAGCTTTGCAGGAATCCTGGATGATGAAGATGGACACGATTCTTTGAACAGCAGCAGCCACACCCTCAAGTCTGACACTGGCTGTGAGGAGAAGAAATCATCACAAGAGCCACTGGGTAAAATGAAAAAAGAATAATTGTCTGCATGTACATGTTTGATAGAGGCTGAAAATATGATTTATAATTTTTATTTTGTCTCATCTCCTCTCCCTAGCTCCAATAAGGAAGATCCGTATTGGTGGCTCTCGTTTGCTACAGATTAAAGGAGCAAGGAGTTTCCGAATAAAGAAAGGAGGCTCCTTGTCTTCTATCCGCCGAGCAGGGAGTCTGAAAAGCACTAAGATGTCCAGACAGGACTCTGAGTCTGAGAATGACGTGGATTCGGAGCGGCTGCTCTCCCAGAGTAGAGATACTGTCACTGATATAGGTCAGACAATGCTTCTCCGGCCCTATATGAAGTTATTTTATTATTACATTTGTAAATGTAGTTATTGGGGAGATGGCCAAAGCAGAATACATTATTTAGAAAGACATCAATAATAAATGTTACGGAAAAAAATATTTGTTAGGCTGATCCAACAAACACAAAAGTAATGTTTTTATAAACGTATCTAATCGTACATCTTATTACGTAATGGTCAGTTGTAAAGGTAATATGACTAAAGAGGTCCCATTGTGTATTTTCACTTATAAAGTTCACAATTTTAACGATAGGATAAGTGCATTTAATCTAAGCACATGGTCTAAAGCATGGTCTAAAGCGTTCTGCGCAAGTGCACTTAGGGGGTGTCCGAATCCACTTTTGCTAGTTTAACGATGGGAAAAATGGTTGGCGCATGGTCTAAAAGGATTGTCCCTGTTCTCTTAAGTCAAGTCACCTTCATTTATAAAGCCCTTTTAACAGTATGGATTGTTTCAAAGCAGCTTTACAGTGATAATAGAAATTACCATAACAGATTGTTTAGGCTTTACCACAGTTCTAGGATAAAGTTATTGTCCAGCTAAAGTTAGTTTTGATTGATTCACTTCCGTTGCGAAGATCATTAGTTATTAACTTAGGGGGCGCTAACACGACACCGTAGAAACAGAACAGAAAAACCCTTAACACGCTCTGGCCACCCATCCGCATAAAACAGTGCCTGGTGTCTCGAGAACGAACTCCCTGAAATTGGTGCGAAGGAGCAAACGATTATCCGTTATCTCTGCGCAAACCTCAAAAATGCAAACCCACGAAAACGCAGATGGTGCACATATGCGCATCATGTGTTCAGTCGATAGGTATGTGCGTTTGAATATATATGTGTGCAGGCGTGTAGTCCTTCACAAATCAACCCTCGACGGACTACTTGTCTGGCTTAAAAATGTATAATACAGAATTTTTTGTCGCGTCTGTGTAGCCACGCGAACTGGAATTATCCCGACAACGTTTTATCTGTACAGAGGTAAAGGGAAGCACGCCTTCACAGGGGATAAACTAGTTGACACTTCAGGACTGCGTTGTCGTCGTGTCCAGGCGCTGGTCCTTCATCAGATCTGGTTCCGGCGGACTGCGGTAAACCTCGGGATAAACAGAGAGACTAATATTAGCGTAGACGCCATCCTTCTTATGATGTACCAAGTACATCAGGACCTATGGGAAGTGTTCCCGGTTCCGGCTGAACTAAACTATGCAGCCTAACATTAAATTATAGAAGTCTAAAATGTGTTGTGTATGCCAGGCCAAAGAGATGCGTTTTTAAGTCAAGTCAAGTCACCTTTATTTATATAGCTCTTTTTAAAATACAGATTGTTTCAAAGCAGCTTTATAGAGATAACAGGAAAATAATGTTGTAATAGTATTGTTAGATACAAAATTAAATGTCCCCAACTAAGCAAAAGCCAATGGCGACAAAGGCGAAGAAAGGCGAAAAGGCAACACTGGCAAGGAACCAAAACTCCATCAGGTGACAGAATGGAGAAAAAAAAAACCTTGGGAGATCCCAGGCTCAGTCAGGGGGCCAGTCCTCCTTTGGCCAATGAATGAACAGTGTATGATTATGATTCAGGCAGCATTATAGGTCAGAAGTCAAATGGGATCAGAACTTTCACAACATTTATCCAGTTCCATCTGGTTGGGGGTCAGAGTCATCACGCTGGTATGGAGACGAGTTTGTTGAGGTGTCCATGAGGCCTTCACAGTGTTGATGAGGCTGGCACTTCAGGAATGCGTTGTTGTCGTGTCCATGCGAGGGTCCTTCATAAGATCTGGATATTGCCTCGATACGGCGGTTTGCGGTAAACCTCGGGATAAACAGAGAGTCTCATATTAGCGTAGACGCCATCCTTCTTATGATGTACAAAGTACATCATGATTTATGGGAAGTGTTCCCTGTTCCGGCTGATCCAAACTATGCAGCCTAACATTGAATTATAAAGTCTTTGATGTGCTATGTGTATGCTAAGCCAAAGAGATGTGTTTTTAGTCTAGATTTGAACTGACAAACTGTGTCTGCTTCCCGGACCATGTTAGGAAGATTGTTCCAGAGTTTTGGTGCTAAATAGGAAATTTATTTTAAATAGGTGCTAAATGCTCTGTCCCTAAAAGATGGCGCCAGTGCACTCGGCTTGCCGTCTCTCTCGTTTGTCTCAGTTTGTTGTACCTATGGTTCCTGTTCGTCTGACATTTGTACTGTTTGTATTTTATACAGTGTTACACTGGTATCATGTAGTCTCAGTGTTGACTTATGATCGTCAAGACTTATTTTATATTCAAAGCCGCATGGGAGATTTCCGTGGATTTTGTCCTGCTCTGCATTTTTGTTCTCAATCCTCGTCCAACCATCCTGTGGTTGAGTGCGCTCGCCGGCTACCTTGCTGCGTTCCTCCTCCAAGGAAGCGCCGCAGGAAGAGAGGTAGTCGTGGTGGTGTACGGGTGAGAATCAGACGGGCGATCGTTTCTTCCAGACAACCTACGATGGAGTTTCCCTCGGCTACTATAAGCTTGGAGGGCCTTCATTTGATGCGACGCTCATGGGATTATAGATATGCTTTTCATCTTCCTGTTTTCCCGGCCTTCACTCACTCATCTACCTACTCTGCTCCCCCGCGTTTACGGATTCGCCAGAGAGGAGTGAACTGTCAAAATCTACGTCAACTGGACTGGATTCATTGGGATTCGGCTTTGTCATCACACCCACCTATGAACATGGCCCTAGTCAATGCTAGGTCCATATGCAACAAAACTTTTATTCTAAATGACTTTTTCACCAGACGTAACTTGGATATTTTATTTCTGACGGAGACCTGGGCCGCCGTTGGTGAGTTGTCAGTCTTTGAGGAACTTTGTCCTTCAAACTGTTGCTTTATTAGTACCCCAAGATCTACTGGTAGGGGTGGTGTTGTTGCTATGGTTTTTAAACAAACAGTTAAAATTAACACGGTTTCTGTTCGGAGCTACTCGTCGTTTGAGGTACAGTGTGTAACATTACAGTCTGCCTCCTTTGTGCTATTCTGTGCTCTTATTTACAGTGCTTTTGTAAATGATTTTTCAGATTTTTTAACTTATGTTGTTCCGTTGTATGACTATATGCTCTTATTAGGTGATTTTAATGTGCATGTTTGCTGCCCCGGGCGTCCCCTGGTTGCTGAGTTTTGTAATGTCCTGGACTCATTTGGTTTTATTCAACATATGAACCAACCAACACACGTCCTTGGTCATACTCTAGACCTTATTATGTCATCTGGGTTCTCTGTCGATAATGTATGTATTGAAGATCAATCCTTTTCTGATCATAAGCCCATTGTTTTTACGATTCCCGTTGTGAGCTCTGTTACAGTGAATAGATCTGCAGGCTCTTATTCTCGCTTCATAAACTCACTTACAGCCTCGCAGTTTAGTGAGAAATATTTAGCTAATGCCGTTGAAGGATTGATCTTGAATGCTGAGCCTTCCATCGGGCCTGACGATTTATTCTCTCTTTTTTATGCATCTTGTTCTGATATTTTAGATTCTATTGCCCCTTTTAAGATAAAACAACCAAAGCAAAAATCGTACTATTGGCTGGATAATGATACTCGCTGTCTCAGACAGGCGTGTCGTAAAGCAGAGAGGAAATGGAAGCATGATCGTTTAACTGTATCATTTGAGATTTTCAAGGAGTGCTTGGTTAAGTTTCAGAGTGCTGCTAAGTTAGCTAGATCTAAATATTTCTCTGATTTAATTGATAAACACTGTCATAGACCTAAGATTTTATTTTCTGCGATAAACTCTGTAATTAGTCCAAGGTGTCAATTTCGCGGGGAACCCTCGGCTGAACGTTGTGAGACATTTTTATCGTTTTTTGCTAATAAAGTGTTAGCTATTCGTTCATCTTTCACTTTACAGCTGCCAGATCAGTCTTCAAATTTGCTGTTAAGTCCGTTTTTCTTTTATAATTTTGCGCACGTCTCTTTAATGGAACTCTGTGAAGTGGTTAACAAGACAAAAACAACTACCTCCACAATTGATGTAATACCTTCTGATATTTTAAAAGCGGCTTTTCCTATAATTGGCCCCAGTGTCCAAGCGTTGATTAATTTGTCTTTGGACACTGGGATAGTTCCCAATAGTTTCAAGCATGCGGTTGTTCAGCCGTTGCTTAAGAAACAAGGTTTGGATGAGGGTTGCTTTAATAATTTTCGGCCTGTCTCTAAGTTATCATTTTTATCAAAACTTTTAGAAAAAGTTGTCCTGTCTCAACTGCACTCGTTTTTAAATGCTGCAAACTTACTAGAACCTTTTCAATCTGGTTTCACTGCCCATCATAGCACAGAGTCTGCATTGCTAAAAGTGTTCAATGACATTCTACTCGCAGTTGACGCCGGTAAAAATGCCGTTTTGATCCTACTTGATCTTACGGCTGCCTTCGATACTGTAGACCATAGTGTTCTTATTTGGCGTTTGGAGCATTTCTTCGGTATCAAGGGTACGGCCTTACAGTGGTTTAGATCTTATCTTAAAAACAGGTCTTTTTCAGTGGAGATCGGTACATTTTCTTCATCTTCTGCTCCTATTATTAGTGGAGTTCCGCAGGGCTCTATTTTGGGTCCCCTTCTTTTTAATTTGTATATGCGTCCATTGGGGGATATTATTAGGAAGCACAATGTATCATTTCATTTTTATGCAGACGATTCACAGCTGTACCTGCCGTTGAAAGTTGGTGATTCAATTCAACCTTTGTTGGAATGCATTGGGGACATTAAGAAATGGTTAGCGCTTAACTTTCTCCAAATTAATGAGGACAAAACGGAAACTATTGTTTTTGGTTCCCCAAAATTGAGGCGCAGTACTATTATGGAGCTAAGCAATTATTTTCCTTCTGTTTCCTCCCAGGTTAGGAACCTTGGCGTCATCATGGACTCAGAATTGTGCTTAACTAAACAAATAAATGCTGTTGTTAGGAATAGTTTTTATCAATTGCGGATTATCTCAAATATTAAACCGTTTCTGTCAGCACAAGACTTGGAGAAGGTTATTCATGCTTTTATTACCTCACGCTTAGATTATTGTAATTCTTTGTATCTGGGTCTTCCGCAGTCATCACTTTCTCGACTCCAGTTGGTACAAAATGCAGCTGCAAGGCTGCTGACCGGGACAAAGAAATTTGATCATGTCACCCCAATTTTAGCGTCCCTTCATTGGCTCCCGATCCGTTTTAGAATTCAGTTTGAAATTTTGTTGTTTGTTTTTAAAGCTCTTAATAATCATGCTCCATTTTATATTACTGATCTTCTTACTCCTCTACCACCATCCAGATTAAGATCTGCAGACAAGGCTCTATTATCAATTCCCCGCTCCCGTTTAAAAACTAAGGGAGACAGAGCTTTCTCAGTTGCCGCCCCCCGTCTATGGAATCAATTGCCTCTGGACATCCGCCTTGCACCTTCCATTTGTACTTTTAAATTAAAATTGAAAACATATCTCTATTGCCTGGCGTTTGATACATGATATCCTGTCTCAATGTTTTGTTTTTGTTTGGTTTTATGCTTCTGTGTTTTTATTTATTTATTTTACTTTACTTTGTTCAGCACTTTGGATAGCTTCGCTATGGTTAAATGTGCTTTATAAATAAAATTTACTTACTTACTAGGAAAAGGATCTACCGCCAGCATTCGATTTTGATATTCTAGGTATTATCAACTGGCCAGAATTTTGAGATCGCAATAGACATGGACTATAATGCGTTAAGAGTTCGCTCTTAAGTACAGGGGAGCTAAACCATTTAGTGCTTTGTAAGTAATCAGGAATATTTTAAAATTGATACGATGTTTAATAGGGAGCCAATGCAGTGTTGACAGAACCGGGCTAATATGGTCATACTTCCTGGTTCTGGTAAGAACTCTAGCGGCTGCATTTTGGACCAGCTGTAGTTTATGTATTAGACGTGCAGGGCAACCACCCATAATAGCATTACAATAATCTAGCCTTGATGTAATGAACGCATGAACCAATTGTTCTGCATTTTTCATTGAGAGCATATGACGTAGTTTAGATATATTTTTAAGATGAAAAAATGCAGTTTTACAGATACTAGACACGTGACTTTCAAATGAAAGTTTGGTATCAAAGAGCACACCCAGGTTCCTAACCGACGACGAGGACTTGACAGAGCAGCCATCAAGTGTTAGACAGTATTCTAGGTTATTACGTGCAGGAAGTTTTTTGTCCAATAATTTGAATCTCTGTTTTTTCAGGATTAAGTAGTAGGACATTACTAGTCATCCAGTTTTTTTTATATCAGCTATGCATTCCGTTAATTTTGTGGATTGCTAAGTTTCGTCAGGGCGTGAAGAAATATAGAGCTGAGTATCACCAGCATAACAGTAAAAACGAATGCCATGCTTCCTAATGATATGTTCTAAGGGTAGCATGTACAGAGTGAACTGTAACGGTCCTAGTACTGAGCCTTGTGGTACACCATACTGAACTTTTGATCGATAAGACCTCTCTTCATTTACTGCTACAAACTGATAACGGTCAGATAAGTATGATTTAAACCATGCTAATGCAATTCCACTAATGCCAACATAATTTTCGAGTCTATTTAAAAGAATGTTGTGGTCGATAGAGTCAAATGCAGCAATAAGATCAAGTAACATTAATAGAGATATACAACCACGATCGGATAATAAGAGCAAATCATTTGTGACTCTAATGAGAGCTGTCTCAGTACTATGGTACGGTCTAAATCCTGATTGAAAATCCTATTAATAAAGCAATCTTTAGTGGCAGAAGTGATAGGCCTAAAATATTTGTAACACGGAATCGACTTTGCAGCCTTCAGCCATGTCATTGCTCTGCTGCAGAATTTCAACGGCATCAACATTGATTCCATGTGATAATATTAGATCTAGAGTATGATTACGACAATGAGTAGGTCCTGAAACGTGTTGTCTAACTCCAATAGAGTTAAGAATGTCTTTAAATACCAATCCCAATGCATCTTTTTTGTTATCTATATGTATATTAAAATCACCAACAAATAGGGCTTTATCTGCAGCCAGTACTAACTCTGAAAGAAAGTCAGCAAATTCTTTGATAAAGTCTGTATGGTGCCCTGGTGCCCTGTATACAGTAGCCAGCACCAATCTCAAATGTGATTTATCATTTACACTAGATATTGTTACATTAAGCACCACCACTTCAAAAGAATTACATTTGACACTAGAGTTCTTAGTAATTCTGAAAATATTACTATAAATTACAGCAACACCTCCACCTTTGCCTTTCAGACAAGGTTCATGTTTATTACCGTAATCTTGGGGGGTGGACTTATTTAAAGTAATGTAATTGTTTGGTTTTAGCCAGGTTTCTATCAAACACAGCATATCTAGATTATAGTCTGTAATAATTAACAATAAGTGCTTTTGAAGTAAGGGATCGAATATTCAGCAACCCAAGCTTTATCATTTGTTCATTTGTATTATATCTGTTTTTTATTTGTTGAACATCAATGGAATTTGTACCCTTAGATGGGTTTGGAAGTTTTCTGTATTTCCTAATTCGGGGAACAGATGATGAACATATGATGATATCTAGGTGAAAGAGTCTCTATGTGATGGGATTTATCTGACCTCAGTGAAGTGAGACAGCTAGCAGACGGTCGGTTTAGCCGGTCTGTCTGCTTCCTGACCTGAGCCCCAATCATGAGTAATGAGTGTGTTTTGGGGTGTAACGTGCAATAAACCAATCAGAGTGTTGTTTCCCATTCCCTTTAAAAGCCAGTTGTGCTTGCACCATGGCGGGTTGCTATTTACATGGGGGAATTTGCAAGCGGAAAGACGTGAGGTTAAAGCGCCCAAGCAGACCATCTACGGGACAAGCCGGATTTCACCATATCTTTATGCACACAATATTAATCTTTTACATTGTATTCCTTTTATTTTTAATATTTGGCTAGTTTGTGTGCTGCGCGTTTTTGTGTGTGTAATGAGCACAGTGTAAGCGATTTGTGCACCCGCCTATAGGCTCATATTACTAACGCAGTCTTTAAATAAAAATAAAAAAATTCTGGGCCATTGACTTTAGACCAGGTTTTTGTTGGTCAATGGCGCAGTCTATTTCAGTTGCCTCAAAATCGCAACGCGCCATCAAAGCCTGAACACACCTCGTTTTCAGACCAGCACGCCCATGGCCGCACAAATAGGCGCAAATGCATTTGCTATTTAAACAACGTGGTGCAGGACGTGATAGATAACTGCGTCGGGCTGAAACTACCAAAAAAACACTTACGTTGCGCCTAGCGCTGCATTGGGCCGAGTAGGGCCCAAGGTGTGTAAAGGGAGTTCAAATTGGATGGCTATTTTGCAGTCATTGTATTTAATGCGTCTCAGTTCAATATAACTCTTGACAAGCTTAGATTTCTATGATATCATACATATTTTTCACTTTTTTAAATGTGTGTGCTGTTGTTTTAAACCTATAGAGTGAGTATGCAGTGTATGAGGTAAAGGAGGGGAGAAATTTCTAAAATAAATAAATAAATAAAAATAAGAGCAATTTATTTCTAAGTGAAAGCAGTACCCTGCAAAGAAAAGAAAAAACACCCTGCTGTGCTGTTATATTTCTGATTCAAGCTAAATCTTTATTTTTACCAACCTTTGTTTTAGATTTTTTTGCTTGATTTACATAAAGATCGCAATAAAAATGTAATAATAAATAATTTTATGAATTATGAAGTCATATTTGAAAATGGAGATCAGATACATCTAAAAATATTTATCACAGATACTATACAAATTTGCTAATACAGATAATGGCTTTCCTGTACATAAGTAAGCAAAAAATGTACAACACCTTAAGAAAATTAGTGTATACGTTATCTGTTTAGGAAGCCCTTGGAGTGCTAGCGAGCCAAGCATTGAACCTGAAGGTCCTGGCAGCACAGGGGGTGTGGAGGAAAACTACCATCGCAACATGTCATGGCTGCACGTAAGTGCCAGCATTTTGACTTTTCCCTGTGTGAACTAAATGTGTGATATTTGTTTCTCATCACTCTCCTCTTTCTTAATTTCCAGATTATGATTCTGCTGTGCAACCAGCAGAGTTTCATCTGCACTCATGTGGATTTCTGCCACCCTCACTGCTATCAGCACCACAGCCGTTCCTGCGCTCGACTCGTCCGTGCCATCAAACTTTTATACGGAGAGACGGTTGACAGCCTGAAAGAGAACAGCGCCACTGGCAATATCAGCGGCCATGCCAAAAAAAGCAAAGAGGTGGTTAAAAATATTCAGTGCGAGGGGGTACCCAAGTACAAACTAGTATTCTAGAAACATAAAACTACATTTTTTTGTTGTTTAATTAATGTGCTGACACAATGTAGCATTTGTACCGATTTTATACATAATTTGCATGCAACAACTATAAGTTTTTACAACTACTTTACAACTATACAACTATAAGTTGTTGCTTGCAACAACTTCAGTTATACAGTTGAACTGAAAATCGATCCTCATTTTCACCTTACAGTAAAAGCAAGCAGTTTGGAAATAAATGGGGCTTTGTGGCAAAAATGCCCTCAACATAATACTATAGAGGTACTATAGAGGTATAGAGGTACTATAAGGTACTATAGCCACTATAGAAATGTTGTCAGTGGTGTTTAGTTCCTGAATGAATCCATGTTTTGAATGAATCAGTTGAGCAAATGATTCAATGACCCATTCACTTGCTTCGTTCCTGAATGAATCGATCCTTTTGATAGAACTGAATTGAGTTGATTCAATGACTCATTTATTAAGACAGTGACTTGTTTTAGTATTTAGTATTCTAAATCATTAATCTCCTAACATTATTTATGCAATTTTCATTGCAGTGTAAAGATATTCATTCCACCTAAGTAAATACAGTTCAAGAGCTTTGGCACTGTAGAGCATGTGTTGACTAAAGGTGTCCAGGGACAACCTAACTGAGCCCTGTTAGCTTGCCCAAGTACAGAATATAATTGCTTTTTGGGTTTCACTTTATATTTTTGATGGTCCCTTTAACACATTCTGTTGACTATATGTAATGTTGTACCTACATGTCTACTAACTCTCATTAGAGTGTTACATAAGAATAAGGTTAGGGTTAGAATAGGTTGACATGTTGTTGCAAAGTTACTTATAGTCAGTAGATCGTCTGTTGGAGGACCATAATAATAAGTTGTTAGCAAATATTAAGCAGACAGTCTACTAATACTCTAATAAGAGTTCGTTGACATGTAGTTGCAAAGTTATTTATAGTCAACAAAATTTTCAAAAGGGACCATCAAAATAAATTGTTGCCCGTTTTTGTTTCAGTGTTCAGACAAATCCTGCCTCCGGACCCCATCCATGAAAAGACGCCCCACTGACAGCAGTGCTGAGGGGAAAAAAGACACTGGCATGCTAAAGTACATCCGCAACCAGGTCTCTCCTTTCTGTCCACTACACAGAGAACTTAACTGTTGTACAAGCTGTTGCTTTTGTTACAAATGCATAAAGACTGTAAATTAGTAGTGTTAAGTATGCCATGTTCTGTTTTTTTAGGTAATGAGCCTGTCTCCAGCCCCTCTGTCCTTGCTCATAAAAGCAGCCCCTATCCTAACTGAGGACATGTATGGAGACATTCTGCCTGCAGCATGGGAGCTCCTGCTGAGTGTGGATGAGCATATGGCTGCAGCTGCAGGTCTGTCTGGCTCCTCCCTTGCTGGGGAATCTAAGTTATTAGTTGGTTAGCCTTTTGAAATGAAACTGTGACAGCATTTTATAGCTAGGGGATTTTATTCCTATTTAAGGCATTGCAGAACTAATCTTCATTTTGTAATGTTGATGACCATGTTCCAAACCATAGTGGGTATCCTACTTTTGTATGTATTTTGGGCACTATTAAAGTCACCCTGAAATCAAAATAGAAAAAACATTTTTTCAATATTTATTATAAATAATTTATCCATGCACATTAATTTTTTTTTTAATTCACGTGCATTAATAATCTTTAATCAAAATAAATTCCTCTTGCAATAACATCCCTTCTCTTCTTTAACGACATGTTTACTGGCACGAGGACGAGAAAACCTGTCATTCACATGAAATCACAGCACTAGCAAATGACAACAATCCATTCAATTCTAGTTGGACAAAATCCACCATACATTTTTTCTTTTCCAAGAAGTTTCACTTGGATGTACATCAATATAGGAAAGTAAAGACTACCGCAACTTCACTTTCATGCCAACTTTAAATTTTATTGTAAATTAAGCTTTACATGACTAAAGCTTAATTTTAACAATATTTTATAAAGGTATTCTCAGTGCTTTGAAAGTATCAGTAGAAATTAGTTATAATTAGTTAAAATTCTATAAGTGTTATACAAATTAAATTAAATTATATAATGTAACTTAAAAATGTTCTAGGACACCTAGGTTTATGCCTTTTGCATGCCTTTTTTGTGCTTAAAATAAGAGTATCAAATTGTGCTCTTATAATTGTGCTAATTATAAGAGTATCAAATACAGCAACATCAAATTTTGTTGGAATCTGGAACTGTAAGAGTTTGCCACTCGTGGCAGTTGACATTTTGGTTAGGATGCTGCCTTAAAAGGTTGCTGCCTATATATAGAATGTAGGCAGCAAGACAACTCCCTAGGGCAGGGGTAGGCAAGGTCTGTCCTAGAGAGCCGCTTTCCTGCAGAATTTAGTTCCAACCCTAATCAAACACGACTGAACAAGCTAATCAATGTCTTCAGGATTACTAAGGCTATAGGCAGGTGAGGATTTTTTCAGTGTTGGAACCAAACTCTGCAGGACAGCGGCTCTCTAGGACCAAATTTGCCTACCCCTGCCCTAGGGGTTGGAAGGGAGCAGGTATATGCTTATCCATCCATTTCTTAAATGGAGTCTCTCTCTATATACATTAATTTTTATCATACAAACACACACAGCTGCCCTGTTCCTGCTGTGCGCGGTGAAGGTGCCGGATGGAGTGACCGAGATGATGATGGCTGAATTTCAGCACCAGGAAGCGTGTCAGAGAATTAACTCCATTTTGAAATTCTACACTGTCTGGAGATTCCGTTACCAAGTGTGGCCTCGGATGGAGGAGGGGGCTCAGCAGATTTTTAAGGTATTATTGATGGAAAAACAATTTACAGTGCAATTTACTGCAGTATGCTACTGTCACGGAACTGGTAAATAGTGAAGCGAGGATTCATGTGTAGGAAACTCAGGATCTTTATTAAACAAAACAAAACTACAAACCAAAACTCCCCGTGGGGGAAAACAAGACAGGCATATGGCATAAAAAAGGAACACGAGGGAACAACAAACCAGCACAGGACTGCAAACACAGGGAGACTAAATAGGAAGCAAACAAACGAAGGTAACGAACAAGGCAGGTGGGGCAAATCAATCAATAATCAGGTATCAAGATGGGAGGGGCCAGACAATTGACAAGAGAGCACATGGCACAAGGAATACATGACAAGCCATGTGCTCACAACAAACCAGACTAAACACATGACAAACCGGGGATGTCAGAGCTCTGTCACCAAACCAGATATAAACCAAACAGAGGTGACAGAACCCTGACATTACCTACCCTAACCCCCCAACCCCCCACCACCAAGGTGGTGCAGGCTTGGCAGGCGGCCAGGGCGGAGCAGACCGGCTATCGGGTGGCCAGGGCAGACCAAACAGTCCATCGGATGGCCAGGACGGAGACGACCAGGGCGGAGAAGGCTGTTTAGGCGACCGGGACAGGGCAGGCCTTTCGGGCGGCCATGGCGGAGATGACCAGGGTGGAGACAAACCCTTGGGCGGCCATGGCGTAGGAACAGAACCCAGTGCAAGAACAGACACCGGTGCAGGAACAGGAACAGACACCGGCTCAGGAACAGAAACCGGCTCAGGAACAGACACCGGAATGACCATCTTGTCTGGGGACACTGGCTCAGTGGCGGCCATCTTGTCCGGAGACACTGGCGTGACTGACCTGGTGTGAACAGACTCTGGCTCGGCAGACGTGTCGTGAACAGTCTCTTGATCAGCCGTCGTGACGCAAAGAAGCACTGGCTTGGTAGGTTGCATCGGTAGGCCCGGTAGGGCGAGACACTGGGGCGGCGCTGGCAGAGCGAGGCGCTGGGGTGGTGCCTGCAGGGCAAGGCACTGGGGCGGCGCTGGAAGGCCGAGGTGCTGGGGTGGTGCCGGTAGGGCGAGGCGCTGGAGTGGCGCTGGAAGGACGAGGCGCTTGAGGATGGTCTCCAGGCCCTGTGGGATCGAAAACGCCTTCCTCCTCCTCCGTCCAAGAGAGTGCGGCAGAGCTGCGGCCTCTTTGGCCATCACTGGGGTTGCAACAGGGAGAGTGGACAGCTCTGGAACAAGCGAAGTTGGGTCCTCCAGGACCACCGGACCTGAGACCGCCGACGTTGAGTCCTCCCAGACCACCGGACTTGAGACCCCCGACGTTGGGTTCGCGTGGACGATAGCAAGCTGCTCGGGGCCGGTCTCCGTGCCTTGAGAGACGGTGGACACTTGCTTCCTCCTCCTCCTCCTTCGTGAGCGAGTAGGCGCTACAGGCTCCTCGGCCACCACTGGGGGCGCTGCAGGGAGAGTGGACAGCTCTGGGACAACTGGGTCAGGGACCACCGAAGTCAGGTCCTCCTGGTCCACCGGACTTGGGACCACTGAGGGTACAGCAACCTTTTCGGGACCCACTGGGGGCGCTGCAGCTTCTTCGGGACCCCCTCGGGATGCTGTAGGTCTTTCGGATCCCCCTGGGAGTACTGCAGCCTGCCTAACTGGAGGACTCTTTCGTCGGTCCAGAAAAGCAACAAACTTCCAGAACGTCAAGTGCTCCAGCCCTGCCATTGTCCAAACATCGACAGTCTCCTCCAGGACGTAGTTAAATAGGTCCTTAAGGGCCATCTCACCCAGCCCCAGCCCCTCTGCAGCAGAGCTGAATTAGAGGGCAAAGTCTCTCACATTCGTCCCATTCTGACGAAGGGAACTCAAGGCGGTGAACTTTACAATGTGTTCATAACGCGGGCAAAAAATATGAGAGGCTGGTGGCTGGCGTGAATCCTTCTGCTGAATCCTCATTGTGGCTGGTTCGTTCTTTCATGGAACTGGTAAATAGTGAAGCAAGGATTCATGTGCAGGAAACTCAGGATCTTTATTAAACTAAATAAAACTACAAACCAAAACTCCCCGTGGGGGAAAACAAGACAGGCATTTGGCATAAAACAAGGAACACGAGGGAACATTGACAACAAACCAGCACAGGACTGAAAACACAGGGAGACTAAATAGGAAGCAAACAAACGAAGGTAACGAACAAGGCAGGTGGGACAAATCAATCAATAATCGGGTAACAAGATGGGAGGGGCCAGACAATTGACAAGAGAGCACATGGCACAAGGAATACAAGACAAGCTAGTGCTACAAACGCATGACAAACCGGGGATTTCAGAGCTCTTTCACCAAACCACCTATAAACCAAACAGAGGTGACAGAACCCTGACAGCTACTTCTAATTTCTATGCATATTCTTCTTTATTAATTTGTTTTACATCCTTGAAATATCATTATTGTCAATATCAAAACTTTTTTCAGTCTCTCTCTCTGCGTGCATGTTGTTTCATAGATTCCTCCACCCAGCATTAACTTCACGCTGCCCTCTCCTATCCTGGGAATGCCCTGTGTGCCCATATTTGACCCTCCATGGGTTCCTGTTAATGCAGGCACTGTTCCGGATGCAATTAGTGAAGATCAGTCTGTACGTTTTAGTATCTCACCTCACATATCCTGCCTTAATGCAAAATGGTCATGCACAAATTTTACAGTAGATATTTCCTTATTAGCCACTAATTCAGTATTTTCTCTGCTCCCTGTACATTTCAGAAATCATTCTCGGCACGTGCAGTGTCTCGCTCTCACCAACGGGCAGAGCACATCCTGAAGAACATGCAGCAGGAGGAAGAGAAGAGGAGGCTCGGTCGTGAGGCCAGCATCATCACGGCCATCCCTATCGCTCAAGAGGCCTGCTATGAGCCTACATGTAGCCCCCCGCCCGAGCAGGAAGAAGAGGGTGTGTCATTTCTGTGCTGTACTAGTTGGGGTTATATCATAAGGAATCTAATGTCCCTGATCTTTTCAGATAAAAGAGTTGTCCCACTTTATATTTTTACTACTATGTACTAACTAGGGTGACCAGACGTCCCGTTTTTCCCGGGACAGCCCCGTATTTCCACTCTAATTTTAGTGTCCCGACTTATTCTGAAAAAATCATGTTTTGTCCCTTATTTGAATATATATGTTACGTTCAAACCGTGTAGCGCGGAGTTACAGGAATCGTGTTTCCTGACATTTATATGTGCCTGATTTCGACACCAGGGAAACACATACA
Organism: Siphateles boraxobius; assembly: GCF_051911475.1. Lineage (NCBI taxonomy): Eukaryota > Metazoa > Chordata > Actinopteri > Cypriniformes > Leuciscidae > Siphateles > Siphateles boraxobius. The sequence goes on from NW_027509042.1 coordinate 34,240,353, forward strand.
GCAAATTTGCCTGTGAATGCTTTATATAAATACAAAATAGGCAGGTCTAAATCCAGGTGATCACTTATCAATGTTATATATATCATCATATCGTCTAGAGACTTAAAACTTGTATAGTTTTTTGTCAGTGTTTATTTAAAAATGTCAAATTATACAGAATATACAGTGGTAAATATTTGATTGATGAGTTGTCACTGCAATATATAACAATACAATATATAGAGAATGATTTTACCACTAAATTCAGCATATTGACACAAAAAGGATAACTGCAAATGCACCTTTCGCTGCCTGGAGTCCAGTTGTTTCTATGAATTGTAGCGATCTATTTGCTTCTCTGTTCTGTAGCTTTAGGTAGTCTGTAAAAATATTCCTCATATTTCTTGTCAAATCTAGTTGTACAGTCAGTCTCAAAGCTCTTTCCCGTTTTAGACGCGTTTTGTGTGTTTTTCCGCAGCATTCACACTGAAAACCAATGCTGCCGCTCTTTGCCACTTGTGGGCGTAACTGCAGTCACTCCGGCCAACGGTGACGTCACATGCATTCCCTCTATACGCATGCATTCTGTATCTGTCCCGTATTCCACTCCGAGAAATCTGGTCACCCTAGTACTAACATTTAAATTGTTAATTTGATACAATACACTTAATGTGTACATATATGATTTCACACTGTACTTATATTTAAAAAATACCTGAATGTAATTAGATCTGCAATTCATTTCTGTAATTACATCTATAATGACACTGTTGACTATTCCCTTACACCTTAACCAACCCTTGAACCAAAGCATACCAAACCTGTCCCTAACATTTACCCGTATCCCAAGTCAATAGAGGCAAAAAATGTTTTACAATACAACATGAACACAATAAGTGCATTGTACCTGTTTTTTATGCAAGTGCATAGTAGTTAAAGACACCTAATATAAAGTGATAAAAAAGGGTTAATTTTACTTGAAAACATACTGTAAGTTTCCATAACTCAAAACCCAGTTGAAATAAACATTGATTGTAACCAAAGACTTTAGATGTACAAAGATTACAAACTCATATTACTTATGAATAGGAGAAAGTGCAACAGGCAATGTTCCTTCTAAATAAAAGAGCCAGTCGATGATTGGAAAAGTCATAGCATCACTGCAGCTTCCATCAGAATCTCTTCTCGCCATAGAAACAGTCAGTGTTTTGAGACGCACGCTTTGGACTGTCCATGCGCATTGGCTGGTCCAGCCTAAAAAATAAACTTTTTTAAATCCTAGTTAAACATTTATGGGACAGTTCATGTCAGATTTTGTTGCAGATTTTGATTTGAAATATGTTATTTAAATGTGAATTCGACATGCAGTTATTGAGATTTCAGGATTCCCCCATTCAAGTAGACAGAACTTGGTCTTGGATATCCGAAATAGCCTCTCGATTTGAAAGTGAATTTTGTGTGAGCAATGCTTTATACAAATTCCACTGAAATACCTGCAACTCTGCATATAAAGAATCCCAACATTAGAAATGAGCAGCTGAAATTTTTGGTTACACTTTATTTCCGATAGTCCACTTTAGACATTCTAACAATAAGTACATTTTCAACTACATATCAACTAACTCTCATTAGAGTATTAGTAGACTGTTAGGTTAGGTGTTAGGGTTCGGGTTAGGAGAATAAATCGTAAATTAGTAGAATGTCTGTTGGGGGACCAACAAAATAAAGTGTTAGCAAATATTAAGCAAACAGTCTACTAATACTCTAATGACAGTTAGTTGACATATAGCAGTAAAGTTACTTGTTATAGTTAGTAGAATATCTAAAGTGGACTATCGAAATAGTGTTACCAAATGTTTTAACCAGGTTTAATTTCTGAACTGTTTGAGCATAGATTGTTTACTGAACGATTAAAAACTAAATTAAACTCAACAGCAAACCCACAGCTTGTGTGTGAATACCACATGGACATTTCACATGTGAATGTATTTACAGTCTTAGAATCAAACAAGCCTTTTTTTCTCTTTAAGTCCCAGAAAGAGAGTAGAAAGTGGTAATTAAATAATTCATAAATATATAATCTATAGATGGACTTCATAAAAATTAAAATTATAAAAAGTAAATAATAAATGACATGACTTTTTGAAACACTGATTTCACTTTAGGCCCTGTGATCATATGGGTTGAATATGGGTTTTCAGAACATGTTCATAGAGATGAGCTAATTATGTGCAAATGTAATATGTAGTATCCTCTTCTCTGTCAGTAGAAGATGTGATGAACCTGACATCACGTCGTCTGTCCGTCAGCCCTTCCTGTGCCTCCAGTAACTCTCACAGAAACTACTCCTTTCGCAGAGGCTCCATGTGGTCAGTGCGCTCAGTGGTCAGTGCTGAAGGTAAGCTGCGTTCTGAACTTACCGACCAGTTCACCTTCTCCATATTTACAACAGATTTAGAAGTAAAGTCATTAATCATATTGATTTTATTGTTAGCTATTAATGTGGTTTGTTTTACCTTACAAGATGATGAGAACACAACGGAACTCACACCAACACACCACATGCTGCAGCCACCCCAGGCTGTTTTCCCACCATGCATATGTGCTGCCGTGCTGCCCATTGTGCACCTGATGGAAGATGGAGGAGTTAGGGAAGATGGAGTTGCAGGTGAGAGGCAAAGAAGAATCTTCCGACAAACCATTTAATTATCATTTTTACCCACTGTTCTTTTAGACCCTCACACTACTACTTTGTTTCTTTGTTTTGTGTTTCCATAGTATGTGCTGTTGCTCAGCAGGTCTTGTGGAACTGTCTGATTGAAGATCCAGCATTGGTTCTTAGACACTTCCTGGAGAAACTCACAGTCAGTAACAGACAGGTAAGACCACTTAAGTAGTCATTCTTTCAGAGAATAAAAGATGAACGTTTGCTGTTATATGATGAAACATGGTTATTGTTCTCAGGATGAGCTGATGTACATGCTGAGGAAACTGCTTCTTAACATTGGGGATTTGCCTGCACAGACCTCCCACATTCTTTTCAACTATCTGGTGAGATTTTAGCATGAAGAATAGAAAACCAACCAGCAGAAACGACCAAAAACGTTTTTTTACAGCAATGCCATTGAAGAACCATTTTGGATTCCAGAAACCATTTTTCTTTGTGCCATAGAGAACCTTATATAATATTATTTTTATAGTGTAAAGCACAATTTTCTATTACAGAAAATGTTAAAGGTTCTTCACACAAAGTACGTTTAAGAATATTTGTTTGGGATAGTTTATCCAAAATGAAAATTCTGTCATAATTTACTTACCCTCATGTCATTCCAAACCCAGAAGACTTTGGCTATTCTTCAAAACTAAAATTAAGATATTTTTTAATTAAACCTGAGAGGTTTCTGTCCCTCCATTGAATAAAATTGATCCAAAAAGGTCATAAAGGTAAAATAAATCCATATGAAGTCTGGTGAAGAGATACGATCGCTTTATATGATTAACAGGTTTAATTTAGGCTTTTATTCACATATAAAAACATACATATGGCACATCCCATATTGTAAACATGGAAGCTTGTGCGTGCACTTCTTGCTAAAAAAAACCTAATTGGTTCTCGTTTGAGCTTTCATGATGTTAGCTTTTCTCTATGTATGTGTGTTTATATTTGAATAAAAGCATAAATTAAATCTGTACACTGTGGCTGTACATAATTTTTCACAAGACTTTGATTAAACCACTTGATTCATATGGATCTATTTTACGATGTCTTTATAACCTTTTTGGATCTTCTAAGTTTTGGTTACCTGGACTATCAATAAAGGGAAAGAAACCTCTCAAATTTCATTAAAAATATATTAATTTGTGTTTTGAAGATTAACAAAAGTCTGAAACGACATAAGGGTTGAGTAAATGATGACAGAATCTTCCTTTTTAGGTGAACTATCCATTTTAGAGGGAAGGATGAAGATTCAGGGATCTCACTGTGCAGATCTGGGTCTAATACTAGACATGTGAAATCTGATATTTTTCTCATTTTTTCCAAGGTGGGCTTGATCATGTATTTCGTAAGGACTCCCTGTGAGTGGGGCATGGATGCCATATCAGCCACATTGACCTTTCTGTGGGAGGTGGTGGGTTATGTAGAAGGGCTCTTTTTCAAAGACCTTAAACAGACTATGAAGAAAGAACAGTGTGAGGTCAAGCTTCTGGTTACTGCCTCCATGCCAGGTTGCATATTTCAGCTACGCTCCATACAGAAAATAAGTTTACTAAGGTCCTGTTCATGTTTATAACTGAACCTGTAATTGTGTGCCTAGGAACCAAAACCCTGGTCGTTCATGGACAGAATGAGTGTGACATTCCTACACAGTTACCAGTGCATGAAGACACACAGTTTGAAGCTCTTTTAAAGGTCATTGTAATTAGCTGTAGATTTGTGCAATATAGACATGTTATTAAATGATGTTGCTATATTTTCACAATTTAACAACCTTTCCCCTTTTTTTTGCTTAATGTCTTCATGCCAGGAGTGTTTAGAGTTCTTCAATATACCAGAGGCTCGATCTGCTAACTATTTTTTAATGGATAAGCGTTGGAACCTTATCCACTATGCCAAGGTGGGTTATAGTTTTCGAACAGATCTAGAAATTTCAAAGGATACATACTGGATATTCTTGGTAGTAAACACTGGAATGTTTGTATTTTGGCTGAAATTTGGTATGCATCTCTACATCAGACCTATGTACGAGACATCTACCCTTTCAGAAGATCAGTGTCTCCTCAGCTCAACCTGGTTCATATGCTTCCAGAGAAGGGTCAAGAGCTCATTCAGAAACAGGTGTGCTTTGTGAATCTCAGTCAAGGGAGAAAGTGTTTTTGCTAAACCATTTAATGGTTCACATAATGGAATTTGTGTAAGATCAATGTCACTTTAGAATTCTGAACTATTAGAAAAATATAGCACAAATTACCAATCATTTGTAAAAAAAAATGTTCAGGTGTTTTCCAGAAAGCTGGAAGAGATTGGCCGAGTTTTGTTCATCATCTCGCTTACCCAGCGTATGCCTGCCATGCACAAGCAATCCCACGTCTCCATGCTTCAAGAAGACCTTCTGCGACTGCCGTCATTTCCTCGCTCTGCCATTGATGCTGAGTTCACCCTCTTCAATGAGCCTCTAGGTAAATGAGGAAAATAACGTGATCCTCTTTTACATTAGCTAATAATCCTGACTAACAGTTTAACCATTTAATCAGTGGTGTCAGTTTGCCAAAAGTCAGAATATGGTAAGTTCTGATGATTTCATCCATCTTACAATATTACCTGACAATTTAGAAAGTCCTGTTCATTTTATTCCTTTCTAACCATAAAAATAGGCAGATATAACATTTAATTGTTGACTATAATCTTAAAATATATCCAAGACATCTTTATTCATTCTATTAGAAGAGCGGCTCAATTTGACTAATTCAATATTACAAGACAAGATGCTGAGTTGAATTGTAGAAAAACTGAAGAAAAAAAATACATGCATGTTAATGTTTTAGATTAAAGATCAGGACACAGTTTTTAAAAATGCATTCATCAGCAACACTGCAACATTCCATAGGAAAAGTTTTGATTTCATAGTAACTTTAAACTAAAAAAGAGAGAAATTACTCCATTTGTCACAGCGCTCCAGTGTAGATAATCCACAGAGATTGATGATAGACGATTAATGACCAATAGAAACATAAGCACTACACATTTACAACATAACGTTATTGCAAGACCCAGAACTAAGGAAAACTAAGGGCTTAAATACACAAGGAAGATCATTAACAGAACAGGTGTGTAACTCAGTTAGAGACCATATCAACTAACAATGAACAAAAACTCAGGCAAAACAGGAACAGGGAAAATCATAAGTAACCGTCAATTTTACCCTTCCGGTCAAATATTGCGCTGCAAACATTAATAACAGCTTTAAATTGTTAATGCTTGCAAATGACCATGGTATAAGTGGAATAATCCACAGCTAGCTATGCATTAAACGATTATAATGCACTTCGAAATTTCTTTTTGGGCAGTTCTTTGCCTCCCCGTATTGCATTACAAGTTAAATGCACAGCTAGCCATGGATTATCCCTTACATAGTTTTCATTTGAAGCATCATTACATTTAATTTTAAAATAATTCAGAAAAATTAAATTGTAAATACATTTTGTTTGTTCGTATTGTTTTTTTTATTTTTATTTAACATAAACACATACCCCTTGTGCTACAGTCCTGGTTACATTTAAATAATTATCTTCATATTTATTAATGTTTAGAAAATCTCCTTTACAGTTTTTATGTTAAAAAAATGTGTGCATGTGTATATAATACACATTATAATTAATATGTAAATCAATATATTTCCTCCTTCCCAGGCAAAGAGCTTTTTGGTTTGGACACTTTACACAAAGTCCTATGGATCAAACTGCTGGAGGAGATGTTTCTGGGCATGCCCAGTGAATACCCCTGGGGTGATGAGATTATGCTATTTCTGAATGTGTTTAACGGTGCCCTGCTCCTACACCCCGAAGACAGTGCCCTCCTCAGGCAATACAGTGCCACTGCCATCAACACAGCTGTACACTTCAACCACCTATTCTCTCTCAGTGGCTATCAATGGATCCTTCCCACTATGCTCCAGGTTAGCAGCACACATATTAAGTTATTTTCCTCATTTATTATGATTTAGGAATGTTTTCTCATTTTTTTATGCTTATTCGGTTTTGTGTTGCTGCTTTTCTTTGCTGAAGACATACGCAGATTATGAGAGTAACCCACTGTTGCGTCAAGGGATTGAGTTCTGCTGCAGACAGTTCTATATCCTCCACCGTAAACCATTCATATTGCAGCTCTTTGCTAGTGTGGCCCCACTGCTGGAATTCACTGTAAGAGCTTCATGGTTTTAACACCCCTTCATTTATACTGTTATTACAGTGTTATTACAGTATCATTAAACATTGAATGTATGAACTGACTTTTTTACAGACTCGCACTAGTACTGGTCTTTCGAAGGGCGTGTCTTCACAGTGTCTTTTTGACCTGCTGGTATCTTTAGAGGGAGAGACTGCAGATTCATTGGATGCTCTGGAGCTGGTGAAGGTTGAGAAACCTCTCCGCTCTCTGGGTAAGATGGCACACAGGGCTCCTGGAGGATACAGGTCTACCTTCGTCCTCTGTTTTATGTACACAATATTCAGCTTGGCTATTGCTATTTTTCTGGGTTTTCTTTTTTCAGATTTTTGCTACGGTAATGAGGATCTGGCTTTTTCAATATGTGAAGGCATTAAGTTGTGTGTCACAGTGGTCGCTTATGCCCCAGAATCCTACCGCAGGTTTGTCACTTGCAGATTTCAATCAAATTCTTTAGAGATGTACTATATATATATATATATATATATATATATATATATATATATATTGGTACCATATCAGTTATAAGCATATATTAGATGCCCATCGATACTGGATATAATATTACATATATAAGTGTGCATGTTAATGTACCTAAATTTTAGTTAGATTATTTTTGATGTTATTTAATGGTGACCTAAAGTTAATTTTTCAAAACATGATTAATTTAATATCCTCGTTAAATATAATCTTAGTAAATCTCAAAATGAGTATACATTTGTTTAATATTGTATTTTTTGTGGTACCTAATTATGTGATTCATTTGCATTCAAAATTTTTCATTTTATTTTAGTGTTTTATGTTTTATTTTTAATTGATTTGGACAAAATAGTATCATTTTAATATCAGCCATTTACCAGTAATCTGCAACAACATTAAAAAAATTATTGACTGATAACTGGAGGATCGAAAGGATATGATAAGTCTGCTAGCAGCAAGGCGCATGTTTTTATTGTGTTCATAATGACATTAAATGATTATGGATCAAACATTTTAGTGTATGACGCACATTCTCTTTTCTCTGTAACCATTTAGAAATCCATTAAGATATGAAAAGTCCTGTACTGTATTCCAACCTTTAATAAACCTGGTTTCTCTGTTTCTTTTGTCAGTCTGCAAATGCTAATGGTTCTGGAGGCTTTGGTTCCATGTTACCTGCAGAAGATGAAGGGTAACACACAGACTCTGGAGTCTGTATCTGCAGCAAGGGATGAGATTGCTGCCATTGCTGCTCTGGCCACGTCTCTGCAGGCTCTGCTCTATAGTGTGGAGGCATTGACAAGGTCAGTCCCAGAACACAAGCCTTTACTTTAATTACTTACTGCTCTGCATTCCTAGATATTTCCTGTGTCATGTATAATTTATTATGGTGTTATCACATGATTTTGAATTCCTAGACCTATGACCGCACCTCAGATGAGTCGATGTGATCAAGGCCACAAGGGAGCAACTACAGCCAACCACACCATGTCTGGAGGACCAAACACCAGGTTAGGGCAGATATAGTTGGCTTATGATGCGTATGTGCACCAAAAAAACATTATAGAAGGAAGAGCACGTACAGTGTATAAAGTCATGATCAGTGTTTGAAGACCAACCATACAGTTTGACATTCTTTTTATTGGGGCATCAAGACTAAATAATAAATTTTCACAGAGAAACTGTCCAATTTTACATTTTTGAGACAAAAAAAAAACAACATATCCCTTCTCCTTCCTAACTTTTTAAAAAGGTTTTAAAGCCTACAATAATGACTTTTATTCAGAGCTTTCTGGTTCGTTTTGGCAGGAAGTTTCAGAGAAAAGAAAAGAAGAATTAGTTACTATGACAGCAGATCTGATACATTCTAACTCAAAGCCCTACAAGAGATAAATCTGAAAAACATCTCTTACAATCAGTGATTTTGGTATGGCTAGTAATATCTGCATTAATATGGTTATCAATAAAACAGTATAACTCAAACCATCTGAATCATCCACACAGAAGAGCAGCGCTAAACATATGCATTAGAAACACAACTTGCTTTTTAATGCTACAACCATAAATGTCGTTTGAGAGCCCAGAATTCCGTAGTGAATCATTAATGCCTGTGTGCCTAACCATAGAAATCTTTAAAAGTTCCCCAGTTATGCTTTTTTGGATATTGCCTTTGATGTAGTGTGTAATATAGCTGTTTGTGAAGGTAAAAAGTCTGAAAAGTTTCAACGATCAAAGTGCATAAAAGTAACCCGTGCTGGCAAATTTTATGTTAATTTAAATTAATGTTAATCAAAAATTGTGGTATCATGGAAAAAAAAGTTGAATATATATTTTTCCTATAGATATTTGGTTTTGACTTGGGTGGGTGCCAAATTTGGTGTCATTACCAGTGATTTTACGGTATGGTTGCTAGGTGATTTTGTTTTGGAACCTTCAGAAAACTGTAACTTGATTTTTCTCAAAATTTACTTTGTCGACTTCAAAACTTTTTTTTGTCTGATTCCAACAAATCATACATCATTTGAAGGTTTTTTAATAGAGAATGTGAAAATAACAATAATTTTTTTTGTAAATTTGCTCATTGGAACCCATTTTGCCAGCACTGGTCACAAATTGAAATTGAGTTATTGAAATGAGACATCAGTTATTCCAGTCTTACTTCCTGCTTGAACCTTTGTAGATTTGTAATAATTTTGCATAACGGCCACCTATAGTCTTCATTGGCTGCCCCTGAACAATGTGTACTTTGATCCGCCCTCAAACACTGCAGTTGGAGCTGAGGTGTTGAAGAGTTTGGTTTGTGTTGTCGACAGATAAAGATAATGTTTTCTGCGCTTTGAAAGTAAATCTATTTTGCATGTACCTTGCAAGGATGAGGACTATGACTTGAATTGATAAGGTAAAACTGACACCATCATTACTGTTCGTGCCCCTGTGTGCTGAGGAAGCCTCCAGAGCTGAAATTCAAATATGGTAATGGAAATTTTGATTCTGACATGCGCTGTAAGCGGTAGACCAATCACAACAGACTGAGCCATCTGACCAATCAGAGCAGAGAAGGTTCTCGAAAAGGAGGAGTTTAGAGAAACTGAATCCTTTATCGAACCGTTTCAGACAATGAGAAAATATCTGATGCTGCAATGTATACTATGATAAAATTAAAGTGTTTTTTGACCTTGGCTGTATGTAAACCTATTGTAGGAGACCTCCAAAACAAAACTAGGAACCTTTATAGCATAATGGGGGCACTTTGCAAGTTTCACTTGCAGGTTTCATTGCAATAAGTACCTTTCAGCCTCAATTTTATTTCATGAATTAAAAGGATACCTTCATCAAATAATTGCATTTGGGTCATTTTAACTGAATATCTTATGTTTTGTTCACTCGAAACAACATTCTCATGTCAGCTTCCTACTTCACCCAGTTGCTGTTGACGAAGGTCACTTGGCACCATGCTGAAACCTACTGTATATTGTTACTATAGCAACCCAAGCAATATAGCAGAAAATGATTCCTTTTTGATGATTTCCTTTGTGTCTTTTTTATTCAATCAAACATACTGTGCTTGAGAGTAAAACTAATTATTTTGTAATTAAAAAAAAACATAATTGTGTCCATAAAACCATAAAAACCATAATTGTGTCTTCCAGAGAGGTGCTATCAGTAGCACTGCACACTTGCTCTCCCTGATCCATTCGATGACCGGTGGTAACATCGTGACCGGAGGGAATGCATACAGCGGGCAGCTCGGCCAATCATGGGCAAGTGCGTCCCTGCTCTTTGAGAAAAATATTCAGCAATGAGCGTTGTCTTCTGAGGCGAAGAGGTCAACCTCTGCCTTGCCGAAGATGCTCCATATTAGCTGAACCGTCTTTAGGTGAAGAGACCGTTCCCCTAGGGGAACATTGTCTCTGGATAACATATCCTCACCCTGGTTCAGAATGGGAGGCCCTTAGGGAGCGCAGGTTTTGCTGAGCCCACAAGATGAGGTTTTTGGCCATGGTATGCAGGTTGTTTGACCTGAGACCGCCCTGACGATTTATATAGGACACCACTGCCATGTTGTCCGTCCGGACCAGAACATGGTGGCCTTTTAAGTATGGGAGAAAGGCTTTCAGCAATAGAGCGACTGCTCTCATCTCTAGACAGTTTATAAGTAGGCGCTTCTCCAGGCTTGACCATAGGCCAGAGACGGGTCTGCCCTCGTAAAGGGCCCCCCAACCTAGATTGGAGGCATCTGTCAAGATCACTTTTCTCCTCGTAACCACGCCCATACTCACTCCTGACTGATACCAGTCGTCTACTTTCCAGGGAGCCAGGCTTCTGATACAGCTGTGGTTCGTTCTGATTTGTAAGTGGCCAGATCGCCATGCGTGAGTTGGTACACAGGGTTTTAGCCAGCACTGGAGAGGACGCATGTGCAGTAGTCCGAGCTGGAGTACTGATGATGCTGAGGCCATAAGACCCAACATCCTCTGAAATCTCTAGAGATGCGAGCATGTGCCTGCTCTGAAAGATACCGCTAGGCGCTGTATAGTGAGCGTGCGCTCTGATGTGAGGTGCGCTTTCATTTGTAGTCTATCACTACATTTGAGCCTACATTTACCCATTTAAGTCTATCACTGTACCCAGGAAAGAGATACTCTAGCTAGGAGATAGTGTGCTTTTGGAAACGTTGATCCTGAGTCCCAGGCTTTCTATATGGCTGAGGAGCCAGGATCTGTGAGTTATCAATTGTTCCTCTGATTCGGCTATAATCAGCCAATCGTCGAGGTAATTCAACACTCGCACTCCCTGCTGTCTCGGGGGGGTAAGTGCTGTGTCCATGCACTTCGTAAAAGTATGAGGTGCCAATGATAGGCCGAACGGTAGTACTGTGTACTGGTAAGCCAGCCCCTCACAGGTGAATCTGAGAAATGACCTGTGATGGGTCGATATCTGGATGTGAAAATAGGCATTCATCAGATCCACTGAGATAAAACAATCTCCTGGGCTAATTTGCTTGGTTGTGAGCATTCTGAATGGTCGCGTCAACCGCTTTGTTCAGGTGTCTGAGGTCTAGGATGGGTCTGAGACCGCCATCCTTCTTTGGGACGAGTAAGTAACGACTGAAAAAGCCTGACTCTCTTTGTGATAATGGGACTGTTTCCACAGCTCCCTTCTCTAACAGTTTCGCCACGCCTCTTTTCACTGTCGTCTCGACCACGGCTGAAAAGCACGGGGGTCTGCGAGTTTTATTATGTTCAACACCCATTCTGATATACCGGGGATGGCCTGCCAGGCCTCGGCTCGAATAGCTAGGGGTTGAATGAAAACTGAGCACGGGCCGCTGTGTAATAGGGACCCGGCCGCCCAGCTGTTTAATGTTCGTGCTGCTGTGTGAGTGGCGCTCATGTTCGGGAGTGCGCGGATTACTGCAGGAGCACCTTTTATCACTGAACGAGCAATTTTCACATGTGGGGGAGCATACTTCACAGTTGGAACAACTCACGTTTATTACATCTCCCGCACGAGCTGGGGGGAGAATTGATATTATGGTGGTCTTGTTTATGTGTAGGGGTGCACACTTTGTAGTGGGCACGTGCATTACGTTCATTACACTCTCCACTGGAGAACTTGATACTGTGTGTGAACCGTGTTTGTGTGTAAGAGTGTGAACTTCATTGTGGGAACATGATCTACATTTAATGCATTCTCCGCGTGTGTGTGTAGGGGGGTGCATGCTTCATAGCGGGCACGCGCACTACATTCATTATGCTCCTGGCATGAGCTGGAGGAAAACATGATACAGTGTGTGAACAGTGTTTGTGTGTAGGAGTGAGCACTTCGTAGTGGGCACATGACCTACATTTAATGTATTTCCAGCGTGAATCGAGGGAGAATTTTAGGACTGTGGGAACAGTGCTTGTGTGTAGGGGTGCATACTTTACAGTGGACATATGACCTACAAATGACACAGACAGAAGAGAGCTCTTTTTGTGCTTTTTTTATGTGTGTCGCCGTAAAAACAGCTTTTGTTTGCAGAACAGCGTGTTTCGATACAGGTCCTATTTCTGCGACATTTCCAGCCGCCTGAAGAGAGGGGGCTGGGGAATGTATGGGGCACATTTTGGAGATCGGTCCGGCCTCGGCAGGAATCAAGATCTCTCTCTTCCTTCCTCTGTGGCTAGGAAGGTTTCCCTGTCGGGGTCCCTGTCTCTCAGGGAAATGGCACCTTGCAGAGCGTGTATGGCGACGGACTTCAGCCGCTGGGCGGGGCTGAGAGACCGAAGGCGCTGGTTTCACCTGCTGAGGCGGTGGCGCCTTTTTAGGGCGGCTCGAAGCAGAGTTGGAACGCTTTGGGAGGAAGTGACGCATAGCTTGTGATGCCTCTGAGCCTCCGTGTAGCGTTCAGCGAACCCCTTGACTGCTGGGCCGAACAGACCTGTGGTGGAGATAGGGGAGTACAGAAAGGCCGCCCTGTCTGCATCCTTCATGTCAGTCAAGTTCAGCCGCCCTGTCTGCATCCTTCTTGTCAGTCAAGTTCAACCATAGGTGCCTGTCAAGCACTGTCAAGCTCACCATGCGCCATCTGATCGCCTGGGCTGTAGATTTAGTGGCCCGCAGAGCCAGGTCTGTGGCGCTGCATAGGTCCTTAAAAGCCTCTGGTTCAGGTCCAGACTCGTCTATTGAACAGAGAAGTTTGGCCTGAAAGACTTGTCACACAGCCATCGTGTGAAGCGCCGAAGCAGCTTGGCCAGCAGCACCATATGCGCGGCCAGTGAGAGCTGAAGTGACGCGGCAGGGTTTGGATGGATGCAATGCTTTGGCTTTCCATCCTGCAGCGGTTGGTGGGCAGAGGTGCGCGGCCACCGCTTCCTCGAGGGGAGGAATAGACTCGTAAGCTTTTTCCTGAGCGGCGTCTACTGTAGAGAGCGCTGATGAAAATTAGGTCTTCAGAAGAGCTGAGTGTGGTGCTTTCCACGATTTCGTCAGCTCGTCGTAAACTTCCGGGAAGAAGGGGGCAGGTCTCTGCGGAGGGGCCTGTCGGCGCCCCTGCAGGAACCACTCATTAAGCCTGCTTGCGCATAGGCTCCTCGGGCGAAGACCATTCGAGCCCGAGGTTGTCAATGGCTTTGGTGAGCACGCAGAGAAGTTCTGCATCGGTGCTCGTGCTGGCTTGTGTCGACGGTGCCTGGCCGGAAGTGGAGCCCGCCCACTCGTCGCAGTCGGATGCAGCGATGGAAAAGCTGTCATCCTTCTCATCATCGTCTGATGCTCCAAACGAGACGAGACCTGCCGCTCGTATAGAGGGGCGTTGGTCCGCCTGGGTGAACATGACCGGCGAGGGGGTTTCCCCATGGCAAGAGCGAAGCACATGGGGACTGGCCTGGCGTGAGTTCGCACATGTCCGCCTGCTCTGGCATCCTTTGTGAGTGGCACTTCTTTTTGCGCGGCTTGATCAAAGGGAAAGAGCGGGAATCGCAGGGTCGTTGTTAGCAAAAACAGCCAGTCGAGCCCGCAGGGAGATCCATCTCGTCACACTCGGGGCAGCCGCCCTTAGCGAGTGAAGCTTCCGCGTGGTCCCGGCCCGGGCAAGAAGCGCAGAGGATATGTCGATCTCCGCCATAGAGAGGGCCTCTGCACGAGGCGCATATGGTGCGAAGCATTACAACGCCTCAGAAAATTATCTTTTAGGAAAAGAGTGTGATGCAGCAGCGAACACACTTAATTGCAATAAAGGATACGGCGCCAGATGACACAGCGAAACAGCGGACTGAAGGCGGCGTCCCGAAACCAGGAAGCTGACTTGTCCTTGTCAACAGGCTTGTCCCGTTGAAGGCTTTTCGACGGCGGCGAAGTTGCTTCTTTACAGAGATCAGCGAAGAGTAGAGTTCGCTGAAGGAGACAAAATCTGATCTCCTTTGGTTGAATGGGCCAATATGAATGGGCTCAGGCCACGTCCATTATGGCGGGCTCTGGCGTGCCAGGGCACGAAGCAGCCTGATTGGTTACGCGTCTGAGCCGCCTCGCCATAGGTTCGTGCAGTTGCCTCAGCACAGCCAATGACCGTGCTAGCCGCTCATCTGTGTCTGCTGTGCAGCTGCACTATGTTTTAAAAATTTTGCTTCAATATTCTCGAGAAAAGGAGTTTTCCCATAGCGTAAGCTAGCCTTACGCAATACGAGAGTATTTTCACTTCGATCCAGGGTGACCAATAGAAAAGGGCCTTCCATCCTGGTTGGTAGAGACCGCCTACTGAGAGACAGCTTCATTCGCAAGCAAAACTTTTCAACTTGCAAACAAATGATTTAGACCCAAAATTTGTGCGTTTGTGATGAAAAGTGTTCGAAATGCACAAAAAATTAAGGTTTTCAAAGATTTACTTGCACCGCAAATAATTTTATCAACAACTTTATTTTGAGCCCTAAGAAGACTTTTTTGCAATCTTTAAAATGGTTTAATTATAAAACATTTAGTTTTACTCTCAAACACAGTATGTTTGATTGAATAAAAAAGACACAAAGGAAACTCCATAAAAAATTACCACACTACCTGAACACATATTGTCTATTGATTTGGTTTGCACAAAAAAAAACCCAGTAATTATTGCTGTAATTTGACTCTTTGCAGGGATAACCTGCACCTGCTGGAGGAGGGTCAGGGTATACTGAGGGAGGAACTGGACGAGCGCATTGCCCGTGAAGAGTTCCGTCGCCCTCGCGAGTCTCTGCTTAACATCTGCACGGAGTTCTACAAGCACTGTGGTCCGCGCCTCAAAATCCTGCAGAACGTGGCAGGAGAACCCAGAGTTACTGCTCTAGAACTGCTGGACATCAAGTCCCATATGAGGTCAAACAAAAGCTACCTAAAGAAGTTTGAACATTCAGTAGTAATTAAATTTCCACAGCATTATGGAGCAAGTGAGTCATAGCATGCATCTATAACTTAACCCTTTATGTACTACAGACTGGCAGAAACCGCTCACTCCCTTCTCAAATTGGCCCCGTATGACACACTGACCATGGAAAGCCGAGGGCTGCGCCGCTACATTACAGAGATGTTACCCATTACCGATTGGTCAGCAGAGGCCATTCGTCCCGCCCTCATCCTCATTCTGAAGAGGCTGGACCGCATGTTTAACAAGATTCATAAAATGCCCACACTCAGGTGCGTTCACCCTCAGGCTCTGTGCACCAGGTATGTCCTCACACTGATCTCTAGCCCTACACCATCTGTGTGTCTGTTTTGTCTCTGCTGGCATTATCAGCAGAGATGTATAAAGTACTAGAGACACAGACTTGAGTAAAGTGCTCTATCAAAAAAGTGACTTGAGTAGAAGTTGAAGTGCTCTTTAAGCACCATGCTTAAGTGGAAGTACTAAAGTATTCAAAAAAAAATTGTACTTAAGTATTGCAAGTAGTTTTTTTAATTTACTACTCAAGTACTGAAAGTAAAAGTACAAGTATTGTATTATGTAGTAAAGCATCTCACCCTTCTCTTCCCTGCTTGTGCCTTTTTTCTCCACAGCTTATTGGGTATTTATCTGCATGTTACAGCGATATCTGAAAGCTTTGTTTATGTCAGGGAGTTCCTGGAATGTCACATGATATGGCTCTTCTTCATGTGTTCCATCAGGGGTGGCGCCAGATAATTTTTAACGCAGGTGCTGAGGGGGTGCTAGATCATTGACAGGGGGAGCTGCGCAATTATATATATATATATATATATATATATATATATATATACACACACACACACACACACACACACACACACACACACACACATATATATATATATATATATTAGGCTACACACACACACACACAATTATTTAAATGAGCTAAATTTATGATGAGATGTGCTCCAGTTCACGTGCAATTTAATTGCACCGGCGCCTCCATATCATGATCATATTGTCTGCTATATTTGCTTATTTATTATATCCAGGCAATTGGTTGATGAAAAATTTATTAAAATTAAGATACAATTTATACAAAACGAAATTCACTTTAAAGAAAGGGTTTCTACAAAACAAAACTTAATTTAGTGGTCAAAATCATGTCTGACCTATCATAGGCTATCTTCCGATATTGCAAATCTTACTCATGCTGTTCAATTTCCATAATCAGCATAGATGTAAAAAAAAATAACATTATAATATTTTAACAAAAATGAAACTAAATGCGCTTATTTAATGGCACGATAGTGGGCCTACAGACTCTCTAAATATTGAAATTAACATTAATAATGCTGTAGAAGAGCAGTTTATTAATAGTAAATGTTAACTAATCTAATTAAGTTACCGATTTTTTATACACAGATAAAAAACAGTGTTGGTGTTGGACAGGTCAGTTGTTTTAACTATTCATTAAGGTGAATGGTTAAAATGAGTCGTTTGCGTATCGGACGTGTCATAGTGGACGTCTAGCCTACGGCACACTTGTGTGATTATCTCGGCAGTTTAGGACATCGCACAAGATTTGCGTCAATACAGAAAACATTTAATCACTAGATAGTTTTTTTCGCCGGTGCGTTCTCTCTCTCTCTCTCTCTCTCTCTCTCTCTCTCTCTCTCGCGCGCGCGCCCTGTCAAGAGCAGCAGTCATTCTATTCTACATCACTCAAAGATCAAAAAAGGCTTTGCGGGACAAAAATTTGCTTTGGCAACTGCCAAAAAATTTCAGTGCAGGAAAACCCCTGTTATTATGTCGAAATAAGGAGATATTATATTGAAATAACATCTTAATATCTCGAAATAACTTTTTTCTTCACCATGTGGCTTCCATAGAATACAGCCTGAATATAATATGATTCCAGACATTATGTTTGGGGGTGCTATCTGGGTGCTTTGGTCTGGGGGTGCTGAAGCACCTGCTAGCCCCTCCCTAGCGCCGCCCATGTGTTCCATATATGAACTAAATGTGCACAGGGCGCTCTCAGGCTGCCAGTATGCATTGAAAACACAGTACATCAGAGTATCCAACGCTCAAAATGATTACATCGGCCCATTTTGGGTATAAATTCAATAAATATTATTCCTCTCTATAGACATCTGACGTAAACCTATGAAAATCTATCAATATTTGTCAAAAACTGCACGAGCTAAAAGCCTGAGGGACGTTGTTTGGTCAAGCGCTATCATGACGACCTCACAGGAGTTTTTTTCTGAATGAGACCGGATGACGCTCATAATTCATATTAAAGGTATCGACTAATTTTTTCATTACACAACTCCTGAAAAAAATAAAGAAATAACTGTCACTTTAAGTTTCTCAGAAAAAATTGTGGTCAAATACTGAAACTTGAGTCTTATATATTTTTAATGATGTATAGTTTGTCAAGGTAATAACATTAAATCTAATAGTAACTTTGAACTATTAAAAACAAAGAACGATTCAGTGCGTCAGCGTCCTCGCGCATTCCATATGAATTGTCTTTCACTCCGACAAATGAAAACATGGACTCTAGGGCCAGGGGTCTCCTTCCTCACCGCCACGATCAATTGAAGTTGAAGGTGGTGTTTCTGGTTCTTCCATCTCGAAACAAACTAACAAATCTCAAGTGTTCTCAATGGAGGCAGGCAACAGAGCGAAAGGCAGAACAGGAGCACGCGTGGTCTTCTTGATCGCTTAATTCGCTCAATGATGAGCCAGCTTCATCAAACCTGATGACAGAGCCATTTACCGGGTTTGGAATGAATTTTAGGACTGTGGGAACAGTGCTTGTGTGTAGGGGTGCATACTTTACAGTCGACATATGACCTTAAAATTACACAGACAGAAAAGAGCTCTTTTTGTGCTTTTTTAATGTGTGTCGCCGTAAAAACAGCTTTTGTTTGCAGAAGAGCGTGTTTCGATACAGGCCCTATTTCTGCGACATTTACATTTCCAGCCGCCTGAAGAGAGGGGGCTGGGGAATGTATGGGGCACATTTTGGAGATCGGTCCGGCCTCGCAGGACTCAAGATCTCTCTCTTCCTTCCTCTGTGGCTAGGAAGGTTTCCCTGTCGGGGTCCCTGTCTCTCAGGGATATGGCACCTTGCAGAGCGTGAACGGCGACAGACTTCAGCCGCTGGGCGGGGCTGAGAGAAGGCGCTGGTTTCACCTTTTGAGGCGGTGGCGCCTTTTTAGGGCGGCTCGAAGCAGAGTTGGAACGCTTTGGGAGGAAGTGACGCATAGCTTATAGGAAGTGACGCAGAACGGGAGCACGCGTGTTCTTCTTGATCGCTTGATCCGCTATATGATGAGCCAGCTTCATCAAACCTGGTGACAGAGCCATCTACCGGGTTTGGAATGATTCGTAACATTTTTATAATAGTAACGAGTAATGATGCAGCACATAAAAAATGTATCGGAGTAAAAGTATTAAACTCATCGAAAATATGTACTGAAGTAAAAGTGGAAGTAGAAAAAAAGAAAAAAATAATACTATAGTAGAGTACAAATGCAGCCTTTTAGTACTTTAAGTACAGTAGTGAAGTAGTTCTACTTCGTTACTATACATCTCTGATTATCAGTGGTATCAGATCTTTGAGATGTGATGGATAGCTGCTGCTTTGGTGTTGTGTTTGTCTTCCATTGTCTCCGTTAAGATTTTAAAATGAAGTTGAAGTGGGCTAAATGTTGTAAAGCAACAAGCATGTCTAATTATACTGTATCTTGCTTGAGTAATTTGTGTAAATACTTTTAGTTTGGTTATGTTTGTGAAATATTGTATTGTAAAACAATATATACTTAATATAACATTACAATATTACAATTACAATATACCAATTAAACTGCATGTTGTCATTTACAACCTTAAAAAACAGAAGTATTCTGCATAAAGGACTACAACCCCAAATCAGAAAAAGTTGGGACAGTATGGAAAACACATATAAAAAAAGAAAACAGTGATTTCTAAATGTACTTTGACTTGTATTTCATTGCAGACAATACAACAGCTCATAATTGAATGTTCCTCATGATTTTTATTGGTTTTTTTTTTTTCAAAAAAACAAAATTCCTATTTTAGTTATTGCAACACATTTAAAAAAAAAGTTGGAACAGTAAAGAATTTACCACTTTGTAATGTTGCCATTCCCTTTCACAACACTTAAAAGACGTTTAGGGACTGAAGACACCAAGTGATGAAGTGTTTCAGGTGTAATTTTGTCCCATTCTTGCTGCAAACAAGTCTTAAGGTGGGCAACAGTACGGGGTCTTCGTTGTCGAATTTTGCGGTTAAAAATGCACCACACATTCTCTATTGGAGACAGGCCGGGACTGCAGGCAGGGCAGTCAAGTACCCGTATCCTCTTTCTCCGCAGCCAGGACTTTGTAATGTGTGCAGAATGTGGTTTTGCATTATCTTGTTGAAATATGCATGGACGTCCCTGGAAAAGATGTCTTCTTGAAGGCAGCATATTGTGCTCCAAAATCTCTATGTACTTTCAGCATTAATGGTGCCATCACAGAAGTGCAAGTTACCTTTGCCAAGGGCACTGACACAACCCCATACCATGACAGACCCTGGCTTTTGGACTTGTTGCTGGTAACAGTCTGGATGATCCTTTTCTTCTTTGGTCCAGAGCACACGGCGTCCATTTCTACAAAAAAATACCTGAAATACTGATTCATCTGACCACAGTACACGTTTCCACTGTGTGATGGTCCATCCCAGATGCCTCCGAGCCCAGAGAAGTCGACGGCGCTTCTGGACACTGTTAACATAGGGCTTCCTTTTGGCACAGTACAGTTTTAACTGGCATTTGTGGATGTAACTACGTATTGTGGTACTTGACAAAGGTTTGCCAAAGTAGTCCTGAGCCCATGTGGTGATATCGCTTATAGATGAATGATGATTTTTGATGCAGTGCTGCCTGAGGGATCAGAGACGCACTGAAGAGACGTCCTTTACGCACTGAAATTCCTCCACATTCCTTGAATATTTTAATTGTTATGCACTGTTGAAGGTGAAATAAGCAAATGTCTTCCTATCTTTCTTTGAGGAACATTGTTTTTAAACATTTCAATAATTTTCTCACGTATTTGTTGGCAAACTGGCGATCCTCGGCCCATCTTTGCTCCTAAAGGACTAGACCTTTCTTGAATGCTGCTTTTGAACCAAATCATAATTACAATCACCTGTTGACATCACCTTTTTCAAATCACATCATTATTTAACCAATTTACCTGATTACTAGCCCTAAATTGCTCCTGTCCCAACCTTTTTTGGAACGTGTTGCAGGTCTGAATGACAGGAAAGGATGTATATTTACAAATGAAATTAAGTTGACCAGACAAAACATGAAATATTTTGTGTTCACATTGTCTGCAATGAAATACAAGTCAAAATACATTTAGAAATCACTGCTTGCTTTTTTTATTTGTGTTTTCCATACTATCCCAACTTTTTCTGATTTGGGGTTGTACATTATTTAGACATAATGTTTGTTAGTTTATCAGTGCAAATATTTTGGTATACTTTTGGTGCTCCGTAATTCAATGAATAGTGGCAGAAAACATATTACCTGGTTGATGCATCTCGTCAGTGAGTGAGATGAATATCTTTGTGTGTTGTTGAAGGCGGCAGGTCGAATGGGAGGCGGCTAGCAGCCTGATTGAAGGGATTTGTTTGACACTTCATCGGCAGCCAATCATCTCCTTCCTCCCTCACCTGCGATCTCTAATCAATGTCTGTGTCAACCTGGTGAGTCCTAAACACCTGTTGCTGATTATATGCTCTGTGTGATATGTATCTGTTTACATATATATTTGTGTTAAGGTGATGGGGGTTGTTGGGCCGTCTAGCGTGGCAGATGGACTTCCCTTGTTGCATCTGAGTCCGTACCTGTCTCCTCCCCTTCCCTTCAGTACTGCAGTTGTGCGTTTGGTTGCCATGCAGATCCAGGTATAGTCTATTCCTTCCAAAGGATATATCGATAGCACTTTATTTTACAGTCCTTTTCTGCATGCACATACTATGTACTTATAGTAATTACAAGAACTGGGTAATACCTAGGTACTAACCCTGAACCTACCCCTAAACCTGACCATAACCCATGTAGTTGCCTTTTATTACCGGGTACTTTCTTTGGTAAGTACACGTAAGTGCACGTGCTGTAAAATAAAGTGCAACCAATAATTCTAATCTGCATTTCAATTCATTGACATATTTTTTGCCTGCATTCATGGGCATATGTTTAATGTCTTCCTCCAATTCTAGGCTTTAAAGGATGACTTCCCGCTCAGTCATGTGATCTCCCCCTTCACCAATCAGGAGAGACGAGAGGGCATGCTGCTTAACCTCTTGATTCCATTTGTATTGAATGTGGGCTCAGGAAGTAAAGGTCTGCCTCAGAAATCAAACAGAACCAGGAACTATTAGTGACAGTTCACAAAGAAAAACAACAGCAAAGCATGTGCAGTGGAATTCAAAAATGCATTCTATGTTAACATGTGTTAGACGGATGTGTTTGGCCATTGCTCTCGTGTCCTGTGTCTTTTGCAGTGTCTTGTGCATGACACGACGATCTAGAAATGTGGCGCTCATGTTAAAAGATGTTAAACTTTTTAAAAACCCGTCTCTAGACCTTGCATGTTTTTTTTCTTTCCACTGACCTGCCTCTCGCATTTTTTATTGCAAAAAATGCATGTGGCAATGGCCCCTTAATGTGCTCAAAGAGATAATGCGATTGGATGTAATTTAGAATATGTTTGTTTGTTTTCCCTTCACAGACAGCCCTAATCTGGAACAACCGGAGGTGTTTCTACTTTTGCAGACAGTCATTAACATCCTGTTACCTCCACGCATCATCAGCACCTCCCGCAGTAAGAACTTTGTTCTGGACGCATCCCCTGCCCACTGCTCCACCCCAGGAGACACTGGGAAAGACCTGCGTAGAGAGGGATTGGCTGAATCCACCAGCCAGGCAGCTTATCTTGGTACTAGAGCCCTAGAAAGGAAAAATTTCATTTTAAAAATGTGTTTCTATATTTTACATAGATATTTTAAATCTGCTCTCTCTAGCTCTGAAGGTGGTCTTAGTTTGCTTTGAGCGACAGTTGGGTAATCAGTGGTACAAGCTGAGTCTACAGGTCAAGGAAATGGCCCTGCGTAAAGTCGGCGGTCTGGCTTTTTGGGATTTTATTGACTTCATAGTGCGCACACGAATTCCAATCTTCATTCTACTACGTCCTTTCATACAGTGCAAGGTAAGATTTTCAGGGTATGCACTATCTTTCTGAAGTTTCTATTAGTGGTCGACCGATATATGTTTTGTAATGGCTGATGCCAATGGCCAATATATGTGTATATATATATATACTGTGTAAAAGTCTTAGGCACATTAATACACCCTAATTAATACGACTGGCACAGAGACCTGGAGGGAAAAACATCCATAGAACTGCAGCACAGGCCTGTCAATTTTCAATCTTCAATCTCTTTCAAGTTACAGTTGTAAAAACAAAGATATGTAAACAAACTGCAAGTTTTGAGCACTTACAATCCATAAACACCCCCTGCCGCAGTATTCCACTTCTGCAATGTTTACATAGCTTGTGCAGAATCCCTCCCCTTATACTGCTACCAGCATGAAAATGTACAAAAGTACATATTATATTAATTTGCAATCTAGGGTGTTTCCTGCACAACAGCGTAACTCGCTGTTTTACTACCATAGTACAATCCATCGTTTTTAATTCATCGGTTTCAGATCGAATTAATGCTCGATTTTTTTCTGTGAATTACGGACATGGCACATGAGGACTAATTCTCTTTTTTTTCTCAGTTATTTGTTGCCTTATTTCCAGATTCAATCATAGGCTCGTCCTTACATACTAGAGAACGTACGCACAGAGATTTATTAATCCATCATCATCCAAACAAGAAAATATGCTTTTAACCATGTTTCGGGAGCTATCATTACAACCACACAACTTTGCAATGCTATTTGCGAAAGTTTGTTGGAACTATGATTTGACCATAACTATGGTTGTCAAAGCAAAAGTGAGAGCTAATTAGCTAATGCTAGCTATAGTTACCTAACGTTGACCTAAGGCTTGGTTAGTGCAAATGATTGAACAACTATCCAACATTTTGGATAAAACAAACCAGGTAAAAATAACTCGGGCAGCAGAAGAAAGCCTTGTTTTGCCCTTCTGGTGGTCGTTCCTATAAAGATATCAGCCAGTGATATGACGGTCAACCACTAGTTTCTCATTCTGTCTCTGATCTCTCTGATCTATCTTCTGCCAGCTTTCTTTCCATGTTTCCATAAGGTTGATGCTCATGAACAAGTCTTCATATCTCTACTTTCAGCTGTTGACCCAACCGGCTGAGTCTCAGGAGGAGATCACAGCCCGTCACCATATCGCAGAGCAACTAGAGCGTCGTTTCATCCCACGTTCCCTCTGCAAGAGCTCTCTGTTTGCTGAGTTCAGCAACGAGCTCAAGATCCTGAAAGAGGCTGTGCACAGCGGCTCCGGTGAGAACTGGCTTAATTGATATATTACTTATAAATCAAAAGTTTACCTACACTTTTTGTCAGGATTTGTCACACTTTGTTAACCCTGGGTCATCCTCAACCATGGACTAATGTAATCTTGGGTTGTCATGTTCCACACTGCTCCTGCGTTAGTAATTAAACTGCTCTGGTTATTCAGGTTGTGCGATTTAACCCATGGTTAAAACTGCACTAAACCCAGGGTTAAAAATACATTAACCTTGGATTAAATGTAACGTGAAAAGGTTTTTTGTATATCTCTTCCTGTTTTTTTTTTTTTTCCAGCATACCAGGGAAAGACTTCCATCAGTACTGTTGGCACGTCCACCTCTGCATACAGGTTAAGTCTCGCCACCATGTCTCGCTCCAACACTGGTACAGGAACTGTCTGGGAGCAGGAGAGCCAACCCTCACGTCAGCCCTCACAGGATACACTCAGTCGTACTGATGAGGAGGAGGAGGAAAGTGTGTAATTCTTCTTCTTTAGTTTCTGCTTAAAGGCCTAGTTCACTCAGAACATTTTAGTTTTACCATCATTTACTCACTCATGTGTCATTACAAACCAAATTAACTTTCTTTCTTTGTAAACTATTTCAACCTGTTGATTGAAAAGATCTGACTTAAAAGACCAGTCTCTGTTCATAAATATATATGTGGCATATATATGACTCATACTGTAATGCAAAAGCCAAATTGACTACTTGTATGGTGCTTTTATGTAGCATCCAAATTGCATGGAGAGAGAACTTTTTTTTTTTCAAAAGAAAGTCATGTAGGTTTAGAGCAACACAACCATGGGCGTATCTTGCAGGGAGGTGACTGAAAGATGCTACTATCGAGTTGAACATATAATTTATTTGTAAAACTATAAAGTAAATATGCATATAATGTAGGTAATTATATACAAATTCAGTTGTGTTATTGTAAGTAGTGTTACTGGTTACCTTTTAATGTAGATTATTTTAATCAAAGATGTACTTTTAAAACAGTGATAAATGCATAATTATTTAGCGTGACCTTGCGTAAAATAATTAATAGAAATGATTTAATGCAGCATGCTAAGCTAAATGTGAAATTTATGGCTTTCACTGCTGAGGAATTTTAGAAGCACTTGCCGATGTTATTATTACTGAATTATCCATATTAACTCTTACTCTGTCATTTTCAGATGACTCCATTAGCATCCCCAGCGTGGTAAGTGAGCATGAAGCTTTCCTCCCCAGGCTCATTTCCCAGCGGCGTTTCTCCAGTCACGCCACAGGCTCAGCCACCACTCAGCCTGAACCAGGCATAAGCACCATGCTGCCCAGTCACAGGTAAACAAGCACCCCACTTCAAAAGTAAAGCTCATGTAGACTGAAAGCAACAGAAACTGTCTATAACAACCTTATTTATCCAATCTTACCTTATTTTTCCCTTTAAGAGGGGGCTGATCTACAGCTGGGGGGTTGCATGTCTCTCTTATAATTCCCCTAATCTTGTTCCCTGCCCAACTCTACAGTGAACCCAATGTGCTAGATGAATCCCAGGGGCTTCTGGAGGAGGGTAACCTGTCTAGGTACAGTGTCACAGCCCTCTGTGTGCAGTGTCTCACCGTCTGTGTGCCGGGGCTGGGCCTGCCTTCCCTGTTCATCACATCCAACTTGAATTCTCTCTCTCTCTCTCTCTCTCTCTCTCTCTCTCTCTCTCTCTCTCTCTCTCTCTCTCTCTCTCTCTCTCTCTCTCTCTCTCTCTCTCTCTCTCTCTCTCTCTCTCTCTCTCTCTCTCTCTCTCTCTCTCTCTCTCTCTCTCTCTCTCTCCCTCCCTCCGCCTCTCCAAGGGACAATGATGCCCGTCTACGTATTATCACTCTGTGGTACTCATGTCATCTCCAGTGAGCCTCATGGTGTCCACTCATGTTTCAGGCTTTTTGCTGCTCAAATTGGAGTTCCTCTTTGGGGGGCCAATCTGTGGGGCTGGGGGCTTTGGTGTAGCAGGTTTAAAGTGGACAGTTAGACATTTAAAAATGTGTTTTCTGATCTGCCATCATATGAAACTCACAAATTCACTTATTGTCAGAAATGGCTTAGTTCAAATGGGGGGTTACGTCCTGCTCACACTGCTATACCAGCTTCTCTATTCCCCTTTGTTTTTTTGTTGATGACATTGCAGGTTCTGACCTGTGATTCATGCTTTTCTGATTCGTACCTGTCCCTGTGTTTGATTGGTGGAGGGCTATGAACTGAGGGGGGATTTGTGGAAGGGACACATTTCCTCTTAACTCTCCCATTTATTAGGAGGATTTAACAGGGATTGTGTTCAGCTCTCCAAGGAGTTCAAGCTCATCGGCTCTGTTTTTGTCTTTCCCTTGGTTTTATTCTGCAGGGTTGCCAGTGTGCAGAGTGAACCAGGACAGCAGAATCTGCTCATTCAGCCGCCCCTCGGTCGGAAGAGAGGACTTAGGCAGGTGAGCTTTCAGTCTCATTTATAACGCTCTGATTTTTTTGCATTTGGTGTATTATGTTAAGGCATGAAATTAAGGCACTGTGTCTTGTAGCTACGGCGACCCCTGCTGTCTATCCCGAGGGTGCAGGATGAGTCTCGTGGACGTCAGGGAGCCAGACTCTCAACAACCCGCAGGAGCGTTCAGCCTAAGAGTAAACCAATCGACAGAGGTACGTGTTGTTTGTATGACTACATGAAAAATGAAATGAACGTCTATGATGCTAATGTGCACAACATTTTGGCATATTTAACCCGGTAAGGCCTTTTGACAAAATATATATATAGCATGTATAACAATGTAAAAAAAACAAGAAAAAAAACATTATTATGAAGAATATGAACAATAATTTAAATTAAAAAATATATGATAGCAAAAAACATTGTTGTAGTGAAGATTTTAATAATGATAGAGCAGGCTGCATAAATATATATATATATATATATATATATATATATATATATATATATATATATATATATATCAGTTCCCAATCTAAATACAAAATAACACTTTTTTGATACTTTGGTGGGCATAGTATATTTTAAAAACATGCCTCAAATACCTACTGTGTAATTTAGTACATTTTCAATGTGATTTTTCTATAAGCAATAAAATAGACCTAATGTCTATAAGTTGCTTAAATACACTTAATATTCATTTTGAGATATCAATATATTGCAATACTTTGTCTGGGTTTCATTGCCAGCAAAAAGTGAAATAATTAATATGCCAATATACATATTCCAATAAATATGGAAATAATATTAAAAGTTCTTCTACTTCCTGAAGAGCACGAATAATCCCCCAGGGGGCAGAAGATATGTAGTAGGTCATATAAAAAGGTCATTTGGGAAAAGCATTGGGCAAATGTATGATGTAGAGGCCTTAGAAAGCCATGTATCAAATATAATTAATATTGTTTTATAGGGTTAATGACATCAGCTCAAATGGCCACTATTAGAATTATATATGGAAGAGTCTGTAGGGCAAACAGTAGTGCTTGCTTGGTGCTAACAAAACCAATGTTATGGATTCGATTCCAAGGAAATCACATGCACTAATAATGTACACCTTGAATGAAATGTACGTCACTTTGGATAAAGATGTCTGCCACATGCATAAATGCAAACGAGGCTCAGGGTGTCTAATGAATCTCTTATTTTTTTCCTAAGTACATGGTGACCAAAAGAGGTCTGTAACTTTCACTGAGACCCAGCAGGAAGCAGCTGTCAGATCTCCCACTGCCAGCCCCAGCAGTGGCCTAGCAGGGGTCACAGAGGTCGGGAAGCTGAGCCATGACTCTCCTTCCACCGCATCGGAGTCCTCATCACCTAGCATCAAAACTGCCCAGCACAAACCACCATTGCCACAGCAGGTCTGATTAAGAACAGTGTTCAAATGAAAGCTTGCAGAGTTGTTGGGTTACACGCATTCTTAGTTTAAAATGACACGTTCATAAGCTCTAAGTTTGAAATATACATGAAAAGTTTGGGTGCATTGAGTGAACTTGACCAGGGTTGGAAATTAACAGTAGCTTGGAGTTAAAGTGCCATAAAATGTCCCCCAAATTCAAGATAAGGGGGAAAAACTGCATCTGTTCAATTATAGGCTCCACTAAATCTATTGTCTGTCGCAATAAAGCGAAATGTGAAAATGAATTAAATGAAAAGTATAATTTGTTGCATTACGTTGCTCACATTGCATTAGATTTCTATTTATGCTTTTTTTGCAGCTTTGGGAATTATAACCAATCACACACGTTTCTGTTGAGCTTATGGCCAATCATTTAGATTAGTCACCACTGAAAATTCTGGAGTTTTGTTTCAGTGAGCGCTCACTGACTGAAATCTGATAACATAATTATTGTGATATATTTCAGGGGGGAGATAGGGGGTCATATTTCAGAATTTTATTTTATTTTTAATTAGTTATCTCACCTAAATGTTTAATCACCATGTATTTGAGCACTTGCAATTGATGCAAGAATCTGATGTGCTGAATCATATTTATAGTGTTAGAAAGATACTTTGGTTATATTTATATTCAAGTATTTGACATAAAAGACAAAACAATATATTTAATAAGGTAATTATAAAAATTATTATAAATACACGGGTAATAAAAAAAAATAAAAAAAATGGAAATCAATTCCAGGGGGCAAATATTGGAAAAGTCAATTTCTGAATGTTGTGGATACATTGTGTCTTTAAAATTGCATTTATACCTCTAAATTCAACAGCTTACAACTTACACTTGCTCTATTTTGACTGTAGGTCTTTCACTATGAGAATAAAGAAAGGAAAGATCAGGAGAGTGTAAGAAGTCTGTCTCCCACCCCCTCTGCCACCTCCAGCTCCACTTCTAGAGCCTGCTCCCCTCTTCCTCCTCCCCTCCCTCTCCTGAGTACACCGTCCCGGCTGGTCCCAACACAGATCAGAGAAAGTCCGGAGGATGAGGAGACCTCTGGGCTTCTGCAAAACACTGACACCTCCAATAGTACAGAAGAGGACCATGGCACGGAGAACCCACTCCTGACCTCGCTGCTCACACCCCATGCCCTCTCTCCGCTCCTCCTGTCCCCTGTTGACCTGGATCTGGACGAGTCTCACGTCTGAGAATGTCCAGCTTCGGGATGTAACAGTGCAATACTGTGCTAGTGTAACAGGAAGTGGCAGGGCTCTCCTGTGATCAGATTTCTTGAATAACTTTTTTTTGTCAACTCTGATCAAAAAGGAAAGAGATAAAACACAATAAGCTGATGTGCCATGCTTTGCAATCAAAATAAGTATTTATGAAGCACTGTGCTTAAAGGGATAGTTCACCCAAAAATTCAAATTCTGTCATTTACTCACCCTCAAGTTTGATGGGCCCTATTGACTTCCATAGTACTGGATTTGCCCATACTATGGATGTCAGTGGGATCCATCAACTGTTTGGTTACCCATATTCTTCAAAACATCATCTTTTGTGTTCAGCAGAAGAAAGAAATTCATACAGGTTTGTTACAACTTGAGGGTGAATAAATAATGACAGAATCTTAATTTTTGGGTGAACCATCCCAAAATATGATTCCACCAGTCAATGAAAGCTGATTAACCTGTGTTGTACCATTCAGTCTTTGGTGAGATAAATTACAGAATTTTAAATTAAGTAAAATGAAGTATTCTGTGAAAATCATATATGATTAATAATATTAACTGCAGAAACCCATTGTGTTATTATATAGATGTATTCTAAATATTGTCATCTCTTTAAGTATTTATTTAGAGGATTGTATGAAAATTAAATATAAATAAATATTATAAATGCTTTATTTTCAGATTAAAAAATATGCTTGTATAATATTGATGCCAAGTTTGTTGCCAAATATTTGTTTGCAAAGACACATTTTCAAATAGACATAAGGAAAATAAGCAATTAAATATAAAGTATATAAATATATTTAAATAGAAATATTATAAGCATCTTCCCAGCTGCTGTCCTGATTATGTTAGTGATGATTCCTTTGTTCATTGAAGCCCAATTCAACTTTGGTTACACTTTATTTTAAATTGACTATATTATATCACTCAAATAAGTTATGAGTGATATTAATTAACTACATGTACTTACTATAGTGTTATGGTTTAGTTTAGAGTTAATTACTTGTAATTATGCATAATTTACTGTTATTACTATAGTAAGTACCTTGAAATAAAGTGTTACCTCAACTTTTGCTTAATCTGACTCTAAAATACAGTATAACCTTTTTTTCAGATACCTTACAAATTCTTCTACATAACGTTCAATGTTAAAATAGTAACTTAATTCACTGAATGTCTCACACCGTGTTACCTAACCTAACGAACCCTGTGTTACCTGAATACCCTCAGAATACCCTCAGAATGTAAAAGCTCAGCAGGCATTTTGTTTCTGTGTGTGCTGCTTTGTGGGTATATTGTTTTTCGTCTAATGTGTTGCTATCTGTTGGATTTGTTCAATAATAAAAAAATAATAATCATGACACGTTGGTGTTGACTTGTTGGTTTATTTTAATTAGTATAATTACTCAAATTTATTTTGTTGGATTTGTGAAAGAGTAATCCTGACTTGTGATTTATTTTTGGTAACACTAAATTAAGGTTTCATTTGTTAATGTATTAACTAACATGAACTAACTGTGAACCATACATTTGTTACTGCATATGTTCATCTTTGTTAATTTTATACAGCTGTTAATTATGTTCATGTTTCTTCACAGTGCATTAACTAATGTTAACAAATACAATTTTTAATAATGTATTAGTAAATGTGAAATTAGCAACGATTAATAAATGCTGTGGAAGTGCAGTTCCTTATTAGTTAATGTTAACTAATGTAGTTAACCAATGATAACTAATGAAACTTTATTGTAAAGTTTTACCTATTTTTGTATTTAATAGAACTAGACACATGATGGCAATGCTAAACAATTTATTAGCAGAAAATAGGCAATTCTTGGAATGTAACTATCAGTAAGATTTACTTGTTGGCCACAAATGTCTCGAGGACTTTAAAGAGCCTATCATCTCCCAACATCAGCTTCTCTTTCTCTCCTCTCCTCTCTTTCTCTCCATTCCCTTTCCTGCCGTATTTCTCTAGCCAGCATCTCTTTCTCCCACCGGTCCTCTCTGGCAAACATTTCCCGTTCCCTCCTCTCCTCCCTCTTCAGTGCCTGTCCCTCTCTCATTTCTTCTCTCTCTACAGCCCTTCGATCTCTTTCCACCTCTCTCTCTGCAGCCCGTCCGTCTCGCTCTTCTTCTCTCGCTGCAGCCCGTCCGTCTCTCTCATCCTCCCTCTCCGCCGCTTGCCTCTCTCGTTCCTCCTGTCTCCTTTCCATC
The DNA here is from genome assembly GCF_051911475.1 of Siphateles boraxobius. Classification (NCBI taxonomy): domain Eukaryota; kingdom Metazoa; phylum Chordata; class Actinopteri; order Cypriniformes; family Leuciscidae; genus Siphateles; species Siphateles boraxobius. The sequence goes on from NW_027509042.1 coordinate 34,272,069, forward strand.
TCCCGCAGGATTATCAACCAATCCTCTTCCTTTCTCTGCTTGATGGGAGGAGCTTCCTGAGCAAATGAGGACACTTGGTCCGGCTTGATGAAATGGTAGAGGGGGATCTCGCCACTCAGTGCACCATCCATGATTGCATACCACTTCCAGGTTGCAATTGCTGTGTCTCCTTCCACCATACTGAGGCTTTTGAGGTCCTGCAATAAATAATCAAAGACAAATGAATTGCAGGTACATGTACCATGTTAATAGAAATGTAGTCTTTGTATTCATGTTGGTTTCATATGGTTTTGAAAAACTTCCTTAAATTATTTTGAAGATAATATTGATGCAAAGTTTGTTGACAAATATTTGTTTGCAGAATCCACAGCGCTTGCCAATTTCCATTGGAAAAAAGGCAAATGGGAGAAAAGTCATTAAAAACCAATAATACATTTAAATTGAGACATTCTAACCATCTTCCCATTAGTTGTCCATTATTAATGCAGAACCTAAACCTCTGGGTAGGAGAGGATCCCTCTTGTCCTTTGTGTTCATCACCTGCCACATTAAGGCACATTTTGACAGGATGTAAGGTGGCTCTTAGCCAAGGTCGGTTTACTTGGCGCCATGACCAAGTATTGCGATGTTTGGCTTTAGCATTGGAAGGCAAGCGTAGTATGACCAATAAGTTGCCGCCTGTTCTAGCAAAACATTACACGCAGAAGACAATATTCCTCCGCCCAGGCGAGCAACCACCAAGAAAAGGTGCTAACACCAATTCTCGCCCAGGACAACTGGAAGCTGCTAGGGACTGGAAGATGCTGGCTGATCTTGATCAACGGCTTATTTTTCCACCTGAGATTGCCACCACTAACCTACGACCAGATATTGTTTTGTGGTCTGGATCAGCACGCATTGTTCAACTGATAGAGTTAACAGTGCCATGGGAGGATGCGGTAGATGAGGCATATGAGAGGAAGAAATTGCGGTATGCTCATCTGGCCACTGAAGCAGAACAGCGAGGATGGAGAGTCCAGGTTTATCCAGTGGAAGTGGGTTGTCGAGGTTTTGTGGCACACTCTACAACCCGGTTCCTCAGAGACGTCGGATTCAGTGGTCAAGAGTTGCGTCGCACACTAAAGAACTTATCCGAAGCAGCAGAAAGGAGCAGCAACTGGCTGTGGTTGAGACGGAAAGATTCTAGCTGGCTGAGTACAGGCCGCCATGCTACGGTTTCGTAAAATTCTTGAAAACTTGAAGGGTGTTGGTTTATTTGTATAGGTTGTATAGTATTTACAGTCATTACGTTCCTGTGAATATTGCGTGAATGACGGGATGTTGGGCAGATATTGTGTTTTGCGGTAGGTGGTATGCCATACGGAACCGTTGCCACTGAAACTGCATATTAACGCACCAGTGGGGCTCGACAGCCTTAGTCAAACGGGTTGGCGCGTATGGTTGGGTTGCGGAGAGATTGTGAGATTGTGGGTAGGTCTCAGCAGCACTGTTGGTTTATTTGTAGAGGTTGTATAGTATTTACAGTCATTACGTTCCTCTGTATATTGCGTGAATGACGGGTGGTTGGGCAGATATTGTGTTTAGCGGTAGGTGGTATGCCATACGGAACCGTTGCCACTGAAACTGCATATTAACGCACCAGTGGGGCTCGACAGCCTTAGTCAAACGGGTTGGCGCGTATGGTTGGGTTGCGGAGAGATTGTGAGATTGTGGTTAGGTCTCAGCAGCAAGAGGGAAGTAGAGGTCAGTAAGCTGGGCTGAGTTGAGTGGGGGACGGAGGGGGGTGACTCTGGGACGCCAGAGTCACTGTCGAGCCCTCTTGAGGTGTCGTGGGCTAGTCGACGAAACACTGAGGACGGAAGGTGCCCACTTGAAGACCCTAGAGATGTTCCCTACTCCGCTCAATCCAGAGGGTTGTTATGGGGGGACCGCACTGTGGTTGCAGCCATGTGTGTGCTGACGCGCAAATACACTATTAACACCAGACAGAAGGAGATTCACGTCACCAGATGGAAAGAAGCGTAAATGGATGAAGAAGCATAGGTTACTGTAAAGCTACGTCTTAGTTGGTGCTTATCTTGGCGAAAGCCGAGTACAAATCAGCATGAAGTTTTTAACATCTACTCTCGTGTAATGAGATTATGTTGGTGTTGATTCTTTTATATAATCTTTTATATAATTTTAAAGAAAGGTTACAATTTATCAGTCAAGTTTTAACATGTTTTCCTTGCATCTTGAATGAGTGTGCGCACATAATTAAAATAAAATGTTTAAATAGGGGTGTAACTCATGTCATGTCACGATTCGATACATATCACGATACAATATGTTTGCGATACTCCATGACATATAGGAAAAGGTGAACAAAAAATGTACAGTTGATTAAAATGCTAAATTTTGTATTACATTGGGGGTGTAAATGAATAGGCTTGGACTTGGTGCTGGAAACACAAAGCACAGGACAATAGAGACACCAGAATAAAAATATACATGATTCTGAAGCTGAACATAAAGAATTATTTTAGACTAATATGCTTGCTCTCTGTCACTGACTAGATATGTTTAAAATAATGTAAGGCACCTTTTACTGGTAACAGAAGACATTTGGCATTATCAGGACACACAAATATTCAGCAATTGCATTATATTCAACATTATATATAGTAGTTTAATGTAGTACTGATGCTAAAACTCTGAAAACTTTTTTTTTTTTTTCCTCACACAGAAATTTTATTTTGGGTGAACTATTCACAATACATATTGTCACTATCCACGATGCATATTGTTGCATTTTTGTATTGCGATATATTGTGATATGATATATTGTTACACCCCATGTTTAAATATGTTTTTTTAAATAGTGTACATATTTTATAATTTTTGCAATTATAACGGATTTTTTTTATATATATATAAGCAGCACATGACATTTTACAACCAAAGCTACCAACCCTACCCTCTCTATTGAATTACTGACCTACTGAGAATTACTGACCTTGACACTGACACTATAACATAATTTAATGTTTATTTATATTTGCATTTTTGGTTGTACCTCATGATATTGATTTAGCAACCTTTTTAAAATAATAATAAGCAATGAAGCACTTTGTTTGATTTTCTTATCAATCAAGTTTTTTTTTCTTCTGGACAGTTGTACCCTGACATCTTTGACTTCACACCCATAGATACAGACAAAATGTCATGTCATTTAACAGTTACCTTCAAGCAGAGTAATTCATCAGCATTTTTATTGTATTTAATTGGTTTCTGCAGACATGTGACTTGAAAACAAGCAAAAAAAATTAAAGCATGTCATCACCTTATACTTTTGTTTTAGATTCTCCCACTTCTTTCGAACCCATGCAGGGGTCACTTTCCCTTCCAGCTGTTTCTCTTTCACATACAGCCTGTATATAGACAGATCAACAGCATCAAATAAGTAAGAAGAAGAAGGCATAATAGCACTCATTAAAGTCAGGACTGGTTTTACTCACTCAAAGGCTTTAATGGCTGCATTTCTTCTGCCTGTAAACAGACTTTTGTTTCTGACTCTCCACACAATCAGATCTGCCGTGTTGGCATCAGTCCCTAAATGCATAGAGACGACTGGTAACGATATCTTGCCTTTTACCACTACTTGAAAGGGGAATTAATTACATACATTGACAATTTCATGATATCAGCATGTTGTTATTGTTGAAGCATTACGTTTTGGAAGTAAAGAAATCAGGCTAATCATAAACCGATAGGCCTACATTGTGACATAAAAAACGTGCTACTTGCATTTAAAGACTCCTTCTTCCGAACCCATTTTATTTTTTTATTTTTTTTGTTTAGCATTGTTTTCTTCTGCTGTTCTGGCTTTCTTGTGGGTGAGAATGAATTACAGCATTAGCGCCCCCTATCGTCAATTGCAACAGCCTTGTTTTAGTTGGTTGTTGTTTTCCGTGACTGATTTCAAATAAACTACAATAATAAAAACTATATAATATGTTACATGGGCACGATTCGAAAACGATTTTAATTCTTTATGCGTTTAATCTGCTGAGGATTTTATCCAGCAGGGGCGCTGTAAGCGTTGCGATTGTAGGAAGTGACGCAAGCAAGAACAACTAGCAGCGCTTGAAAGAAAGTGTGTAGTCACCGTGTGGTACCCGGTCTGGAGCTATATTTTAAGCATAACATAATCAAAACTTTCAAATAGTTCTTGGTATTATTACTTGCTTTACATTTGGCATCATGGTAAGGGAATACGTTTGAAAAATTAAGTGCCTTTGTTGAATGCGATCGTATTTATTAGCACTGTAACGTTAGCTCATTTGCCTTCTCATCTTTACTGTGCGAAAGTTGTTATAAAATAATTGATCCTAACCGGCAAACTGTATAGCTTAAGTATTTTTGTTTATGTATGAGCATTCCACATGCACAATAAACTTTAGTTATATCGAGTGAGTACTATAATGCCGAATTATTTGTATGAGTCATGTTTAAAACGAAACTAACAGTGTTGCACTTGGCTGCCTGGGCCAAATATGGATGGTAGTTTAATACACAGACGTGCTTTATATCATAACTTTCATAACGTTAATTGTATCGGTATTAGAAGGGGAATTGTGTTCCTAGTGATACAATATTATTTCATCAGAACGACGTTTTAGTTTGATAAATGTATATGAGTGTATATTAAATGCAGTTTCTTAATCTTAGTCTTACTGTCTTCTGCCTATAGTCTATTATGTCATATAACGGAGGTGCTGTCATGGCGATGCGGGGAAAGGAATGTGTGGCAATAGCATCAGACCGGAGGTTTGGCATCCAGGCACAGCTGGTTACCACCGACTTCCAGAAGTTATTCCCCATGGGAGATCGACTCTACATCGGACTGGCAGGTCTTGCCACAGATGTACAGACAGTGTAAGAATACAATTGTAGATGCATTATAATCTTATGATTTTAAACAACATTAATCATTTGACCTTCAATACTCTTTGGCTTTTACCTTTCCCTTTTATTCTAGATCTCAAAGGCTGAAGTTCCGTTTGAACTTGTATGAGCTGAAGGAAGGTCGTCAGATCAAGCCGAAGACCTTCATGAGCATGGTGTCCAATCTTCTGTATGAGAGGAGGTAAATAACACACTTATTTCCTTGCTAGTTACTGTTAATTTGCACCAAATATAAAAACTATTTGCTGGGAAATGTAGGTCACCAGCAATTAGTTCAACAGCAAATGCATTCAATGATCAAAACACTGAATTGCAGTAATTAAAGCACTATTATTTTGCTTGGCAATATCCTGCAATGTGGGAAAAATCTGAATTCCTAAATATTTAAATCTTTAATATTTAAGTCTTACTAATTAGAATCGAGGAGGCCACTAATACAGTATTGGCTGATTTTTCCCAGTTAATTCTGTAGTCACTAACATTGCTAAAATCTTTAAATATTCTAAGACATTGAGGCAGAGAAGTGGAAAAGTTAGACTTATACAGTAAGACTAACTTCCGTAAAAAGAGAAATGTAATGTTTGGAAATGCCTATAGTGACAGGGGAGATTATGTGATCCTGAGGAATTTCCTGCGCTAGAGGCTCTAATGAAATTGCAAATAGCAATGGTGATAATGGGCAACCCTGTCTTGTACCTCTACTGAACTGAAAGGCTCTTGAAAAGCATAAACCTGTTGATACCCGTGCAGGAGTTAGTATATAAAATCTGGATCATGTGAATAAAGTGAGAACCAAAGCCAAAACAAGTTAAAACAGACCATAGGTATGTCTACTCGACCCGGTCGAAGGCTTTCTTGGCCTCAATAATTTGCATAAGGCATAATGCGTTATCCATGGAAAAATGTCTCTTGAGAAATCCTGTTTGGTCATAGGAGATTAGGGAGCTGGTGACTGTTCCTAAACGTTGGGCTAAAACTTCAGCATATACCTTGGCATCCGTACTAATTATGCAAAATATGAAAAGACAATGCAGAAAAGCAGAGCGCATGTGGCGGGAGACAAAACTTGTAGTCCATTATAACATCCACAAAGACAGCATCCATGCTTTCAATATGGAACTAGGCAAAGCTAGACAGACTTTTTTCTCAAATATTATAAACAGTAACTTAAACAACAAACGCACTCTTTTTGCTACTGTAGAGAGACTGACAAACCCCCCAAGCCAGATTCCCAGTGAAATGCTCTCAGTGAGAAAGTGCAGTGAGTTTGCCTCCTTCTTCTCTGAGAAAGTCAATAATATCAGAAAGGTGATCAGCTCATCCTTGAGTTGCGCTGGAGTCAGACAGATCAAACCGCAACCTGTTTTGGTAATGGTAAAATTAATGGCAAAATTTTGGAAGATACTGTACAGCATCTTAAAACATCAACCTGCGCTCTTGACGCACTTCCCACATCTTTCTTCAAAAGTGAGTTTAACTGTTTAGAAGCAGATCTCCTATAAGTAGTAAATGCCTCACTTCTCTCTGGGAGTTTTCCAAACTCCCTGAAAACTGCAGTTGTCAAGCCCCTCCTGAAAAAGAGCAATCTGGATAAGACCATATCAAACAACTATAGAGCGATCTCAAATCTTCCTTTCAAATCAAGTCAGGAATCTTGGTGTGTCTCTAGAGTCAGACCTTAGTTTCAGTAGTCATGTCAAAGTAATAACTAAATCAGCATACTATCACCTGAAAAATATTGCAAGAATTAGATGCTTTCTTTCCAGTCAAGACTTAGAGAAACTTGTGCATGCTTTCATCACCAGTAGGGTGGATTATTGTAATGGACTTCTCACTGGCCTTCCCAAAAAGACCATAAGACAGTTGCAGCTCATACAGAACGCTGCTGCTAGGATTCTGAGCAGAACCAGAAAATATGAACACATCACCCCAGTCCTCAGGTCTTTACACTGGCTGCCAGTTACATTTAGGATTGATTTCAAAGTATTATTACTGGTATATAAATCACTAAATTGCCTAGGACCTCAATACATTGCAGATATGCTCAGTGAATATAAACCCAACAGATCACTCAGATCATTAGGATCACATTGGCTAGAAATACCAAGGGTTCACTCTAAGCATGGCGAGTCTGCTTTTAGCTACTATGCCAGCCGCAGCTGGAACCAGCTTCCAGAAGAGATCAGATGTGCTCCTACAGTAGTCACATTCAAATCCAGACTCAAAACACATCTGTTTAGCTGTGCATTTACTGAATGAGCACTGTGCCACTGTTCGTCCGACTGTTTGTACTGTATTTTATTATTTTTTTTCAAAACTGTTTTTACTCTGATTTCTTTTGATTATTTTAATTTATTCTATGTAAAGCACTTTGAATTACCACCGTGTATGAAATGTGCTATATAAATAAACTTGCCTTGCCTAATTAAAGAAATCGGCCTATAGCTTGAACAGCAATGGGGATTCTTCCCTTTTTTCAAAACCAGTAAGATAAGGGCACTAGTATTCTGACCTCTGTGCAAACAACCTGTATCTATTGCACAGTTTAAGGAGTTGAGAAGGAGTGGTCCAATTAGATCTCATAACACCAAATACAGCCCAGGGGATAAACCGTCCAGACCAGGGGGCCTTACCCGTATTCATTGACTCTAGAGCCTCCTTTAGTTATTTCAACTCTATTGGAGAGTCGAGAAAAATGTGCTGCTCATCATTTAGGTGAGGGAGATTTATTTTTGACAGAAATTCAATACCAGGTTGTTTTTCCGTTCCCACCTCTGATCTGTAGAGATGCTCGTAGAATTCCTTAAATTCACCTCGCCCGGAGTTGTATGAAGATCACCTGCACAAGTTTTTGACGGACATTATAACGTGCGCAAGGAATGAACTATGTTTGAATTTTGGGTAATTATAAAATGTGCTGGAGATGATTGAAATGGTTTCTGCGTAGTTCATTATACTTATTTTACGGAATTAAGTGTATTTTTTGGCTTAAATAAATTACATGTTACTCAGACACTGATAAGTTTGGCTTGTCAAAAACATTACATTCAACTGTCACAGACTTTTGAAAATCAAGTTAATTATTATTTATTTATTTATTTTTTACCAGGAAAGGAGTGGATTTGATTTACAATTTTTTTTAATTGTCTCTTAGAACAATTTTTTTTATTATTTAAACCCATTTGTTTATTATTACTCCTTGGCTGATTTTGATATGCATGTATAAAAATATATAAACTCAGCAAAAAAAAATCCCTTTATTAGGATACTGTATTTTAAAGATAATTTTGTAAAATCCAAATAAGCTTTTCAGATCTTTAATGGAAAGGGTTTAAACTATATTTTTCGTACTTGTTCAGTGAGCCATAAACGATTATTGCACATGCACCTGTGGAACGGTCCATAATACACTAACAGTTTACTGGTGATAATAGACCATTTAAGATCGCAATTAGCTTGAGACATTAAAGTTACTCAGAAAACTCGTCATAGGTTTAATTCGTTTGAAGTGCTTGTGCTAAATGGTACGCTCTTAGATGTAAGAAAAAAATCCCTATTATCTCTAGCATTGGCTACCGTATATAGACCTCCAGGGCCTTACGCCAATTTCCTAAAAGAGTTTGCTGACTTTCTATCAGATATTTTGGTCAACGTCGATAAAGCATTAATTGTTGGAGATTTTAACATACACGTAGATAATTTAAATGATGCGTTAGGGGTTGCGTTTACAGATCTATTAAACTCCTTCGGGGTCAAGCAAAACGTCACCGGACCAACTCATCGTCTTAATCATACACTCGATTTAATTATATCATATGGAACCGATCCAACCGATATAGATATTGTACCGCAAAGTGATGATGTCACTGACCACTACTTGGTAACTTGCATATTACGCACTGCTATAATATGTCATGCTGCGCCACGTTATCGACCAGGTAGAACAATTCGTCCATCCACCATAGATCATTTCTCAAATAGCTTATCTGATCTGTCCCAGCTGCTGCCTGAACCCAAACAAACAGATGAACTAGACGAACTAACTAGCACTATGAGCTCCATTCTCTCTAGAACATTGGATATTGTTGCACCCATTAGATTAAAAAAGGTCAGAGAAAAAAGTATAGCACCATGGTACAATAATACTACGTATGTTTTAAAGAGAGAAACCCGTAATTTAGAGCGTAAATGGAAAAAAACTAATTTAGAGGTCTTTAGAATCGCGTGGAAAGACAGTATGTCACGTTATAAAAAGGCCCTTAAAACGGCCAGGGCGGAGCACCTCAGCAAATTAATAGAAAACAACCGAAAAAATCCAAGGTTTTTATTTAATACCGTGGCTAGACTAACAAATAAACAGACGTCGTCTGAACAAAATACCTCATTACAGTTTAGTAGTAATGATTTCATGAACTTCTTCACCGAGAAAATTGAAAGCATCAGAATCAAAATCGTAAACGTTCGATCTCTGCTCGCGCCTTATAATTCAGCCGCAATTATCACCCCGCAAGAACAATTACAATGCTTTACAACCATAGAACAAAAAGAGTTAAATAAACTTATCACTTCATCTAAAACAACAACATGTTTATTAGATCCTATACCAACTGAACTACTGAAAGAAGTGTTACCTATAGTGGAAGAGCCTCTTCTCAATATTATTAACTCATCTTTATCTTTAGGTCATGTTCCAAGAACGTTCAAGCTGGCAGTTATAAAACCTCTTATTAAGAAACCACAATTAGATCCAAATAACCTAGCAAATTACAGACCCATTTCGAATCTTCCATTTATGTCAAAAATATTAGAAAAAGTTGTGTCCGCTCAACTCGGCTCTTTCTTGCAAGAAAACGACATCTATGAAAAGTTTCAGTCTGGATTCAGGCCACATCATAGCACTGAAACTGCGCTTGTTAGAATCACAAATTATTTACTTTTAGCTTCGGACCAAGGCTGTATCTCAGTACTAGTTTTACTTGATCTTAGTGCTGCGTTCGATACTATAGATCACACAATACTCTTAGATCGACTACAAAATTACACTGGTGTTCAAGGACAAGCATTAAGCTGGTTCAGGTCATACTTATCTGACCGCTACCATTTCGTCTACTTAAATGGAGAAAAATCGATTATAACTTCGGCAAACTATGGAGTGCCGCAGGGATCTGTGTTAGGCCCTTTATTATTCTCAATATATATGCTGCCACTTGGTAATATTCTAAGGAAACATGGAATTAGTTTCCATTGTTATGCTGATGACACTCAAATATATATTTCATCACGGCCAGATGAATACGCTAAATTATCCAAATTGACAGATTGTGTTAATGATATAAAAGATTGGATGACGCGTAATTTTCTTTTATTAAATCCAGACAAGACAGAGGTAATACTTATCGGTTCTAAAAACCGTCCACAAAACCCTTCACAGCACGACTTTAACATAGTAGGATGCCCTGTTACTTTATCCGCTACAGTAAAAGACCTGGGTGTTATACTAGACCGCAACCTGTCTTTTGAAAAGCATATTTCATATGTTACAAAAACAGCCTTTTTCCACCTTAGAAACATTGCTAAGCTACGTAATATGCTATCAGTCTCTGATGCAGAAAAGTTAGTTCATGCATTCATGACCTCGAGACTAGATTACTGTAATGCTTTATTAGCTGGTTGTCCTGCATCCTCAATAAACAAGCTACAGTTAGTGCAAAATGCAGCCGCTAGAGTTCTTACTAGATCAAGAAAATATGATCATATAACACCGATTTTATCATCACTTCATTGGTTACCTATAAAGTTCCGTATTAAATACAAGGTATTGCTTTTGACTTATAAAGCTCTAAATGGTTTAGCTCCAGTCAATTTAACGGATCTTCTATCGCCTTACAATCCATCGCGCTCTTTAAGATCACTAGATTCGAGGCTTCTGGTCATTCCTAGGATATCCAGATCCACCAAAGGAGGCAGAGCATTTTCACATTTAGCTCCGAAGCTCTGGAATAGCCTTCCTGATATTGTTCGTAGCTCAGACTCGCTCTCCCAGTTTAAAACTAGACTGAAGACGCATCTATTTAGCCAGATATTCATATAAATTTTTTATCTTACAGTTACTGTAAATTCGGCCTCTAGTTCATAAACGCCAGAGGAGAACTGGCCCCCGACTGAGCCTGGGTTCTCCCAAGGTTTTTTTTTTTCTCCATTGGGTCATTTCATGGGGTGTTAGGACACCATTAGGTCACTGGATGGAGTTTTTTCAGTTCCTTGCCACTGTTGCCTTTGGCTTGCTCAGTTGGGGATATTCAAATTAATTAACCAATCATACCATTGATCAGCTCTACCAAACTAGGACGTCTTTTTTTCCAGTAATAAACAAACATTAAGTTGTTTTGATTGATACTGTGAAGCAGCTTTGATACAATCTGTATTGTGAAAAGGGCTATATAAATATATTTGACTTGACTTGACTAAAGAGTCCTTTCTGCTGACTCTGAAAAACACCAGAAGAAAGATGTCCAGGGACCCTGAAGACCTGTGTGAACATGCTGCAGATGTGGTCAGAGTAATAAACTGCAATGTCCGTAATCTAAGATGATAAGACAGTGTTACAGGGAGACAGGAAAGACAGCTGTGTCCTTCCAGTATTTCCAACCCTGTTTCCGGATGCACATCAACAGTACACATTTTGACTGATCTATCAATTTCATTTCTACTAAGGAGCTGATGGGTTGAATTAAGTGTGTTTGATTAGGAAGAGTTGGAAAATGTGTGCTGTTGGTGTGCTTCCAGGCACAGGGAACAGGACACACTGCCCTGATATGTAATGTTCAACACCTTTGTCTTTCTCTGAAATAACATTCCCATCCACGCTGTGTACATAAATCCAACCTTTCATGTCTCTTTTTTCAGGTTCGGGCCGTACTATATTGAGCCTGTGATTGCTGGTCTAGACCCAAAGACTTTCGAACCCTTCATCTGCTCCCTTGATCTTATTGGATGCCCGATGGTAACAGAAGACTTTGTTGTAAGCGGTACTTGCTCAGAGCAGATGTACGGCATGTGTGAGTCGCTATGGGAACCTGACATGGTAGGTGGAATAGAACCTGTGTGCATCACTGTATTGGACATGAAGGCTGGTTTATGATCTAGACCTGGTAGTCTCATAGACGATGCTGTTGATTTTGTTCTCTAGAAACCGGACGATTTGTTTGAGACCATCTCACAGGCCATGCTGAACGCTGTTGACAGAGATGCAGTGTCTGGAATGGGAGTCGTTGTTCATGTCATGTAAGTGTATCATCAAATGTCATCAACCATAGTTATAGTATGAAGATCATTAAATTTTAGTCAACTGACTTTAAATTTTATTCACTGTATACACTGCGGGTCAAAAGTTTGGAATATTTTAAGATTTTTAATGTTTTTGAAAGAAGTCTTATCTGCTTACCAAGGCTGCATTTATTTGATCATAAACACAGTAATAACAGTAATATTGTAAAATATTATTACAGTTTAAAACAACTATTTTCTATTTTAATATATTTAAAAATGTAATTTATTCCTGGGATGGCAAAACCGAATTTTCAGAAATCAGTATAATATGCTAATTTGCTGCTCAAGTAACATTTCTTAACGATGTTGAAAACAATTGCTTGCATGTTGCTTTATATTTTGATGAAAACCATGATGCTACCATTAAAAAGTTTAGGGAAAGTAATCTTTTTTTTCTTTTTCTTTATTTAAAATAAGAAAATATATTTTTATTCAACCAGGACAATTAAATTGATTCAAGTGACAGATATATTTCATAACATTATAAATGTATTTACTATTTTAAATAAATGCTGTTCTTTTTAACTTTCTATTCATTAAAGAATTATGAAAAAAAATTATCAGTTTCCACACAAATATTAAGGAGCAGTGATAATTATTAATATTATTGTACCATTATTAATAATTGAGCACTAAATCAGCATATGAGAAGGATTTCTGAAGGATCACGTGACTGAAGACTGGAGTAATGATTAAGGGTGCTCCGATTGATCGGTCGCCGGTGTTCTGATGATTTGTGCTGCCTTGTCGAAAAATGCTACCGTAGCGCGAATCGATAGCAGAGTCTGTCGATTTGTGCTGCCTTCGCGAAAAAATGCTACCCGAGCGCGAATCGATCACAGATAATCTTGATTCATTCTCTATTGTTTCCATAATTGTGTAAATCTCACAATATTATGACATCGTTATTTCATTTAAATCAGGGTAAGTGTATGGGGAGCATATTTTGATGTTTTAAATGAACTAGCAATTATCACTTTTGATATAACAAGTGAAAATGACATTATTATATGAAATACAATTATAATAAAATTCGAAGTTAAGAGTGCAGTATACTGTACTGTTTTTATTTTTTTAAACGGTGTGAAAAGTAAAAAATTATCATCAAATATTAATCTTTGACCTGTCAAAGTTTCCTAAAAGTCTCCACAGCAAGGATGCATAGATTTATGGGCGCATGTCTGAACATGCGCATAACCAGTAAGTAGCACATCTCGATGGGTAGCATGAATCGTCAGAACACCGGTCATAATCAGATGACGCAAAACTCACGAGACAATTTTTTATGCCCTGGTAAAAATGGTTTCACCGGTCTGGCAATTCTACAATGTGTGTGAAAAAGACAATTCATTAGCAATCAATCTGTAATGTTTGTACCATGCCGCTGCCCGCTTGTCAAACTGTGCAGCCTCTCCGTTCAACCCGTAAATAAATCCATCGATCCGCAAACTACGTCTGAGTTCTTAAATGGTCTAGCAGTAGATCCTTTGCCAAGCGTGTCAGAGAGGTTGCAGGTTCTCCGCACTCAAACAGTTTTTTTTCTCTCATCAAAACAGTATATCAAGCAGGGACACGTTTGTGTGCTTTTTATTTTGTGATTTCGCCGGAATGAATGAGTCTCCACACCGACGATAGATTGAAGCGCGCGTCCGAGTGAAGACTGCGCGCGCGCCACAGAGAACGCTGTATCCATGACACTGATCGCCGCGGCAACGAGCGCTCAGCTTGAGTAATAAACAACAATACATTTTAGCGCTAGATTTCTTATTTAATAGCAAACTAAATGAATGCGCGGCTAGTTGTGCCTCAATGTTACAAAAATTGGTGGGGGGACAATATCGATCCTTAGAAACAGTGGTGGGACACGACTTCACTGGATCTAAACTATCTAACCATAGATGTGACCGTGGTGGCTTTCTTAATCTGTTTAAAATACTTTTGCAAGGGTTCTTGCAAAAAAAGAAAACAATTACCAAAATATTGATGCTTAAGAAGTATTTTTATTTGTATTTTCTTTTTTTTGCTGTGCACTTAACTAACTGTGGTCCTTTTAAGTGTTTTAGAAAAACTGGTGGCTGACTGACTCAAAATATTATTTTGGCTATAGCCTTTTTTGTTGCAGTTTTTAGTTTAAAGTAGTCTAAAGCTAAATTTAAAGACTTATGTGTTCTGTCTTTTATCTTTCTTTATTTTATATTCTACAGGAAAGTTGTATTTGTCAAGCCCTAACCTGTTCCAAATAACCAAGCACAGGCTGCTAAGTTAATATGCTGGACATGTTGCTTGCAAATAAATACAAAGGTGTCAATTCATGATACGTCGTCTTCTCTTAATTGTAATACTTAATGTACATTGATGTTAAATATAGTTTAATAAAAAATTTTACATGATAAATAGAAGGCTTCAAATATACCCTGTAATCGGTGATCGGTATCGGGTGATACAGCTTCCAGTAATCGGGGATCGGTGATCGGCCCCAAAAATCATGATCGGAGCACCCCTAGTAATGATGATTAAAATTCAGCTTTGCCATCACAAGAATAAATTACTTTAAAAAATATATTCAAATAGAAAATCTTTTTTAAATGAGAAACTTTTGAAATAAGAGACTTATTTGTCAACATGAAAAATCTTAGTTATACCAAACGTTGACCCCCGGGGTAATTAATTAGTTCGATTTCTTGAATTGTAGCAGTGCATGGTATAGATTCAGACTATGAAGTTGTTTTAGTTTTACATTTCTAGTTGAATTCAGTGAGTTAATTGGTGTTTGTGGTTATTTCACAGCGAGAAGGATAAGATAACCACACGCACCCTGAAGGCCAGAATGGACTAGAGAAAACTACTACTGCAGTGTTTCCTGTCCTGTGACCCCTTTTTTTTGTACTGAAATAGAAATTGCCCCTTTCCATTTGTCATCATTAAAATTGAATTGTTCAATAAAAATTTCTGATATTTACTCATTTGCTTTTTATGTGGTCAGAGAGAGAATTCTATTACGTTTTAAAGTATTGGGTCAGATGGGGTAATTCATGCCAAACTACCAGAAAGGATTTACCACATAAACAGGGATTTGGTTTTTCCTAGAACAACAGTGTCATGAATAATGGAGTTTTATCCTCCTGAGATCCTGAATTGAAAATCAAATTTAGGTGCAGTGTGTACGTGTCCATGGATTTGCAGCAGTCGCGTGGACACATCTGGTGTAGTCTCGAGATGTTGTTCATCTCGAAAGTCGGGATCACAGTCATTTGACCACTTTATTTGAGATACTGTAAAACTCAATAAAACACAGATCATGTAAAAGAATTGAGTCATAAAAAGATGCACAACAATAAATTAATAAAATAAATTGATAAAATATGCATTATATTTCCAGGCTATTGTAATTTTGTGCGGTGTTGCTGATGCTGAGGCTTAGTTTAAATATTTTCTTGACACAATCAAGAGAAAACCCCAGAGTCTGAGCTTATTATAAAAAGCTAAGTAATTGACTCAGTTGTCAATTCAAGTAAAAAAGAAACCATTTTGTTCTGTTTTCTATAAGCTCGAAGATCTTAACTATCACCTGCCCGTATACAGGCAACCGAAATTTACTTCAAAATATTACTATTAAATCCTAATTTAATCATGACAAACTATATACCGTTGGAATGGTCTAAGATATTTTAGCGCTGTTTTTTTCTTACAAATTTTGTATGAACAGTAATATATGAATTTATGACAAGAGTGCACCTCAAATAATCGACGTCGTTATTGGAGTTTCTGACCTTTGTCACAAAAAGGCGACGCACACACTTTTAATAATTGAAACTTTGGTTTTTAATGCTAAAAGTTCATAATAAAACATAATCTAGTATTTGTCAATAAAAAAAGATAAAATTATATTTTAAAAAGTAAAGTAAAAGTCCTCTAAAAAGTATAATATATATATATCATTTTTTATTATTATTATATCACATATTTTAGTAGTTATCATAAATTAGGTATCATTTGAAAGCTTATGAACTCAGAATTCATCTTGTAAAAACCGATTTGAAATTGGACGTTGCGTTACCATAGAAACGGTATTTTTTTATTAGGCCCCTCCCCTTTTGGGCATCATCTTTCATAATTTATTATCAAAAATGTTCTAATCTTGACAAAACATATTGTCAGAAAGGTCTGAGTCTCAAGGTTCCATATTTAGTGACAGAAGTGATATTTGGATAGAAATGTACTAATTTGTTATGGCAGAATGCATACAATTAAATTCAATGCAATGCAATGGCACCCGGTGGCTATTTCTGGTATAACGCCTAAACTAAGTCTCATGGGAACTTAAATTTTAGTGATATCAACTTTTAATTTGGAACACAACTTGGTTAGATATATAGCTTTCATTTTATAGTAAAAAATATTTTTTAAAATATTAATTTTATATTAAAAAAATATATTAAAGTATATTTGATTTACTGTAAATTTTAACTTCCATAACTTTTTCATACTTTAATTTTTTTAAGTGCTTTCACTTCAGTAATAATCTGCTGATTGTTTTCTTTAAAACAAGACCAAATTTAGGTCTATATTCCAAAGCATTCTTGAATTACAACCATTTAGATTTGTATAGTGCATTTTAATGTCAATTATCAAAGGGGGGGGGGGGGGGGTGACAGCTAAGGGGTTAACGTTTGACAGTAAAGAACTTTAAACATAAATATTACAATTGTAACTTGCAGCGTAAAATCAAATAATTATTAGAATTTTACTACAATTTATTTATATCTTCATTTTTATAATTAGAGTTAAAACAATAATATATTAATAATATTAATAGGCCCTATACTTGCAGTACTATATATAAATATTAAAATAAAACCAATTTAAAAAAACACAAAAAAAGAAAAGAATATTCAATATTACGTCATCTGTTTACTTGCATGTCCTCATGTGACCGTTACCAACATCAGAAAACCATGAACATGCTAATGTGTGTTGAATTAGTTAAATATTAGGGTTCAGCTGACAAAAAAAGTTTGGGAACCTGTTTTAATTGAAGTTGATTAGGAGTGGTTACAAAAGAACAAGCGCTGAGTTGTAGACTAGGAGAGAAAAAAGCTTGTCGATCGAGAATGACGAGACTGAGCTGTCTATTGCCACCATACCGAGTAGCCTAGTATGTAGCTGCAGACTCCAATATTATCTGTCTGCAGTCCCGGAGGCTGCATTTTCAGGACCCCACTTCTAGGACCCCATTTCTAAGACCCTAGTTTTTTGTGACAGCGTCACCTACCGAGTCGGAGAACCGCAGTCCCAGGAACGCATTTCCAGGACCCTAGTTTTGGAGGACCGAAAAAAGTGCCAGCAATGTAATATTTCCACCCAGTTTTAACTACATTAGAGTGTTTTTTTTTCTTTCAAGTTTTATTACACCCAAATACTACTTTCTTTATTGCAATTAAACCAGGTTCCTTGGAATGTTGAGAAATTATTGGGTCTAAGTAGCATATAATAACTCAAGTAAAATAAATAAGGAATCATTTTATAGTCTTTTCAGTCACTATGGACCACATTTTCAAGTACAGAGGGAAGACAAGGATGACTCTGGGGGTAGATTTAAGATTTTGTATTTTACAAAATAATATAAAACACCTGAACTTGAACACACAAAATATTTTACAAAATAATATATAACTGAAATTGAACACACAAAATATTTTACAAAATAATATATAACCACTGAACTTGAACACACAAAAAAACAAATTTGATCATGACCTGAACCACATAGACAGAACTTCAATGGATGGACAAACACATGGACAACATCATCACTGACTCCTAAGAGAGAGAAAGAGAAGTGATTTAAATAAGGAACATTTAGTTGACCATGTTCTACTCTCTAATTTTAAATTTCATATTTAAAAGATCTTAGTTACCAATGATAATGATAAAAATAATGATATCAATCTCCATACCAATTAATTTTCATAATACAATTATTGCATACTGTTCAAAGATTTGAAAAAAAAATGATTTTGATGTTGTGGGAACAAAGGTTCTAGAAACACTCATGTCGTTTCTTGAAAAACATTTTTAAGTTAATTTCATATAAATAAATAGACATAAATTTGGCCTAAGCCTAGTGCTTAACCAATTTATTTATTTATCTTTTGTCATACTATTGCCTACCCTGAGCTGTGTCCTTGATAGCACTTCATATAGAGTACAGTATACAGTAAATGACACAATCTAACACGTGGGATTTCAATTATTATAATGGCCTCTCGGATATGTCTGACTATTAAAATGTCATATGTCTCAACCAACTTTATAAAACCATGTCAAAATGAAGAGACGTACACATAACATGTATTGTGGGTAACGTTAAACAGGCTGACTGTGAACAGGTGACGGTGAAAACATTAAGATTATTTTAACTGAATTAAAATGGAAAAACAATGAGTAATAAACAAGCTTTCAGAACAAACATGC
Organism: Siphateles boraxobius; assembly: GCF_051911475.1. Classification (NCBI taxonomy): domain Eukaryota; kingdom Metazoa; phylum Chordata; class Actinopteri; order Cypriniformes; family Leuciscidae; genus Siphateles; species Siphateles boraxobius. The sequence goes on from NW_027509042.1 coordinate 34,290,819, forward strand.
TACAGTTTATTGTGCTGTAAATAAGTCAACACAGGCTTATCATGCAACAGTTCCGTTAAATGAACGTGCTAACAATTCATTTTCCAGTATTAGAGGCTAATATATGATGGCTATGCATTCAAGACTGTTTAGCAAATCACCAGCACGTTGGCAACGTTAACTTTCCAATGAAATGCATCAAAATTGTTTTTAAAGTTAAACAAATTAAAAATGATTCGCATTTATATACTCACACTCTGAATGTCATTCATCTTCACTGGTCCTCTAATTCGATAGGTGGCGTTGTCACTAAAAAACCTAGGGTCCTAGAAATGCGGTCCTAGAAGTGGGGTCCTGAAAATGCAGCCTCCGCTACTCGCAGACTCGGAGACCTGCATCTACAGTCCCCCTGCACCCAGAGTCGCGCATTCTCAGACCCCTCGTTTTTCGAGACAGCGCCTCCTATCAAATTGTATCGGATAAACATGTGAAGAACATGTGAAGAACTTAAGCCAAAACGTGAGTAGGCTATCTTCAATTTTATTTAGCGAATCGTAGTAGCCTACTCGTTTGATTTATTTGTTAATAAAACTCATTTAGCTCGACGATACAACATATGAATAGTCCATTTAATATTTGTAAAGATAGTTTGTAACAAGATTTGAGCCGTTAATGTATGTTTTTTCGCCCTCTTCCCCCCAAAAATATTTTGGTAGCTAACGTTAGCCTTTAACCTTGGACTTTTTGTATATGTCATAAATGCTGCAGTGATTTTCACTGCCCATGTTGTGCCCCCATATATTTCAAACCCACAAAGTTGTCCAAAGTTCAAAAACATCTCAAGGGACATTTCAACAGAGCAGTGCAACATGAAGGTAACATTTGCAAACATCTTTTTTCTATTTTTTTTTTCTTTCTTTTTGAAACATCATGTGCTATCGGGCCTATAGGCTATTTGTAGGCTATTCCAGGGTACACCATACATCGATGGAATCGCGCCGAACCCAGCAACATATTGTAATGTGGGTGGCGTTTTGGGATATTGTCTTGGCAACTAATTATTGAGACTGATTGAGAAATGAGAAACACCGGGGCGGGAGTTGTGTATTGAGAGGCTGGGTGTGGAAAAGGTTTAAAATGGGGTGCAAAAGACGATGGAGCGGGCTTGGTTCGGGTTGCATTGTGGATAACAGGACGGCGGTACTCACCTTTATTTTGGGAGGGGGGTGTCGTTCGCGGTTGGATAGGACCGCCGGCGATGAAGATAGATAGATAGCGGGTGCGGGGAGAGAGTATAGAGATGGGAAGTTAGGAGTGCCGTTGCGACTGTGCGGAATGCTGATGCTATCGCCCGGCTGCACTTTGCCCTTTTTGAAATGGACTTACGGTGGGATTTCCCCTTGTTTGACTGAGACTGCCTGATACCAATCATCGTGACGACATCGCTCACATTTCTCGTCACGGAACGGTGTGGGCTTCGTGGAATCCCCCCCCCCCCCAGTAGGGAGGGGCAACGCCGCGGTGGGCGAGTTAAGTGTTTTAAGATTGTGTCTGTTTTCAATTAAACTAATGTATTAAATAAAGTTGTGCTTCATAATAATAGAGGGTGATAGTAAAGGTGGGTGGGACTGAAACTGGGAAGGTTTAGGGAACAGTCATGGGTACCATTTTACACCTGCATGAAGTTGAGGTTTCAAATGGGTTTGAAGTGCCACTGTAATTGATTCTGGGGTTTGTCACTAATGAAGTGAGTGAATTCACGTAGTGCTCTGTGCAATTCTACGGCTTTTCCAGGTTGTGTTTAGCCTGTCCTTGCAGTCCCCTCTATCAATAAAACTGTTTGATTGAAGTTGTGGTGGTGTGTTGTCTTCTGGTGCCAGACCATACTGGCTAAATAATTAAAGGTGGTGGCAGCAGCCTAATAAGAAATAGAGATATTACACTGGTGGCAGCGGTGAGATTTTAGGGGTCATTATGTTGGACCCAGAGGGGGATAACACACCATCGGCTTCTTTTGATAGGGTGCTAACAGGGCAAGGTTCAGTGTCTAGGATGGCGACAACACGACCAGTGTTTATGCCTGAAACTTTTACAGGAGTTAATCGTGATTGGTCAGATTGGATAGGACAATTTGAAATGGCCGATGAGGTGAATGGCTGGGACGATAGCTTGAAGTTGAAGTTCCTCTCCTTATTGTTATCTGGAAGGGCTCGAGACATTTTTTGTGGATTATCAACTGACTCTCGAAGCAGTTATATAGTATTAAAAGCATCGTTAGGGAGGTGTTTGGAGCCGTGTGATAGTGATGATTGGAACCGGGCCAGTTTTTTAGCCCGTCGGCGATTGCATAGTGAGACTGCGAGGGAATTTGGCAATGCTTTGCGTCGGTTGATTACTAAAGCTTATCCCGCTGCTGATAATAATACACGTGATCTATTTGCCCGTGACCATTTTATAGAACACGTGGGGAGCGGGGATTTGCGTGTCCAACTTCGCAGTGCAAAACCATCCACCTTGGAAGAGGCTGTCAATTTGGCTTCTGAATTAGAATTAATCCGAAGTTTGGAGCGAAATTGCCCTGTTGCAGATACTAAAGTGCGGGTGGTGTCAGAAGGTATTACAGATAATAAGCAAATGGAGACACTTTTGGGAGTGGTTGAAGGGTTGAGGCAGGAAGTAAAAACTTTGCAGCAGACAGTTCAGTCACTACAGGCTTGTGTTGAGATGCCACCATCTGGGAGGCGAAATGGTTCCTTTGAGACTCGGGGACAGATGGGGTGGGCTACGGACCGGTCATCTCGTGATCGAGAAGCCTGTTGGGAGTGTGGTTGTAACCGTCATTTACGTCGAAATTGTCCCTATTTGCAGGGAAACTAGAGGGGGCAGGCACAGAGGGCCAAATGCCTACCCCCTCATTAGTGAAGTCCACGAGATTGGCCCTGTGTAACCAACCCAGCTCTGGAGTGTATCTCAATGCTAAAATAGATGGGTCTGATGTACATCTGTTATTGGATACGGGGGCGCAGGCCTCAATTATCCCGAAACATGTGTGGTTACAGTTAACAGAAGGGGGGTGTCAGTTGTTTGATTATGGGGGCGAAGCTTCTGCAGCTAATGGGGGTACTATGTACATTCTAGGCCGGTGGCAAACTATTTGTCAGTTTGGTTCCCTAGCATTAATAAATGAGTTTCTTGTAGTGGATATATCTACCCCTGATATTTTGTTGGGAATGGATTTTCTGCTTAAGTATGGGGCAATTATTGATTTGAGGGAAAAGTGCTGTTCAGTCATGGGTAGGAAGTTCCCTTTAATTTTATTAGTGGATGCTTGTCAGCCTAAGGCTGTCACTGTTCAAATAGACTCAATAGTACAGCCGCGTAGTGAAGCTATTATTTCCGGGGTAGTAGAAGGGCTCCTTGCAGGACCGATAGCTGGGATGGTGGAGCCTTCCTCCACTTTATCAAAACACTGTGACCTTTTAGTGGCTCGAGTCGTTTGTAATGTGGGGCAAGGGGTTATTCCTGTTAGAGTGATTAATGTAACGGATAATCCTCTCACCCTTAGGCAGGGGACGAAGATTGGGATCTTGTCTACAGACGTAGTAGTTGGTCCTGAAGCAGTGGCTTTCAGCCTACAGAATGAGATGGAGGTGCCCGTAGGGTGGTCGGTGGAGGCTCTCTTAAGGCAGCTGGGGTTAGACCAAAAGGGGCTGTCTGTGGTTGAAACGCAGGCCATCCGTGGGTTGTTGGGGCAGTATGCGTCAGTGTTTAGCACTGGGGATCATGATCTAGGGCGAACCCACCTGACCTTGCATCAGATTAATACAGGGGAGGCAAAGCCAATTAAGATACCCCCCCGTCGAGTTCCGTTGCACTTGCAACAAGAGGTACATGATCATATTAAGCAAATGCAAAAAAATGGGATTATACAGCCCTCATGTAGTCCATGGGCGGCTCCGGTTGTCCCAGTAAGAAAGAAGGATGGTAGTTTGCGCTTTTGCGTAGACTACCGGAAGCTGAATGATGTTACAGCTAAAGATGCCTATCCCCTTCCCCGAATAGATGATGCTCTTGATAGTTTGACTAATGCAAAGCTATTTTCCACTCTGGATCTTGCCAGTGGTTACCGGCAGGTTGAGGTAGATGCTGAAGATAAGTGCAAGACCGCTTTTTCCACAAGACATGGGTTATTCGAATTTAACGTCTTAAGTTTTGGCCTTTGCAATTCACCTAGTACATTTCAGCGTTTAATGGATTTGGTTTTAGCTGATTTGCAATGGACTACGTGTTTAGTTTATTTGGACGACATTATAGTGTTCGGTCGTTCATTTCAGGAGCATTTATCGAGATTGGGGGAAGTATTGGCTAAGTTGAAGGCTGCAAATCTGAAGGTAAAACCTTCTAAGTGTGATTTGTTTTCCTCTCGTGTCAAGTATTTAGGGCATATAATTTCTGCGGATGGAATTATGGCCGACCCTGTAAAGGTGGAAGCAGTGAGAGAATGGCCCATCCCTGGGACTCAGACTGAAGTGAGGAGCTTTTTAGGTTTGGCCTCCTATTATAGACGGTTTGTAAGGGGGTTTGCAGACATAGCACGTCCATTACATCAGCTGACTGAGAAGGGGAGAAGATTTAGGTGGGGTGAGGAGTGTCAGGTAGCCTTCAACCAGTTGAAGGCTAGGTTAATTACTTCTCCTGTGCTCGCTTATCCTGACCCCAATAAAACCTTTATATTGGACACTGATGCTAGTGATGTGGGGGCAGGAGCTGTGCTTTCGCAAGAGGAGGGTGGGTTGGAGCGAGTAATAGCTTATGCCAGTCGGGCCCTTACCAAAGAGGAACGCAAGTATGCAACTACAAAGAAAGAGTTGTTAGCGATGGTGACTTTTACAAAGTACTTTAAGCATTTTTTGCTAGGGAAAGAGTTTGTGTTGCGCACAGACCATAACTCATTGAGATGGTTGCATAACTTTCAGGGCTTAGAGGGGCAGCTAGCTCGATGGGTGGAGCAATTGGCAAGTTTTCACTACAAAATTGTACATCGCCCTGGAAAACAGCATGGCAATGCAGATGCCTTGTCGCGGCTACCTGCTTACGTGAAAGCCAAGGAGCAAGAAGGCCCCATCAGCCCTATGCATAGACCAGCTATATCAGTGTGTGCTGTTAAGGAAGGTCCTCAGGTGGTGCAGAAGAAAACAAATGTTGGGGTGGGTGATGACTTGGCACAGGCCAAGCGAGATGATCCAGAATTGGCCCTCCTAATTCATCTTAGCCAGGACCCAGATGATAATGCTACGGAAATACAGCAGAATGCTGCCCTGAAGAAGTATAGTTCTGTTTGGGGCCAATTGCGGTTGCAAGACCAGCGGTTGGTACGAGTGCCCCCTCCTTTCTCAGATGCAGCTTCAAAAGTACAGGTGGTTCTCCCTAAGGTGCTGGTAGCATCTGTGTTAAATCAACTGCACAGTTCGGTAACAGGAGGCCATTTGGGTATTCAAAAATTGCAAGAGAAAGTAAGAGATCGTTTCTATTGGCCAGGATGGTTTGCAGATGTAAGACAGTGGTGTAGACAATGTGTAGACTGTGCTTCCCGAAAAACACATGGGAAGGCCCCCTGTGCTCCAATGAATTTTTCAGTTACATCTCGTCCTCACGAACGTATTGCTTTGGACATTTTGGGGCCTCTACCTGAGACGCCTAGAAAGCATAGGTATATCCTTGTCGTGAGTTGATTACTTTTCTAAATGGACTGAGGCATTTCCCCTTATCAACCAGGAGGCACAGTCAGTTGCTCGTGTCCTGGTTGAGGAGTGGATATGTCGCTTTGGCACTCCCCGCAGTATTCATTCTGATCAGGGGCGAAATTTTGAGTCTGCACTGTTTAGAGAATTGTGCCGACTGTTGGATATGAGTAAGACGTGTAGCTCCCCATATCATCCGCAGTCTAATGGTTTGGTGGAGCGATTTAATCGTACTCTACTGTCAATGTTGAGTTTGTTTGTTGATGAGAATCAATCCAACTGGGACTGTCTGTTGCCCTACGTGTTGATGGCTTACCGAAGTAGTGTCCATGCCAGTACAGGGTTTACACCTTACAAGATCTTGTTTGGACAGGAGATTGTTCTTCCTCTGGACGTGATGCTAAATGTAGGCCATGATGAGAAGTTTGTGTCCGCCAGTGAGAATGTGACTGGGTTGGCAGACACATTATCCACAGTGGTAGAGGCCGTAAAAAGACATCAGGCAAAAGCTTCTGGGCAGCAGAAGGAGTCATTTGATCTTCGGGCTAATTTGCAGTTCTATTCTATGGGGGAACTGGTGTGGGTACGGAATAAGGCAAAGAAAAAAGGCGTTTGCCCAAAACTACAAAGACGATACCGGGGCCCTTATAAAGTTGTGGAACGCATCTCTGATGTATTGTATCGCGTGGTGTTAGGAGAGGGGGGGCCGGAGATAGTGGTGCATTTTAACAGACTTAAACCATATGTTCTTTCTTCTCTCTCAGAAACTGAGTCCCAGTGCCCAAGTCGGAGGGTGGCCGGCCAGTTGGATGTTCCTTTGGGCGCCAGTTGGGTTCATCAAAGGGCCCCTGTGCTCCCACGTAACTCGGCAGGGTCAGAATCACTGGTTGCTGGTCCAGTACAACAGCCTATTAAGGAGCCGGATATACAACAAAGGGACCCGGACGGACGGCAGAATGGCTCTACAGTGGTGATACATCAGCCAAAGTTACAACGCCCAGTAAGAGAGCGACGTCAACCTGGGTGGACGCGGGACTATGAGATGGATTCTGTATGACTCTGGGACGAGTCTGTTCCATTGGGGAGGGGATAGTGTAATGTGGGTGGCGTTTTGGGATATTGTCTTGGCAACTAATTATTGAGACTGATTGAGAAATGAGAAACACCGGGGCGGGAGTTGTGTATTGAGAGGCTGGGTGTGGAAAAGGTTTAAAATGGGGTGCAAAAGACGATGGAGCGGGCTTGGTTCGGGTTGCATTGTGGATAACAGGACGGCGGTACTCACCTTTATTTTGGGAGGGGGGTGTCGTTCGCGGTTGGATAGGACCGCCGGCGATGAAGATAGATAGATAGCGGGTGCGGGGAGAGAGTATAGAGATGGGAAGTTAGGAGTGCCGTCGCGACTGTGCGGAATGCTGATGCTATCGCCCGGCTGGACTTTGCCCTTTTTGAAATGGACTTACGGTGGGATTTCCCCTTGTTTGACTGAGACTGCCTGATACCAATCATCGTGACGACATCGCTCACATTTCTCGTCACGGAACGGTGTGGGCTACGTGGAATCCCCCCCCCCCCCCCGCAGTAGGGAGGGGCAACGCCGCGGTGGGCGAGTTAAGTGTTTTAAGATTGTGTCTGTTTTCAATTAAACTAATGTATTAAATAAAGTTGTGCTTCATAATAATAGAGGGTGATAGTAAAGGTGGGTGGGACTGAAACTGGGAAGGTTTAGGGAACAGTCATGGGTACCATTTTACACCTGCATGAAGTTGAGGTTTTAAATGGGTTTGAAGTGCCACTGTAATTGATTCTGGGGTTTGTCACTAATGAAGTGAGTGAATTCACGTAGTGCTCTGTGCAATTCTACGGCTTTTCCAGGTTGTGTTTAGCCTGTCCTTGCAGTCCCCTCTATCAATAAAACTGTTTGATTGAAGTTGTGGTGGTGTGTTGTCTTCTGGTGCCAGACCATACTTGCTAAATAATTAAAGGTGGTGGCAGCAGCCTAATAAGAATAGAGATATAGAGATATTACAATATCATTTTATGATTATGCAAAGAGACTTATAAATTAGTTTTTTTAATGCAATTGAAGACGAAAAGTAAAGTCACGACCACAGTTTTTTCTTCCTTTTTTCTTTACAGCAAGATGATGTTTAGGTGATCATTAAATAAAGTACAGAATTGTTTATTATTGGTGTTTTGTCTATTCTGATTTGTTTTGCTTCGCATTCAAAATATCAAAAAACAGATTTTGTAATGTTAGCATGGTAATGTTAATTAGACCATTATAGGTTGAACTGAAAGAAAAATTGGAATTTGAATAAAAAAAATATTAAAAAACATTTTAGCAATATAATATCACATACTATTTTTCAGAAGATAGTTCAATCTGTAATTGTATCCCTTCCATCGCAATGAGTTTTTTTGGCACATGCATTAAGCAGGGAACGCAAATATTTATTGGATCATTTATTTGGAGACCGTAATATTGCATCCTATTGTTTTTAATTGCATTTGGATAAGCGTGCGCTGTAGGCTACTCTGTGTGCGGGTGTTATACGATCTTTCGAACAGCAGGAGGCGCTGTGTTCGAAAAACGAGGGGTCTGAGAATGCGGGAATCTCGGTGGGGGACTGTAGATGCAGGCTCCGAGTCATGCATAGAGGTCTGTCACCCTCCCGTTTTTTCCGGGTTTCTCACGTATTTTAGCTCTTTTCCCGCTGTCTTCCCGTTTTAGAATTTTCCCGTAAAATATCCGTATTTTTACGCTCTGATTGTGTGAGACGTACAAGCTCGGGCAGATTCGGCTTGAAGTCGTTCATCCTAGGATGCGGCGCCGCGCGCGCTGTTACAAAAAAAGCCGTGCACACAGCAAAGCGAAATGGGCTCTTGCGGGTCAGGCGCACCCAACACGTCATTTTTGCCGCGCGCACCTTCGCGCTCGTGCAGAGGCGTCGAGTAGGCTATAAACCATGGTATAAACAAAGCTTGACCCTAACTCCGTGTCAGCGTGCGCTCTGATCGGTAAAGGGGCACAGACCTCTCCCGAATCATCTCCTGCAGCACCCTCCGAACTTCCGAAGCACCACTAACTCCGCCTCCGTTTCCCTCGTAAGCTGATATTAGTATTTAAACATTCTCTTATTTCTCTATGATAAAAAAATATTTGTAAAACATATTTTAATAACACGGTTTTGGCGGTAATAGAGTTCTAATGACGGTGTTCAACTCTAACCATCGGTCTCACGGTTACGGTCACACCCCACTCTGTCTCTCTCTACCTCTACCTCTGTCTCTCTCACACACACACACACACACACACACACACACTGTCTCTTTCTCTCTGTCTCTCATATATACTCACACACACACACGTCTCTCTCTCTCTCTCTCTCTCTCTCTCTCACTATATAGGCCTATGTAGTTATAAACTCTTTAGACTGTTAAAAATTAGTGCTTTTTTTTAAGTTTGTGGGTAAGAATCGTGTAAAAAATCCCTTATTTTGGGGATGGATTCCGGGAAATCTCCCTTATTTTCAATGTTCAATGTTGACAGCTATGCCTGTCAACACTCCAGTTTTTCCCGGGTTTCTCCCGTTTTTCAGCCCTATCTCCCGGACCCCTCCCAGTCCCGGTTTGTTATTTCTCCCGGGAAACTCCCGTAATTTGCATGGCCCAAACTCCTTTATGAATAATCGGAACAATATGTTTGTCTAATATTGACCAGTTGCCAGATCTTGTATTAAATGCATTATATTCACACAATCCACACACCATATATACAATTTCAACCCGTTTGTCATCTCAACCTGGCAACCTATAACCCAGTTGCGCAGTCGCGGAAATATAGTTTTTATAGACTTAACCCGAAATAGAGTGCGGCGCGGGACTAGATTTGATGGCCGAGTGCGAGCGCGGGCGGTAATGCACTCACTCATAAAACGATTCGCGGGACTTCCGCAAACTAGAAATATTTATGAATAAAACACAAAAAACTAATACATTTTTATATGCATTTGTATACATTTTATATACTTATTAGATGCATTTCATCTGTTGCAGAAAAGCAACAATAACAACAAAAACGATTTACAGGCCAGAGTTTATATTTATAACATGTTTGAAGCGTTGAGCGATGTAGCCAATCACAGACATATTTGTTGATTTCTTGAACGCAATGGCCAATCAGAAGCATTTAAGATAGACTCTCCTCACCGCTCAGAACGGACTTTTTGTTCAGTGCTGAATTCTGTATGCTGGCAAATCCTCTAATAATAACAAACAAAGTGTATATATTATGAAAGATTCACTGTGCAGTCAGCTACATTGATAGCCTAATAACAGAAATGTGTGAAAGAGAACCCCCCCCCCCCCCCCCCAACAGATCTACCGGATTTTGAAAACCAAATGTTGACAGCTATGTTTGCCACACCGAAAAAAAAACAGAAGAAAGAAAATAAATGAAACAATTGAATTTGAAAGGATAAAGGAAAAACTGTCAGAGCCGAGCAATGAAGTGTATTAGCTGAGTAGTGAAGATAAAGCAAAAGCTTATATCACCTGGTAGGCTATTCCCAGGCGGTCTCAAGTGGTCCTCACTGCAGAGTCAAAAGACATCTAGCTCCTCCTCTCTGGATGTCTCTTGGGGTGGAGGGATAGAGTTGTGGGTAGGGTTAGGGTGCGGTTGGATATTCTAGCTCCATTAGGCCCAAATTGCATTTGTGCCTACTCACTGGACGTCTAGTGGGGAGGAGCTAGATGATTATGTAGATTAACTCCCATAATTTCATTTGAATTCACCATATTTCTACAGATTAAACAGTTGCAAAAAGTTGTAAAATTGGATAACTTTACATAGAAAAGCATAGTGAGTCATTTCTTAACACTAAAATCATATTAACAAGCATATTATGTCATGTGGCTATACTTTCCATCTACTCACTGTCATGCAGAAAATGCCCGTTCACAAGCAAGGACCACGCCACAGCCATGAATGTTAGAGAATTATTTATTGAAGAAAGATAGGGATGAATAGGGTGAGGATGAAGAGGAAGGGGGAATGAAATGGTAGTCAGGTTGATCTGGGCGTCTGGTGTTGGCGGCCCATCTCAGTTAAATGTAAGCAGAGTGATGACCCCCTGATACAACTTGGAAGGGAAGAGAACAGGGGTTGGTAAAGATGGTTGAATGGATGAGAGAGGGAAGGGAAGGGAAGGGAGGGTTTGAGAGAACTAGACAAACAGTACTGTAAGGGACGGCCCGATATAAGGTTTCGAGAAGCCGGGTGATTGGTTGAGGCGTGGTCCAACTCCCGAACAGTTAAGTTAACTCCATTTAATTAAAGTTTGTCCATAATTATAGTTGTTCACTCAGGAATCCATACATAACACCATTTAATTTCATTCAAAAACTAGTCTACCGTTCAGTTCTAACGATAAACATGAAAGCGTACAAGGATTAAAGCTTCATTTGTCATCAGAACTCTTCCACCTGGGGCATTCATACAGGAGGCGCACGGTAGCAGTTTACACCTTGCTGAATTGGCGGGGCTAATATCTGATTGGATGGAGGGGAGGTTCAATGCAAATTTACAAAACTTATTTTTCTCTTCATGCATTGATTTGCTTATTAGTAATAGTGTTTAATCTGTAAAAATATGGTTTGATGACCTGTTAATTGGATTCTGATTAAACTGTTTATTCCATTGGTCTTGTTCACGGTTTCTCTATAGGGGGTTCATGAACTGCAGACTGTGCAACTGTGAGCCCTGTGGTGGACTGGCCATCCGTCCAGGTGTCCCACGTCCGTGGCCAGAGTCACAGAGGATAAATCGGTTTGGAGAATGGATGGATGGATGGATATATATATATATATATATTGGGTTCAAAGAGAAGTGGGTGGGCATTCTGGGCAAGCGATTTAATGCCAGAATAAAACAAAATAATAATGACATCAACGTCTCATACCCTTAAGAGATGTGAAAGGTCTGCAGAGGGAGAACAAAAGGAACATGAATAGGGCAGAATTGCAGCGCCAGACATTAGATGATAAGAGTGAATGGAAGGTTACAATGTATTTATTTATTAGGCTTTTAGGTTCTTCTCTAAAGAAATTACATGACATGATCAGAAAATGTACCATAAAATAGTTTGAGGTAATGCCCACAGATATGAAATGGATCAACCAGACTTGTGAATACTCACACAAATACACGTATTGACAGTCCAAAAAAAAAAATGAAGGTAGTCTCTTCTGCACACCAATGCTAAATGTATTGGATTAAAAATACAGTAAAGCAGTAATATTGCGAAGTATTATTTTTTAAATAACTTTTATATTCTAATATATTTTAAAAGGTAATTTATTCCTGTGATGCAAAGCTAAATTTTCAGCAGCCATGACTCCAGTCTTCAGTGTCACATGATCCTTCAGAAATCATTTTGATATGCTGATTTAGAGCTCAGTTATAATATATTATTTCTCAATTAATTATGGTTCTTATCGATGTTGAAAATGTTTTGGTTGATTTATATTTTAGAGGAAACAGTTAGGATTATTTGACTATTAGAATGTTAATAAAGAAATTATGAAGGTAATATGATGCCATAAATAATCGCATGAACAGGGTAAGATTTGTGTACATAAGATTGCAAGCGTAAATTAAATTTGCATGCGAAAGAGAAGAGAAGAGCAAAACTCAATTAGTGAGAGAATCGTGCCAAAACTGTAAGCGCAGGTAAAAGAAAGACGCAACAGTACAAATCGGGTTATTTTGGGAACTTTTGCCTCATGCACATAAGTCATTTAGACATTTGCAACAGTTTTTTTTTTTTACACAAAGGTTTGTTTTACGCGATCAATCTGTTTTGCAGTTCAAGATTCTGTTGTTATCGGGTGCAAATTGCTGTTCGCAGGCTTGCAGTGCTTTTGGCCAAATTTGTGCGGGGAAAAAACGTGCCAAAAGTGTAAGCGCTGAAAAATGGAAGTCAGAGGAATAGAGATCCTATTTATTTTGCGTTAGCATGAAGCTGCAGTTTCACAATACATGAATTACACTTACAAATAACAGAAACATTCTGCAAATCTTTTTTTCTTACACTTGAAAGGTGATTTACACCTTTACAAATCTTTTCTTGTGCATGCAAATTTGATTTACGCTTGCAATCTTATGTAGTACACTTTCACAAATCTTACCCTGCACATGCGATTCTTTATGGCATTATATACCTTCATAAGAACAGGATTCACCAAAAGATCTTACTTTTAAACGGTAAACTTTAAAATGGTAGTGGATCATGGTTTCCACAAAAATATTAAGCAGCACAACTGTTTTCAACAGTAAAAGTAAGAAGAAATCAGTAGATTAATTTCTGATTGATCATGTGACACTGAAGTATTTGGCTACTAAAAATTCAGCTTTGACATCACAGGAATAAATTGAATTTTAACATATTTAAATAATTATAAGAATTCTTATTAATATTTCACAATATTTCGGTTTTCTCTGTATTTTCCATAAAATAAATGCAGCCTTGTGAGCATAAGACTTCTTTTAAAAACATTAAAAAATCCTTACAAGCCCCATGAAGCTGTAGTTTAGTGATTCTAAAAACAGCTGCACAGAGGGATTTTCTCAAATTGTTCCTACAATTTAGCTGCCAATGTTTCATAAAATAAGCACACAGCAACACAAATTGATTAATTTATAACAAACAAAAATCATTCTGCCAAGCAATGTAGTTCTTCAGCGATGTTTAGCAGATTGCGAAGTAACACACCGAGATCATTACCTGTTCGTTTCTTATAACCGGTATAACTGGTATTGCTCGCAGTACTGTTCTTGCATACGGCAGCTCTCATAAACTGCAAGTACTCTCTCGTCCCGGTTTGAGATATGCCTGGGATATCAATTTTTTAACAAAATGAATCTCACATATAGGCAAACTCCTTGTTCTTAAATAAGTGCTTGTGAATCATGGGAACTAAAAAATTGGTTAAATGTAATAAAAAATAAATGTTTTTTTCAGACTTAGGGAATTTTATTTATTATTCATCAGAAAAGATCTATGAAAGAAGCTCAGCCTCTGGATTTTAATGTCACGTTGCTTCCGAACATTATTTAGATTGTTATTCTTCAAAATATTTGTCAATGGTGGCTAATGAATCAGAAGACTTGAATATTCCTATTTCCACATTGAAAAATGCAGTGGATAAGATCAGGGATGTCAAACTTCTTAAACATTAAAGGTCAAAACAATTAAATAGTCCAATATAAAGCATATCCTCTATCCCAAAAGAACAAGTTAAAGAAATACACAACTTAAGGCTGTGTTAGTGGGGTTTTACCACAGATAAAAACACAGATTAGCAGCCTAAAACCCACATAATCATGGTAAAATCACTATGTGTGTTTTTAATTGTCTTCTTGCTCTCACAAAATTGCAGAAACCATTAAATAAGAGGCCAAATGTTCAAAAACACTTTTATTAGTAATGAGAATCAGAATAAACAGTTCCTCCACCAAGTGATATAGTTTGTTTACAGTTGCTAAGCAATGTAGCAACTTGTTGCATTAATGTGTGGTTACAGTAATGCTTTAAAGTATTTTACAACAGCTCTGAACATGACTTAAATCTTAATTTAGAGTAAGCTATAGTCTTATCCATCTAAATTATTCAATGACTACCATGTTCTAAGAACAGTTCTAGAACCACTAGTCCAAACTTTAAAAGTAACACATTTCTTTGTTTAAACAATTTATTTACTACGAAATAAATGTTTTCCAAATTGTATTTGGTGGCACATGCATTTGTTTGGAATAGTTGTAATATTTTGGGGGGTGGTAGGGGGAGACAGACGTATATCCTATGAACTATACAAAAAAAATTAAGTTTATTTTACAATAAACATCAGCAAAGTTACTCCATGAATTACTCCAAAGCAGTGGTGATTTTGCTGTTGTAACGTAAAAGGAGTACACGCTCAAAATGTTCATCTGAGAGATGATTTCCTTTTGGGGTCACAGCATTGGCCCCATTGCTAAAGAGCTGTTGTACTGGGGAACTTGAGGGCAAAGTTGTGTTGAACTTGATGAACACTTTTTTCACACCTGGAAATTCATTTAGGCATTTCAGATCTTTGTTTGTGCCCTGGAGATACAGCCATACCTCTTCTGCTGCTTCCCTCTTACCACTTTTGTTGCCAGAACTTCCAGGTCCATACGAGAAGAATTCATCCTCATGAACAGAGCCTCCATTGGTCTCGGTTTCTTCAGTCCCTTGGTCTGCCTGTACTACCTCAGTGATCAACTGTGCCCGAAGAGCTTCCCTCTCATCTTCTGGTAACCACCACAATCTAAATTGTGGCATGGTGGCTGTAGCCAATCTGGCATCAGAACTGTCAAATACCTGCTTGAAGCCAGAGTCAATTGCCTTAACGGTGTCCTCAATGACCTTGGAGAAAAGGCGGGTGTTTGCTGCCTTCTCCTCAAGCTTCCTTTTCAGGGTCAACAACGTTGGTATCACGATACCAAGGAAACACTTTTCTTCTCCCTGCAAAAGGTCAAGCGCAAAAGCCACTGGTTTAAAGACATCTGTATATTCTGTGAGATACGCAGTTTCATCAGGTGTAAAACCAGAGACACCCAATGCTTCAGTCAATTCGTTGAGCTGTGAATCAGTAAGTGACATCAGTTTGTTAACGGCATAGTATTCTGAGCTCCACTTATTCAGGCAAGGTACTGTGATTGTCATTTTTGCAATAGATTCCATTGCCTCAGTAGCTTCCGTAGAGGAATGGGTCTTGTGCCATATCGCTGCACACTTTGCAGTTGCGCTACTGTGCAGTTTACCTGACGTTCCCTTTGAGACAGCATTTGCTAAATCCTTTGATGCAATCAAGTTCAATGTTTGGGCAGCACACCTTTGGTGGGGTGGTAAGAAATAACTCAGAAAGAAGTCTCCACCCATTTCTCCATCACAAAGAATACTGCCCAAATCCTCAAAACGACTGTCCTCCACTTCTTGGTCGTCCTCAGATGAGAACTCTTTAAAAGCTTTCACGAAATTGTTACCATTGTCAGTGACAGTGGCCTGAACTTTGCTCTCAATGTTATAGGAAGAGTGAATTTCTTGAATTTTAGCTATAATGGTTTCACAAGTGTAGCTGATAGGGATTCTTGTGCAGGCAAGAGCAGCAGACTTCCTTTCGAGATTGTCCTCAAGCCAGTGACAAGTCATTCCGAAATAACTTCTGTCCTGCACAGACCATATGTCAGCAGTTGTACACAATGTCTGTACTTTGTCGAGTTTTGCTTTTATCTCCCCTTTCATTTTATCAAATGCTACATCAAGCCTGGTGATAAAAGCGTTTCGGCTCATGACTTTTTTGCCTCTGCTTAATGCTTCAATCAACTTTCTGAAGCCAGGTTGCTCTAGAATTGAAATGGGTTGCACATCCTCCACGATAAAATTAAAAACCAGTGCATTTAGCCTGGATTGTGTTTGATAATAAATGGTGGGATCGGCCTTAGCATCTTTTGCTTCACATGATTCTTCCGTTTGATTTTCCAAAATGCTTGGTCCATAATTGCTTGGTCCATCACTGCTTTGTGCATCCCTTATTCTCTTCCTACACGGCACAGAATGCTTTCTCTGGAGGACAAAGAAAAATTAAAACAAGACATTTATTTTCTTTGCTTAAACTTGGTGAAACCAAGACACATGAAACACTTTAAAACATTAACTGATAGGTATGTCTTGCCCTAGAAGATGAAAGAATTCATTATTTTTCATTTAAAAAGGTCTTTTGGAACTTATTTCTTCTAGGCTTGAAAACAATAACAAATTAATGTCCTATAATGGACACAAGTCCTTCTTGAACTGTTTTTATCAATACAATAAAAGTCAATGGGGCTCAATTCTATTTTGGCCCCAGTGGCTTAAATTGTATAGTCAAAACTAGTGATGTCCCGAGCCATCTATGGATCAGTATCAGGGCTGATTAAGCTTTTTTTATTATATATATTTTTTTTTTTTAAATGTTCAGTATAGGCTATCCTAAGCCCGATCCTTTATTTTACGTAAGCTGTAATGCAGTGGCTACATGGACCTTTAAGTCGGTTTGCCAACCGCCATTAAAGGGAAAAGAAGCTCAAATGTGCGTGACACGCAAGAACCAATGAGGTCTGTTCTTGCTAGCGCTGTGCAATTAATCGAAATAGTAATAAAATCGTGATGTGAGCATGTGTGATTTCTCAACCGCAGAAAGCACGATTTTTCCAGCAGCCCCCCGAGGACCGTTCACATGTCGTGTCTTTCACACGCTCAAGTTCATTATTTTAAATGTTATTTAATTTTTTTCAGGTGTCTACACCGCAGCGAGAAAAAAATCTCAACTTTTCAGAATGCCGCAAGTGCACCGCAGGTCATGTGACAAGAACCAACCTATCAGCTGATCCTTTCCATAACAACCTCGAAAGCTCAGCCAAGATGGATGAAAAGCTGATCATAGCTGTAAAGGGCGGGGTTTTTTTATTGCACGTCTCCATAAATATATGTAGTAGTAGAGCTAATGCAAGGGCTGGAAATCCATTTATCCTTTGCTGAAACTTCTTCGTCTTCATGGAGAACGTGGCTTATGATTGCTTAGTAACAGCAGACACATCTGGAATGCAAGCGCTTTTGAAAAGAGGAGAAAGCGGCTCAGCTGGCATTTTCCAAGTATGTATAACTGCAGACTGGAGATCTCCAAAAATGGTGTGTGAACTTCAAAAGTGGACAGAACCTCCGAAATGGGGCGGTTTCGCCACGCGCAGAGACTTTCACCATTGGCTCTGGCTTCAGCCAATTGTCACAGAGCTCATGGCCAGTGGCATTCGGACTGAAGTTTACGACAAAAACTTGAGCCGTCTCAGCCCAGCACGTGGGAAAATTTTACTCTATCACTGTGTTCAAAGCTACAGGGGTGTCCCGGATTCGCAGATTCGTGGGGAAGGAGGGGGTTGTGACACTGAGTGCAACTAAAAAGGTCCCATTGTACGGTGAGGTCCGGTTGGGGAGTTACGGATCTGCCCGTCTCAGCGATCTCATATCGCATGCAGTCTATTTCACTGGTTAAAGGGGAACTATGCAGTTTTTTTTTAGCTTAACTGAACAGCTTTGGAGTTATTGGAATGGTTAAATGACTTTTTTCGGGTATAATGATGACCGTCTCGTGTAGGAAATCAGCACTGTAGAATCCTCCGTGGTGCAGAGTTTGTGCTAAACTGGATTGGTGGAAAAAAAAAATCATGCATGCGTGTCATGTGCCTATCTGCCAATGAAAGGAAGCCATGCCTTATTTTGGAGCTCCCACCCCTATTTAGAGATCTCTAGGCTGCAGTTATACGGCCATGTGCAATCTGAATGCAGCACGCAAGAACAGAACACAGTGGGATTATCGAATGACAAGGAAGAAACAGGTAAGGAGAATTCAGTGCAGGATAAGGACAAAAAAAAATCAAGATCTGTGGTTTGGGAATATTTTGGATACAGGAGAGATGATGTATCAGAGCCAGGTAAGCCAGGCAACATGTTCAGCGCAAGTCTGTCATATAGGCTACATAAGATTATAACTACTGCAAAAGAATGTTGTGAATTCTTTGTTTGTCCATGTTTTGTGCCGTTACGAGAAAAGCGCATCCACAACAGAGTAAGGCTGTAGTTATACACTAAATCTCACGATACGATAAGATACACGATATTCAGCTCATGAAACGATATATATCACGATATTCAGCCAACGATATGATTTGATATAATTCGATACACTTACATAATTTTCTGAAAGATTTAAAGGGGACAGAGTGATTTTGGTGACATCTTGTGAGTGTTCCATTTACTTGGATTGAATTATTTGAACTGAAAACTAAAAACTTGATTTACACGATATATGTCTCTGACTGGACAAGTTTGAGTTATTCATTGAAAAGTTGTGAGTGCCTTTTGTTGTTTGATTCACATTAATGGCTCCATCGTCAGCAGGTTACTAGACGGTGCCCCTTTAAGACCGAGTGCGGATCTAATAGGTGACTGATGCACCATCATTTTCTACCAACTATTTACGTCCATTTAAGACATAAACTGTTCAAGTGAATAAACTGTGTTTCAGTGAATAAACTGTGTTTCAGTGAATCTCAGAGCTGGTCATTTTGTATATTATTATGTATATTTGATAGTTTAGATGCGCACATGAAGCCCAAAGTTAAGTAGGCCTAGCCTATACTTTTCTTGTTTTGTTGCAGTCCATTTCAGAGCGCGTGTCATCTTGTGAACAGCGTCTCTTACGCGGATTTTTGTGCTTTTAATCACTCTTTTAATGATTAAACGCGTCTGCAATTTAGCACCAGTAGAGAATGCATTTTACAACAATCACCGATCGTGCTGATTCCGTGCTGCGAATAGCAAAATTGCATCACAGACAAATGGTTTAATATTATTATACATAGAACTGGCTGGCGAGATAAACATGTTCAAGATTACGTCTTTATATCAATAACAAATAGTAGGCTACGTGTATTTTCTATTTTCTCCAGTACCGACAGCAGAACCGAAAACGTCCGAGCTTTAAAGCGAACGGGGGTAAACACGGGGGATTTGAATGGGACTTATGTATCGATACTCGTGGCTTAAAAATCGATACTTTCTTGGGAAAAAAAATATTGATTTATATTGCAGAATCTTTAAAATTGCTCAGCCTTATAACAGAGTTACGCCTTCGTGACTATTTTTTGTATATCCGATTAATCACATATATGATGCGTTTGGGTAAGAAAATAAATGCTGTAAAAGAGCGCTTCAGTTTACCATCTTTAGCTTTAGCGCGCGGTCAAACAGTAATGCACAACGTTAACCACTATGATTGAGAATGTTATATTACATAAAATTATAAAGAGAACACTTCTAAAACACTGAATTATTTGGAGTTAGTTGCCTTATTTCAGCACGTTGTTACAGAAAGAGTGCGGCCACAACAGGAGTAACACATTCTGACTACGTAACTTAAAGGAGCATTGCGTAGGTTCTGAAATTTCTTACCGTTACTGACACCAGTGGCTGTTAGAGAAACTGCAGCCAGTCTCATGCTCGCTCTCGGTGCGACCACATCAACCAGAGAGTTGTAACTATGTCTTACCTTTGCAGTAAAAAGAAAGCAAACTCCGGTCTGTTTTATACCCGCCACTTTATTTTGGCCGAACTAGATAAGGCTTTTATTTATTTTTTTAAACTTACGAGGAGTTTCCGTGGGTGTCTGGATTGTGCTGGAGGCTGGCCGCTTCTTTCCGTCCGCAGAGTCCATTTGAAACACTAACGTTACTTACTGCTAGCGATTGCCGAATGTAAGCCCAAGTAGATGAGAACGCGAATGACGTCACATTTTGTGAATTTTCGCGCCAATTTGGACCCGACTCCTCCACACACAATTGAGCCTACAGGCTGATAGAGGCAACCGTGGTGGACATTAAGGTGTCATTCTTTCTATTACATTATGGTTGGCTCATAAATGTATAAATGAAAACTCTATCTTAAAGATTTTTTTTTAAGTAAAAAGCTACGCAATGCTCCTTTAATTCAATTTCACTTGAGCATTTTTATTTTCATTTTTTGCAGATTTAAGTTGTAATATTATGTTTATGTTGCATACATATCTGATTAATTTTACATAGGATGTGTTTGGTTAAGTTAATTTAGTGCTGGTAAAGCACTCCAGTTTACCAGTGTGATCACTGATCATCTTTAACTTCATCGCACGCAGCTCAACTTGCAATGCACATAAATGACTATGATTGGGACTGTCATATAACCTACATAACATTATAAAGAGAACACTATTTACAAAACGTAGTGAATTCTTTGTGTTTAGTTGCCATGTTTAGTTGCCATGTGTCAGCATTGTTACGAGAAGAGCACATCCACAACAGGATCACACATTCTGCAAGCATGTAGAGTTCACTTGTGCATTAGCATCATTTTGTGCATTTAAGTTATATGTTTATGTAGTATAAATATGATTAATCTCATATAAGACTGTTAATTTAGCTCTGCAGCTTGAGCGCACACACTGCTTTTATTTGAAAAAGTAATATTAATTTAAGATGTTTCTTTTTCAAAAAAAAACTTCATTCATTATTAATAACTTGCATTTTCATAAACAATATGGTTTAATTAAAATAATTTCATTATTGTCTGTGCTTAGGGGCTGTTTACAAGACACCGCTTTCAATTAAAAACATAAAAACTTCTTATGGCCATTCATTTACACGATAACAGCGTTTTGGGTGCCTGAAAACGCAAACTTTTGAAAATGGGTTTTTGAAAACGGTCTCTGTGTAAACAACAAAAACATGAATCTCTGAAGACGATGACGTCATGCACATGCGTATTACGTGTTCAGTCTATAGTGTCTATAGCAGAATACAGTATTTTTAGTCGTTTCAGCGGATCCGTGTAAATAGGGATTCGTTTTGACAATGGTGTCGTCTGTACGCCGAAAACTTAAAGGAAAAATTTCTCAACTTTAAGCATATCGTTGTCGTGTAAACGTACCCTTAGACTATTCCATTATTTATCCATGGCACACCCATTTTTAATTTTTTATACGCGTGTAGTCCAATGACCTGTTTGCATTACTATTATTTTTATAAAGAAATTTGCATTTGCCCCATTTTTACATTTGAGTCCCTGTCCCCGAGAAACTCTCTGCACGGCCAATACATTAGATTGATTTTAATAACTTAATTGTACTGGAAGTTGTACACCAAGCACTAGGAAATTACAAGTATCGGATCGGGACTCTGTATCCGCAGATACTTAATATTCAATGACTCAGGACATCCCTACTCAAAACATTCTTCACAATATCTTTTGTGTTTCACAGACAAAAGTAACTTATACAGGTTTGGAACAACATCAGGATGAGTAAAGGATGACAATTGTTTTTGGGTGAACTATCCTTTAAAATGTTGGACAAAGTGGGACAGTAGCTTTCAGGCCAGCTGATCTAGAAATGTAACGGTATGAGATCTTCACGGTACAATATAACACGATTATACACTTGATGTTTTTTTTTTTATGTTGCCCTATAGTAATGTTGCATTTAGGGCTTACAGAATGCACCAACATAATGTTGACCTACCAAAAAATTATTAATTTCAAAACCTGAAGTGTATTCCATTTGCTTATGTATTTTATGAAAGGCGGTCTACAATTTATTAGTTGTCGATTTATAGTATTGTCACTTACATTCATCTTTGCAAATTCCTTGGGGTGGTGGTCACGGAGATGGTGCATCATGTTTGAAGTGTTGCCCGCCCGTGCCGACACTTTTTTCCGACACATTCTACAAACTGGATAACCATCAACAATGATGGTGCCTCCTGGGTCTTTTAAATACCCAAAATACTCCCAGACAGCGGACTTCAGCCGCTTGGGTGGGAGAAAAAGAGGCTCAGGCTCCGACATTTCGATGTGCTGCCGTTTGCGCATCTGGCAAGGTGAGTGACACTTAAATGAAAGAGGAGAAAGTCGTAATTTAGACATTTATGATTCTCTTAATTAAACGTATAGTGAACAGTAAAATGTCTTATTTTGATTTAATTCAAAATAAAAACCCTAACTCGTGTTACAATAACGTCTTTATTTAAAACCGTGTACCGTAAAACCGTCATACCATTACATTGCTAGTATGAACAGATAAAGTGCTTTGATGAATAATAATAAATCAATCATCACACTGTTAGGAATGAACATGTCTCAAACCATGCCATTGAAAATTTAGCTGTGTCTAAAATCACCCCAATCCCATGTATTGTGCATTATTTAGGGTGGAGATTATCCAGTGCACCTTTTCAATCCCGTAAAGCTCTACTACAACATACATGGTTAAATGGATAGTTCACCTAGAAAATAAAATTCTGTCATTATTTACTCACCCTCAAGTTGTTCCAAAACCATACACTTCTTTCCTTTCCTGAGCACAAAACCAGGTATTTTGAAGAATGTCAGTAACCACATGTATTGTGACATTGACCTCCACAGTATTTCTTTTCCCAATCCTTTGGAAGTCAATGGGGCCCCATCAACTGTTTGGTTACCCATATTCTTCAAAATATCTTCTTTTGTGTTCATCAGAAGAAAGAAATTCATACAGGTTTGGAAAAACTTCAGGGTGAGTAGGCTAAATGATGACAATTTTCATTTTTGGGTGAACTATCCTTTAAACTATACAAACATTTGAATACTGATTGTATTAATTAGTAACAGGGAGGGGGATACGTTATACTAAGGCCTATATAAACAATTCTGCAAAGTAATGTTTCATTTCCTCTTTTATAAATCAAAGTTGTCTGAATTCACTCTCCAATTTTCATTCACCCCTTTCTAGTGTAGTGGATTATAAGACTTTCACTAAATAAGAGATAGGGGACTATTTTGGACACAACATACAACAAAGTTGTAGATAGCCCGCCTTAAAAACATTACTAACCAATCCCACCTTCGAACTGCCGTCCGCCATTTTCTCAGACGAGCTTTTGCTTTTCTATTTTTAATATAATAAGTCTAACGTTACCGAGGATATGCATGTTTCTAAGTCTTAGACTATATTTTACAAGCATACAGTAAGATGGAGTTGTTGGATATTTTATAATTGTAACACAAGCGGCATTTCCTTCTGTAAAGCACAATAAACAAACCGTGAAACGTACACGCGGTATTACCCCTCATTCACAAATTAACACGTATTAACTTGCGTCAAAAACATTTTATAAAGTGTAAACAAGCCTTACAAACCTTTTATCTATATGTTAGAGTCGAAACTACCGAGTTTGCGAATAGTAAATGCGATATCAAATGAAGCTTTCTCATTCCATCACTGGATCTATTGTACGTTATTACTAGCGGGTAATTTAGCACCCAACTTAACACTTTTTAATAGAATAAATTTGTTGGCTACAAACTCAAAACCACTCCCACTTTTGTTGATTCTGTCCCCACGTTTCGCTTGAAACTTTGCATGAAAAGCATTTAAAGTAAAACCAGCGCCTACCTGTATTTATAAGTCACAAAATTATATTATCTCGTGCATCCTTGTATTCACATATAGAAATGTAACAAAAGCTTTAATCTGTGCTCGATCGCGAATCTACCAAAAACAGTCTACTTTTGCATATTCGCTCCACAAACTCATGGGGTTATACACAGTATAAAACAGCAATCTTTGGATGTTAAAATTGAGAAAACACGCAAATGTACCTCCAAATGCTTCTTTAGATTAGATGTAGAGTCCCTCGCAGTGGACAAGATGTTGATCTTTGGAAGGCAGAGGTTGCACTGAACGGTTATGTTTCTCCCTCTTGTATCCCTGAACGTGAAGTGGTGTCTGTGCATCCAGTGGTCAAAAGCTGTTCGAGTCCGCTCCATCTTCACACGAGGCTCCGGCGAGGTAAAGCTCTTTTAAAACGAAAGAGCAAAAACAGTAAATTATTTTTGCTGTTTACTATTTAATCGTGTAATTAAAAAAATATATATATATCCTATTATATTTGCAGACTCTTGGTTTTTGTAATCTAATTACGTAATCCAAATATCGTGTAGTCCGTTACTACCAAACAACAACAGACAAATTTCTTCTCTCTTCCGTTTGCTGTTTCCGGCGGAGGACAAACTAAAATAGTTCATTACCACCACCTTCTGCTAGCATGGAGTAAAGACACTATACCTGGTTCTGATCCTTCTCATGTCTGCTTCTCATGCACAAGCACACACACCACAAACTTCATTGAGAATCTGTGTCTCATTTTGTGCTCTCTGCATTTGTCAGCCACATATGTCATTGAAGATGTCTCATTTCAGAAAAATAACTATTATAAAATTGACTGTTATCCTCATGAGTTGTAAATTACACTAACTTCTTTCTTATTTTGGAATATAATGGGTAGGCGTACTCTACCTTTTTTGTGTGTTGGGGGGAGAACGGGGAAAAAAGAAACCGCAAACAGATATTAATTATGGTACACGAAAACTCATCATATTTATTCAAAAAAGAAGTACATTTTCTATTATCAATTATTCTTAGTGATTTGATATTTTACTTCACATAAGACATCTTTAAAAGTAGGAATTTTCTTAAGAAACCTTTGTTTGTGAAAGTAAAACTTTGCCACAAGGATAATAAATTTAACAGTAGATTCTAAAGATTTGTTTGGGTTTTCAAAAAGACAAATTACATAATGTGTAGATTACCGTTCATATTAACTTTAGAAAAACAATAAGAGCTCAAATCATTCCAGGAAATTTATGAAACATTACAAGAGATTTTTCATTCTTACAGAAGGAGCATGTCAGCTCAATCACAGTATTTGGACAATCGTGCATTACAAGGGAATTATGCAGAATTTTAAAATGCATGTAAACCAATTTCCAGGCTAACAGAGCTTGTTGATGAAATCTAGCCAATTTAATGGGTAATTTACCAGTGGAGTAAATACATTTAATCAAAAAAGAAAGGCCACCTACCCTTTTAAATGCATTATGAGGGATTCTGACCCAAGCAAGCATCTCTTCAACCAATTAATTTTGAATGTATTGTTAGTATCATCAAAGTTCAGGACTTCAAGACCCCCCTCACTCCTTTTGTTTGCTAGCACACATATACACACACACATATATATATATATATATATATATATATATATATATATATATATATATATATATATATATATATATATTATCTATGTATTATTCAAAATAAAATCAATATATTATAAATATTTTGATTAACTAATGCTAAAGACAGGGAAGGGTACACAAATCTGGATAATCCATTTTTTTTGGATAAAAAGACTCTGCCTAAAATTGACAGATCTCTTTGTAGCCAACTAAAATATATTTTGTTTTGGATAGTCGTGGAGAAAAATTCAGAAACGGTCTACTAATTACATTTTTCTTTATATGAATACCCAAATATTTAACTTCATTTATAAATGGTATATTTTCAAATTCATTTTCTACATTGTCAAATAAGCAAATAATTGCACACTTGGATAAATTAAGTTTGAGTCCAGAAGCATTAGAGAAAGCATTAATTGTAGTTAAGACATGGAGAAACTTGCTCTTTATCTTTTAAGAATAAAGTGGTATCATCTGCTAATTGTGAGATTCGAATCTCAATTGGATAATGTTTCTACAACCAATAAAAATGAGCTTAAAGGGCAACCCTGTCTTATTCCGCGAAGAATAGGAAACCTTGGTGATGTTCGTGAATTTAAAATTATACAGCTTACAATATCTTTGTATAACATTTGGACAACGTTAATAAAATTGGATGGGAATCGAAAAGCCTCTAAAGAGCTTATAAGTGACTGGTGCTCTACAGTGTCG
Source organism: Siphateles boraxobius (assembly GCF_051911475.1). Lineage (NCBI taxonomy): Eukaryota > Metazoa > Chordata > Actinopteri > Cypriniformes > Leuciscidae > Siphateles > Siphateles boraxobius. The sequence continues at coordinate 34,316,956 of NW_027509042.1, forward strand.
AAGGCCTTATAAAAATCAAAGAATAAAATAATTGCATCAGACTCAATTTCTTCTTTATAATCAATAAGATCCAGAACAAGTCGAGTATTATGATATATATAATATTTCGTAAAGCCAGTCTGCCCTATACTTTTCTGAAAAAAGACAGCCTTCATGACGTATATGACCCACAAATGCGACCCTATATCAAAATATATTATAGCAAACTATAAAACAAATGCTTTAATAAACAAAATCTACATTTGGGTGTTTCTTTAACTATAGGCAATTGGCCTTGTTGATTTTAAGAATAATTTTTTTTTAAACAATCACGTGTTTTTCCAATAACAATATGATACTATATCCACTACTATATCAGCTCTGTTAATAATGTACACTCCAGGAACTGTGACAATAGTTGGATTGTGTTACTCTCTATTGCTCAACACTTCTAATAACTTTTGTCTTTTGCAACTTCCTGCAATGAAGTTATATTGTGGAATGTTCACTGACCCCACAACACTCACAAAGCCCTGTTAAATTTTCAGTGAGAAACACAAATTAAGATATTTTTGATTAAATCTGAGAGCTGGATCACTCCTCCATAGGCTTCTATGGGATCGAAACTTAGTAAAGACAATGTTTAAAATAGTCCAAGTTCATCAAGCGGGGAGAATACTTTTTGTGCACAAAAAAAAAAACACTTTATTCAATTCATTTTCTATTCATTTTCTTCTGTGTGGGCCTCTGAGTGAGTTCACGTAGTGTAAGAAAAAAAAAGTATTCTCGTTGCTTGATAGGTTGAGCCATTGTAGTCACTCTTGGATTATTTTAAACATTGTCTTTACTAACTTTCTGGGTCAGCAAGTTTCGATCCCATTGAAGCCGATTGGAGGAGTGATCCAGCTCTCAGATTTAATCAAAAATATCTTAATTTGTGTTCAGAAGATGAATGAAAGTCTTTGTTACGGCGTCCAGTCTCCCTGAGTCCACCATCTCTCAACCACGAGCGCCCTCTTCTGAGTTCTAGTGTGTTGCATACTTTCCTATTAGTATGCATCATTTGCGCTGTGACTACCCATCACATGTTCTGTATTATTAATCATTGCTCAGCCTTTATCTGCCTCGTTAACTGAGCGTTCTGTGCGAAGTATTGCCTCTCTACGTGTGCATGTCTGAGCCGTTTCTGTGTATCAAGATCTCCCGTATTTCTGATCCTCGCTATACTAACCTTATCTGAATGTCTGCAGCCTGCCTCACGACCCACAGCCTGATATGGATTCTGATTCTAGCCGCCTCCCCAGACCTTGTTGTCCGAACTCACTGCTTACTTCAAGCCTAGTTTCTTCCCGCAGTCAGCACATCCTTATCCAAGAATTTCCTGTGTTTCTCTCTGACTGTCTTTGAGTTATTAAAGTTCTTGCATATGGATCTGCCTCAGCCTTCTGATTCGTTACTGAATACTTCGCCACACGAGGATCCAGCAACTATGACAGCATTATCCGCAGCTTTCAACTCACAAGCCTCGCAACTGGCTTCCCATCACCATCAGCTTACACGTCTAACAGCTGTGACAGAGGAACTGGTAAAGGCTGTGCAAGCTCTACGAAGTTTGACGGTAATCCAGGTAGATGCAAGGGATTCATCCTTCAATGTTCTCTGTTTCTGAGCCAACAGCCTTCACAGCATCCTTCGGACTCCAGCAGGATCTCTTTCGTCTCCTCCCTGCTGACCGGCCGTTCTCTGGACTGGATTGCGGCTGTACGGGGAACGGATGGCTCTGCATTCCGCTCATACGACGAGTTTCTTCAGGAATTCCGGGCCGTCTTCGAACATTCCAAAGGAGGGAAGGAAGCGGAGAATCTGCTTCTGGAACTTAGGCAAGGAAGTAATACAGCAGCTGAGTATGCACTAGAATTTCGTACTCTTGCCGCGCCAAATAACTGATGTGGCGAGCAGGACGAGGTCGAGGGACGTGGGAGAACGGCGCGAGGCCGGTGGCGTGATTGGTAATGAATGACACCTGCGAGACGCACCGGTCTCGCATCTCTCACAGAGGAGCGGAAGCATAAAGGGGGAGCGACGACAGAGGAGATCGAGAGAGGACAGGCCTGTGTTTTATTTGATGTTTTGTTTCTGTTCGGTGTTGCCAGCAGTCGGCCGTGAGGGGCTGCTGGCAGTTTCTTTTGTTTTTGTATTTGTATCACGCCGCGCTGGCATTCACTCCACTACCTCCTCTCGCAGTTTTCCTGTGCCACGGTACCACAGTTCCATGCCTACTGATTCAAGTGAACCCATGCAAGTTAACTCTTTTCACATTTCAGAAGAGGAAAGAGAATGTCGCAGATCCCAGAGGCTATGCTTATACTATGGAGGGGTTGGTCACTTTCGTCAAAACTGCCCACATCGGTCTGCCAACAGAGAGAATGCTGGGGTGAGTCTAACCCTTGACTGTTTAAATCAGAAATCATGTGTAGAAGTTCCCATTGAATTTACTGTGAACGGTAAATCCGTTTCCACATCTGCTCTGTTGGATTCTGGCGCTGCTGGGAACTTCATGTCGCAAGAATTTGCTAAACTTCACAGGATTACTCTAATTCCATGCATTTCTCCCCTTTCTGTCGAGGCTGTAGACCGCTGGGTACCGGTCACGTCACTCCACCTGTCTCAGGAGTTGCACATGCACACCGGGCTGTTACACAGCGAATTTATTCAGTTCCCTTTTCGAACGGTCACTTCGTATTGCGTAGCTATACGCAGTGGGGAAACTCCTTTTCCTCGATTTACTGAAGCCTTTATGTAAAGCGCATTTGCAGCTGCACAGCTAGAACATGAGCGTCTGGCTCGCTCATAAGCTGCGCTGCGGCAACTGCACCTCCAATGTCACGGGCGCCGGCCAAGGGGGCGTGACCTCAGTCTATAATAGTCCCCGAATTCGCCATTATAGCAGATTTTACTCCTTCAGCGACAAACTTCACGTCTCTGACCATTTATTGAGCTTTCACCGTCAAACAAGCTTAGATTTGAACAAAGCTCTCATGAGACGGCCGTTCAAAATGTTAACTATCAAACATATCCTCGCGCAAGTGCGCCCGGGGGATTGGTTTGTCACAATGGATCTAAAAGACGCTTACTTTCACATTCAAGTAAATCCTCGTCACAGGCCATTCTTGAGATTCGCCTTCGAGGGCCAGGCTTATCAATATACCGTTCTGCCATTCGGTCTATCGTTGGCACCCCGTAAATTCACGAAGTTTGTGGATGCAGCACTTTCTCCTCTGAGACATCAGGGAGTGCATGTGTTAAATTTTCTCGACGACTGGCTGGTGCTGGCACAGTCGAGAATCGAGCTATTAGCTCACAGGGATTTGATTCTCGGCCATCTAAAATGCCTGGGTTTCACAATCAATGTTTCAAAAAGCAAACTAACCCCCAGCCAGAGCGTGATCTTTCTGGGCACAGTTTTAGACTCGAGGGCTATGACAGCGCGACTCACACCAGAGCGCGCGCTCTCAGTGCGAGCGCTTGCAGGCACTTTCAGAGCGTGCGAGTGCGCGCCACTGAAGAAATTTCAGAAACTGCTTGGTCTCATGGCAGCAGCATCGCCAGTACTCCGCTTGGGATTACTGCGCATTCGCCCACTGCAGCAGTGGCTGAAACGCCGTGTGCCAACTCACGCATGGCGGTCAGGCAACTTGCACGTTATGGTAAATCACGGTTGTTTAAGAACCATGATTCTCTGGCGGGCTCAGAACTGGTACCACGAGGGGGTGACAATGGGAACAATTTCCAGGAGTAAAGTGGTTCTTACAGATGCGTCCAACCTGGGTTGGGGAGCGCTGCACGAGGGCATGCCTGCATCCGGCCTCTGGTCGAGCACGGAGCAGAGCTTACATAACAACCGTCTGGAGATGAAAGCAGTTGGATTGGCCCTGAAGGCCCTTCTCGAAGAACAGGCCCATGTCTGGCCCAACCGTCCCCTTTATGCCTTTCCCCCCGTCTCGATGATTCCACAAATCATCAAACGGGTCAGAGAGAGCGGGTGCCCAGTACTTCTGGTGGCCCCTCTCTGGAAAACCAGACCGTGGTTCCCGGAACTGGTTCAGTTATCCCATGGCCTGTCCCACTGAGGAAAGACCTCCTCACACAGGCGAGGTGCGGGTCCACTCTCAAAGTGTATGTGGCAGCCATAGCAGCATATCATGTTTTGGTGGCTGGTCAGTCACTGGGAAGAAACGACCTGGACGTGAGATTCCTTAAAGGTGCTAGGAGAATAAACCCCTCCAGAACTCGATCTGTGCCGTCTTGGGACCTCTCCACGGTCCTGGGGGCTCTGAAAGGTCCGCCTTTCGAACCGCTCCAATCGGTTGATCTAAAACCCCTCTCGCTGAAGACCGCTCTCCTTATGGCGTTGGCATCTATCAAGCGAGTGGGAGATCTGCAGGCACTCTCTGTGAGCCCTGCTTGTTTGGAGTTGGGTACAGATGACTCCAGAGTCATCCTCAAGCCCAGGCATGGTTACGTTCCTAAAGTGCTCTCAACACCGTTCAGAGCACAGGTGGTGACGTTATCAGCCCTTCCTCCTTCTGCAGAGGATGGAGAGGTTAATCTTCCCTGCCCTGTCAGAGCGCTGAGAATCTATCTGGAGCGTTCTGCGTCTTTTAGACAATCAGAACAGCTTTTTGTCTGCTTTGGTGGTAGATCCAAGGGGGATCCAGTCACTAAGCAAAGACTGTCTAGATGGATAGTGGATGCTATTTCTATGCCTTATACCGCAGCGGGTCAAGTTTGCCCTATAGGCATCAAGGCCCATTCGACCAGGGGTATGCCCTCGTCATAGGCTTGGTCATCTGGCATTCCCATTAGTGATATTTGTGATGCGGCCGGCTGGTCCTCGCCTTCCACATTTATGAGTTTCTATAATATGGAAGTGCCTTCCCTGCAGGCGAAGGTGCTTTCGGTATGATTGAGACCCGTCGGTGGCCGGTCTTGTCATTTATTACTGTGCACAATCACATTCACATATATATATATAAAACCCGCTGCTGGCCGGTTGTATTTCATGCAAAAACCCGCTGTTGCCGGTTATATTAACATATATATATATATATATATATATATATATATATATATATATATATATATGTGTGTATATATATATAACCCGCTTTGGGCCGGTTATATGACATATATAAAACCCGCTTTTGGCCGGTTATATGACATACAGGTCCTTCTCAAAAAATGTGAATATTGTGATAAAGTTCATTATTTTCCATAATGTAATGATAAAAATTTAACTTTCATATATTTTAGATTCATTGCACACCAACTGAAATTGTTTTAATACTGATGATTTTGGCATACAGCTCATGAAAACCCCAAATTCCTATCTCAAAAAATTAGCATATCATGAAAAGGGTCTCTAAACGAGCTATTAACCTAATCATCTGAATCAACTAATTAACTCTAAACACCTGCAAAAGATTCCTGAGGCTTTTAAAAACTCCCAGCCTGTTTCATTACTCAAAACCGCAATCATTGGTAAGACTGGCGACCTGACTGCTGTCCAGAAGGCCATCATTGACACCCTCAAGCAAGAGGGTAAGACACAGAAATAAATTTCTGAACAAATAGGCTGTTCCCAGAGTGCTGTATCAAGGCACCTCAGTGGGAAGTCTGTGGGAAGGAAAAAGTGTGGCAAAAAAAATGCTGCGCAACGAGAAAAGGTGACCGGACCCTGAGGAAGATTGTGGAGAAGGAACGAATCCAGACCTTGGGGGACCTGCGGAAGCAGTGGACTGAGTCTGGAGTAGAAATATCCAGAGCCACCGTGCACAGGCGTGTGCAGAAAATGGGCTACAGGTGCCACATTCCCCAGGTCAAGCCACTTTTGAACCAGAAACAGCGGCAGAAGCACCTGACCTGGGCTACGGAGAAGCAGCACTGGACTGTTGCTCAGTGGTCCAAAGTACTTTTTTCGGATGAAAGCAAATTTTGCATGTCATGCGGAAATCAGGGTGCCAGAGTCTGGAGGAAGATTGGGGAGAAGGAAATGCCAAAATGCCTGAAGTCCAGTGTCAAGTACCCACATTCAGTGATGGTCTGGGGTGCCATGTCAGCTGCTGGTGTTGGTCCACTGTGTTTTATCAAGGGCAGGGTCAATGCAGCTAGCTATCAGGAGATTTTGGAGCACTTCATGCTTCCATCTGCTGAAAAGCTTTATGGAGATGAAGATTTCCTTTTTCAGCACGACCTGGCACCTGCTCACAGTGCCAAAACGGCTGGTAAATGGTTTACTGACCATGGTATTACTGTGCTCAATTGGCCTACCAACTCTCCTGACCTGAACCCCATAGAGAATCTGTGGGATATTGTGAAGAGAAAGTTGAGAGACGCAAGACCCAACACTCTGGATGAGCTTAAGGCCGCTATCGAAGCATCCTGGGCCTCATAACACCTCAGCAGTGCCACAGGCTGATTGCCTCCATGCCACGCCGCATTGAAGCAGTCATTTCTGCAAAAGGATTCCCGACCAAGTATTGAGTGCATAACTGAACATAATTATTTGAAGGTTGACTTTTTTTGTATTAAAAACACTTCTTTTATTGGTCGGATGAAATATGCAAATTTTTTGAGATAGGAATTTTGGGTTTTCATGAGCTGTATGCCAAAATCATCAGTATTAAAACAATAAAAGACCTGAAATATTTCAGTTGGTGTGCAATGAATCTAAAATATACGAAAGTTAAATTTTTATCATTACATTATGGAAAATAATGAACTTTATCACAATATGCTAATTTTTTGAGAAGGACCTGTATAAAAAACCTGTTTTGCCGGTTATATTCCATACATATATAAAACCAGCTTTGGCCGGTTATATTCCATACATATATAAAACCGCTTTGGCCGGTTATAATTTCATATATAAACCCACTTGACTGGTTATATGTTCATATACTAATAACCCCGATAGTGTCTGGGTTCATTGGTGTAGTATATTGGGTTATTTCAAACTGATGTATACTATTTTAGACCTGACGGTTTCTGGTCTATTTATACATAACTATGCGGTTATGGCTTGTTCTGTATGCTCATGGGTCCTGAGTTGCAGTGGCAATACTCGTTCCCTAACTCAGGGAACTAAGGTTACGTGAGTAACCGAGTAGTTCTACATCCTTCAAGCTCCACACACTCCCGTGATTTTGGGGTTTGCCCTGGCTCCGTAAGCATGACCCACTTCTGCAATGAACCTTCGGTCAGATCATCAGCTGGGTAAAAAACTGCTTTACCAACTGCCTGTCCTCGGTCCAACCTCGTCCTGTGAGGAGCATCCGAGAGTTCCCCGATGACACCGTGTTGAATCACCTGCCCGCTGTGTACCACGACCTGGCGGAAACCACTGAGCTGCTGCCTCATCGCCCTTATGACTGCGCCATTGACTTCTTGCCTGACGCCACACCACCTAAGGGGCGTATCTTCCCTCTGTCCTAGCCCGAGACTGAAGCCATGCAGAAATATATTGAGGAGGAGCTCGCCAAGGGTTTCATTCGACCATCCACTTCTCCCGCATCAGCCGTTTTTTTTTTTTCGTTCAGAAGAAGGATGGAGGACTCCGACCATGTATTGATTACAGAGCGCTCAATGATTGTACCGTCAAGCTTCGCTATCCACTGCCCCTGGTTCCAGCTCCCCTGGAGCTGCTCCGCAAAGCAAGATCCTATACCAAGCTGGATCTGCAAAGTGCATACAACCTGGCCCGTATCCGTGAAGGGGATGAGTGAAAGACAGCCTTTTCTACGTGTACACGGCACTATGAATACTTGGTTATGCCGTTCGGGCTTTCCAACAGTCCAGCTGTATTCCAATCCTTCATTAATGATGTGTTCCGAGACATGCTCCAACGCCATGTCATCATCTATATTGACGACATTCTGGTTTATTCAGACTCCTTAGAAGCCCATGTCCGACATGTCCGTGCTGTGCTTCAGAGGCTTATCCAGTATCAGCTCTACGCAAAAATTGAGAAGTGTGACTTCCACCAAACCTCCACCTCGTTCTTGAGGATACATCATCAGTCCGGGGGGTGTGGCTATGGAGGAGGGCAAGGTAAAGGCAGTGGTGGAATGGCCCCAGCCCACTACACTGAAGGAGCTGCAGCGCTTCCTAGGGTTTGGAAACTTTTATCGCCGCTTTATCAGAGGGTTCAGCACGATGGCGTCACCCCTGACCACGCTGGTTCGCAAGGGTACTTCTTGTCTGCCTTGGAGTGAAGAGGCCGCTCGGGCCTTTAACCGTCTCAAACAGGCTTTTACCTCAGCTCCCATCCTGCATCATCCTGATCCAGAGTCACCTTTTGTAGTGGAAGTGGATGCCTCGAGTACCGACCTGGGTGCAGTGCTGTCTCAGCGTCAAGGATCGCCTCCCAAATTGTACCCCTGCGCCTATTATTCCAGAAAGCTCAGTCCAGCCGAGAGAAATTACGATGTGGGTGATCGTAAGTTGCTGGCCATGAAGGCAGCCTTTGAAGAGTGGAGGCACTGGCTGGAGGGCTCCACATATCCTTTCATCGTTCTTACTGATCACAAGAACTTGGAGTACCTGCGCACGGCTAAAAGGCTGAATCCGCGTCAGGCCAGGTGGTCTCGGTTCTTTTCTCGCTCCCAGTTCACAGTCACCTATCGTCCGGGCTCGAAGAACACCAAGGCGGATTCCTTGTCTCGTCAGTTCGATTGGTTCGGTAACCATCCAGACTCCAGAAACCATTCTCAAGCCTAATTTAATCATCAGTCCCATACGATGGGATATCGAGACAGAACTCGAACTGGCCAACGCTGACTCCGAGACTCGTCCAGAATGCCCCCCGGGAAAGCTCCATGTACCTGAAGCTCTTCGAGAAAAGGTGCTTAAGCATGTTCATGCCCTGCCCAGTTCCGGACACCCAGGTATCACCGCCACCATCCATCTTCTTCAGAATCGCTTCTGGTGGTCAGCTGTGTCCCAAGATGCCAGTCGGTTCGTTCACCAATGCCTAACCTGTAATACCCAAAAAGCTTCCCATCTCATGCCTGCCAGTTTACTTCAACCAATGCCCATACCACAAGGACCCTGGTCTCATTGGCTTCTCCAAGGCCTGCCGCCTCATACCCCTCAGTAAGCTTCCCACAGCCCTGCAGACTGCTGAACACCTCTGTAATCTGGTATTCCGGTTTTATGGGCTGCCTGAAGACATCGTCTCGGACAGGGGTCCTCAATTCACTTCCCGAGTCTGGTCTGCCTTCTTCCAAATGCTCCAAGTCAACGTGAGTCTCACCTCCGGCTACCATCCTCAGGGCAAAGGTCAGGTTGAACGACTCAACCAGGAGATCTCCCGTTTCCTCCAGTCTTACTGCCAACTCCATCAGAAGGACTGGAGCCGGTATCTGATGTGGGCGGAATACGCTCAAAACTCCATTCAGAAACACTCCACGGGCTTGACTCCTTTCCAGTGTGTTCTCAGATTTCAGCCACCCCTGTTTCCTTGCTCTGATGAGCCCACTAACTCCTTGGTCTGGTGAGCGCAGTTAATGACTGGCTAAATCGGAGCGAGGAGACCTGGAACCTGGCTCATACAAATCTACAGTGGGCTGTTCAATTCAATTCAATTCAAATTTGTTTGTATAGCGCTTTTCACAATACATATTGTTTCAAAGCAGCTTTACAGAAAGTGCATTTCAGAATTGTACATAGAAAAATACAGTTAGTTAATCATGTATAGTTTAGGGCATAACATATCGCTGTCATTGAGTCGTCTCTTCACAGGCGTTTAGTCATCTCATCGCAGGTGTTGGGGCATCTGAAGTCTGAAAAGCAGATGGGAAATAATTAGCATAGCTGCTGTTCATAATATTAATGCATTCGATCTGATTCAACAGTAGTATAAAAGGTAAGCATTATGTGAATGCTTGGCTAAAGAGATGCGTCTTTAATCTAGTTTTAAACTGGGACAGCGAGTCTGAGCCTCGAAAAATATCAGGAAGGCTATTCCAGAGATATCCTAGGAATAACCAGAAGCCTTGAATTTAGTGATCTTAAAGAACGCGATGGATTGTAGGGCGATAGAAGGTCCATTAAATACACAGGAGCAGGGACGTGCACAGGAATTATGAGGGGCAGTTGCTCTGACCTGAAAAAAGGGCTTCCTGTACATTCAGTTGTGCTTCTTGCTCGTATTCAGTTCTGATGGTAAGCTACGGGCAACTACGCATGATTTGAGGTATGATTGCGTAAAGGGAACAGGAATTCCGGTAGGGAACAGAATCGACTGCTAAACCCAGGGCCGATCCTGAACTCCCCCTGGGGCCCTAAGCAAAAGGGGCTCTCTACCTGACCTGTGACGCCGTGAGCTATGTAAACCATTTGCCATTGCCACACAATCACACCTGACACTTCAGTGCTCCCAATACAATCCTCCCTCCTTTAAACAAAACAGTCAAAGAATAAGTACAACAATATAGAACAGAATGAGGTTCAAACAAACAATATTTATTGAATAGAGTATTTTCTATAGAATGTTAACATAACAAGTGAATATTAACGTAAACATAAATAAGAAGAAAATAATAAATTATAACCCTGAGCTTTGGCTTTTGGGATTAACTTTGGTTCTCTCTACAGCCTGGGTATTTTCGGCATCAGTATGATTTTTATTTATTTATTATTATGCATGTTGAAGCAATTCTTGATTTATGGTTATTATTTACCGAGGGATGTGCATCCATATTGACCAGTATGTCCAGCTAATCAACATTTTAAATTCAATATAGCCTATAAATCAATAGTCAATCAATGTCAAATTGTCAATACATTGCTTTCTATCTTGCATAATTAGTGCAGTTGTTTAGAGTTTTTAACTACACTGAGACTAGATAATCAGTTTCTTGTTTTATAAATGTGACTTTGATTGGGAGTGCCATCATTCACGTGCATTTATTGTACAGTATGTCTGGTCTCCACATATTTCTGCTTGAAAAATGCGAGTTTCATTTCGTGCACGCGCATATGAACGCACGATAACACACGCGACGCGGTTATGTTTTCCGAGCTGCAGTAAACAAACACCGTTGCACTTTGTCGTTTATCAAAAACAAACGTAATATTTTTTTTTATTTTACTCTCACTTTTGTCAGGCACAAAGTGATGCAAGGGATGCACTGCCTGCCCAGCTAGGTTAGCAAGACCGAAAAACATCAAACTTTGCTGACATCAAACTTAGAGAGGAGAGAACACAAGTTTACCTGATTGTTGTTCCCGCAATTCACTCTCATGGGTTTTTTTCTTCTTCCTCTTTTCGTGACCAGAAGGATAGTTTCGCTTCATTTTGTCATGGATGTTGTACACATTAATTGACACGCTATGACACGAGATGGAGGCGGGGCCTTAAGTAATTTGTGGGGTCTTACGCACCGGTCGCGTGCAGCGCTGCAGCCACGTAAACAGTTTGCCCTTCCCTTACTGACTTTCACTTTCGGTGCACGAATGGAAGTGAATGAGGCTTTGCGATTTAAAAAAAAAAAAAAAAATGTATCTAGGCCTATGTGAAATTCTGCAGCCATTGTACGATTTTTTTTTTTTTTCTCGGAAGGGCAACTTGAGTCGAGAAGGGCATATGGGCAGTTGCCCGGGCAACCTGAGCAACCCCCCTGTGCACGTCCCTGCTTATTGGTCCAAAAAACTACCCACAAAACCTCGTACAATACAACTTTAAATTAGAAGATGGGTGTTATACTAGACCACAGCTTTTCTTTCGAAAATCATATTTCATATGTTACAAGAACAGCCTTTTTCCACCTTAGAAACATTGCTAAGCTACGTAACATGCTATCTGTTTCTGATGCAGAAAAGTTTGTTCATGCATTCATGACCTTGAGACTAGATTACTGTAATGCTTATTAGCTAGCTGTCCTGCATCCTCAATAAACAAGCTGTGCTCTAGTGCTCTAGCTTCTAGTGCAAAATGCAGCTGATAGAGTTCTTACTAGGTCAAGTAAATATGATCATATAACACCAATTTTATCATCTCTACACTGGTTACCTATTAAGTTCCGTATTATTTACAAAGTATTACTTCTGACCTATAAAGCCCTAAATGGTTTAGCTCCTGTCAAGTAATACCTCCGTTTTATCTGAATTGAATAGCTGGAAATTACACTTCATCCAGCGTTTTATATCTTTAAGACACTCTGTCAATTTAGATAAGTTAGTGTTTTCATCTGGTTGTGATGAAATATATAATTCAGTGTCATCAGCATAACAGTGGAAATTAATTCCATGTTTTCTTATAATATTACCAAGTGGCAGCATATATTGAGAATAGCAGAGGGCCTAACACCGATCCTTGCAGCACTCCATAGTCTACTGACGTTATCTTCGATTTTTCCCCATTTAAACACACAAAATGTAACAGTCTGATAAGTACGATCTAAACCAGCTTAATGCCTGTCCCTCAACACCAGTGTAGTTTTGTAGTCGATCCAAGAATATTTTATGATCTATAGTGTCGAATGCGGCGCTAAGATACAGCCTTGGTCAGAAGCTAAAAGTAAATCATTTGTAATTTTAACTAGCGCAGTTTCTGTGCTATGATGCGGTCTGAATCCTGACTGTCATTTTGCATAGTTATCATTTTCTAAGGGCTGTCAATCGTGGTAAGAGGCAGGCTGATCATCACCGCCGCCCCAACCCAGAGTATCAGCCATGTACGGCGTCCAGTCTCCCAGAGTCCAGAGTCCACCATCTCTCAACCACGAGTGCCCTCTCCTGAGTTCTAGTGTGTTGCATACTCTCGCAACGCAAAGTGCTATCATTGGCTTCTGTGAATGTGGGAGTCTTGAGACAGTAGGACATGTTTTCCTGGAATGTAGAAAGTATGGGGCAGAAAGAAACATATTCTTTGTTAAACTGGCAGGACTTGGTGTTGAGGCTTTTTCTGTTTTTTCTTTGTTTGGAGTGGACACAGTGACAAGCATAAACTTATCTCCAAGGCAGTTCTTCAGTTCTTGGATGACACAGTATTGTATGTAAGAATTTAGTGCACACTTTGACCTGTGGAGGGCAGTAATGCCCTTAGCAGTGTCTACTACCGGAATCCTAGAAGAAGAAGAAGAAGTCGCCCGGTCAAACCCGGTGAGCGAGAGTTATTGCAAAATGCTCCTGTATCGTTCGCTGTCGTTAAGGTCAATAGGCGCAAGCGATTATGTCTGAACCATGGCTTTACCCCACCGTTTTACTGTGCATTTATGGATTTTTCTCCAGCCTCAGACCACTGGAGCCTTTTCTAACACCGTTTTTGATGGGACCTGACAAAAACCTGACTGAGACAGAGGTAAGTTAATGTGCTGTAGGTTGATGAAAACATGCGGGTTCACCACATGCAGACAGGCAGATCTACGACAACTCATTTCAGTATCGAAACCGTTGGAATAGCCATTGGATTTTATAAGAGTGAAATACAATAAATTATAGTAAAATATGAATTAATGTGAACACGTGCGTTAATTTGACACGGCTAACTATTCTGCTCTTTTCCTTCTCTGAGCACGATTTGAAAGAACTAGAAAGAAAAAAATATTAATGTGAAGAATATACTTCGGTGTTGGAAGTCAACTTTCCCACCAGCTAGATGGGAAATCTGCCAGCTATTTGTCTAATCCTAGAAGCTTAATCTCTTTTCAAAAGAAAAATCCTGCATTAAATAAAGCTGCATCACAAGATTTTTAGGCTTCAGAGAGTGTTGAGAGAATTAGTTCAGGTTGTAAAATGTCCCCGAGATGAATTATATTAATTAACAATTTGTAAAAAAAAAAAAAAAAAATTAAAAAAATGTTACTTTTATGTTGTAGTTAAATATTTCAATTTACCTCATTAAAATGTACACACTCACATGTATTGAAGGTGTAAAGAAACTATGTTACTTTTTATTTGATGGTTACACCACATTTTTTGTTGGTAAATTTAAAATGTGGCACATGTGTTTTAAGCTAGATTTTAAAATAATCTTTTTTTCACCATAAAGACTGTACAGTACACCATTTGAAGTGGATAAAAACCTTTCATGATATTTGAACAATAGCCGTTCTTGTCTTAGGGCAACTTTGAACTTTTTTTTTATCAGCTTCAAATGTTGACTACTGTATTATTGACTCTTCTAACTACTTTAACTTTTATCTCAGGTTGTGAATGAGATATATCCATTATGGACATATTCCTACCTTGTCCTGCTTTTTCCTGTTTTCCTTGCCACGGATTACCTTCGCTACAAGCCTGTGCTTATTCTCCAGGCGGCCAGCTTCATAGTGACATATGCTATGCTCATGAAGGCCCGGGATGTGCGGGCCATGCAGTTATTGGAGTTTTTTTTCGGTTTGGCCACTGCCACTGAAGTTGCGTACTACTCCTACATCTACAGTGTTGTGGAGCCGTCTCATTATCAGAGGGTGACTGGTTTTTGTCGCAGCGTCACACTGTTGGGCTCGGCAATTGGCTCACTCATGGGACAGATTCTGGTGTCTGTAGCCCAGGTACCTCTTTTTTACTTGAGCGTCATCACATTGGTGTCCTCCTGCATAGCTTTTGTTGCCCCTTGGTTCCTACCCATGCCCAGTAAGAGCCTGTTCTTTCATGAGAGAGAGCGCAGCTCTCAGGATGAATCAGTACTGGAACCCATGAACCGTGGTCAGCTGATCGAGAAGCCAGAGGATCCAGAGTGCAAAATGCAGCTTAGTGCAGATAAAAGAACCGTGAGTAGACTAGTTTTTATGTAAAGATAATATAATTTAAGAAGTTTATTTGTATGCTCTTCCAAAATGTTTGATTATACTGTGTTAGTCAAAAACATTTATTTAAAACAATTATTTAAATTAATAAACAAATATGCATTACTTCAATGAGCTCATTGTTTCTGTCTTAAATTATAACATTGTTTAAAAAAATGTTTTTTGGCTAACTGTGATTTTGTATGTACATTTCTGAAATATATAATTTGATAACAGATCACTCTTAATTGTAATGTGGACTCAAAATATGCATTTTCTGTAAAGCTGCTTTGAAACGATGTGTATTGTGAAAAGCGCTATACAAATAATTGTGAATTGAATTGAATTCAGATAATTATTCTTATGTTATGACTGATATCTAGTATGATGTAATTATTATACCCTATATGTTATAATAATATTATATTTATTATGCACCATATATCTGATCTTTGAACAAAATTATCCCTACTATTACCTGCTACTATTAAAGGAATAGTTCACCCAAAAATGCAAATTCTGTCATTTACTCACTCAGATGTTGTTCCAAACCCGAATGATTTTGGTGAATCTTTAAAAAATACATATTAAGATATTTTTATTGAATCCTGAGAGGTTTTTGTCCCTCCATTTATAGTCTAGATAACCCAAACTTAGAAGATCCAAAAAGGTCATAAAGGCATCGTAAAATATATATATATGAATCCAGCGGTTTAATCCAAATCTTATAAAGACCTATGATCGCTTTATATGATGAACAGATTTAATTGACATCAAAGCAGTGATTGAAACATTATACATGGAACATGTCACATATGGTAAATATAGAATCTCAAAAGTGCGTGCGTAATGGATGAGGACAGAACCAGGTTTCATAAAAACAAAATATTGTGTTTCAAAGTTTAACCAAAGCCTTTAAATTATGACTGAATGTTATTTTTTAAATTTCTAATATTTGCAGATACTGATGTTCACGGTCATATGCATGTTTATCAGATAACTGTCTATGACTTGATTTGACTATTTGTTTGATTTTCAGACTCTCAGGCACAACACTAGCAGTAGTAGATTACTGGAAGTGTTAAAAATGCTCTGGGCAGACTTCCTGCAGTGTTACTCCTCCTCTACCCTACTTGCCTGGTCAGTGTGGTGGGCTTTGTCCACATGTGGTTACTTCCAGGTGATTAATTACGCTCAAGCACTTTGGGAGAAAATCTTGCCTTCCAATGATTTTGAGATCTACAATGGATATGTGGAGACCATTTCTACTTTGCTTGGTATGGTTATCAACTTCATTATATACTCATTCTCAAATTACTTTATGCGTTCTCTGTTGAATTTGTGTTGATAATTATGAAAAGGCTGGCAACAATCAAATAACAATAGAGACACAATTGTATAAATTGATTCCCAATAATAGAGCACCTATTATCCTTTTTATTTTTACTTTTATTTTAGTGCATGGGTATCAAAGTCCGTTCCTGGAGGGCCATAGCCCTGTAGAGTTTAGCTCCTCTGAAACGCCTTGTTTGTAGTCCTAGCTACATAAACATGTGATTTCACTATAGCCTTGTTTAGACTATCAGTCCACAATATTTTTGTGCATATCCAATTGGAATCCAATCATATTTAGCAAGTGTGAACGGAAAAAAAATCACATGAAATCGGATTTTTGTAAATCCATTTCAAGCTACATTCATATGACGACTTTTGGCTGAATTTTGCTGTTGCAAACAGATTTAGAAGGTTTGCGACGACAACCCCTGGATCGCGGCCAAATCGGTGCTCGTTGCGGTCACTGATGCTCCTCAAAGACGAGCTTGTCAGTGACATGATCTGAGCCTGTCTCTCGCAGTCACAGACGCTGCAATATTTTCAAACCTGTTTGATATTATTGCCATGATCGCAGTGAGCTATGAAACATGGTAAACTGCTCATGCACCTTAATGTACATGAATGCAAGGCGACAATTTGAAATTAAAATTAAAATGCGGCATGACCTCAACCAATCAGTATGTTCAGCGTTCAAGTCCCACCCTGAAAGTTCCTGAACTTTGAAAAAGTGCTACCTAGTGAGCAAGGACTTTCTGAGGGGGAGATTTTTACCCTGAACATTTAGACCAGGGGTAGGCAAGTTCAGTCCTAGAGAGCCGCTGTCCTGCAGAATTTAGTTCCAAACCTAATCAAACACACCTGAACAAGCTAATCAATGTCTTCAGGATTACTAAGGCTATAGGCAGGTGAGGATTTTTTTCAGTGTTGGAGCAAAACTCTGCAGGACAGCGGCTCTTTAGGACTGAACTTGCCTACCCCCGATTTAGACCCTAGTTCCTGCGGTCGAAACACAAGAGTACTATGAGTACCTATGTTGTCTAATATAATAGAGACATCTCTGTGGTCCAGCGATGAGGTGACTTCACTTCTTTCACTGTGCAGCAGAAACGGCATAGAATGAGCCAATCAGGCCAGCCTCAATTTCTGTCTGTGCGCGAACTGCGCGTTCATGTGTTTTGGAGGAAGTTGGTTTTGGGATCTTATGCTTTCAAAGCTAGCTCGCTATTGCCAGCCACTCCGAAATTGCCTAACCCACCTTTAAATCATGTAAATGTATTTTAGTAGACCCCAAAAATAAAATTATGAACTTGGAAATGAGCATAAATGGGCACTTTTGATGACTTATGTTTTTCCCACCAGGTGCTTTTGCTGCATTTGTTGTAAGCTTTGTGAAAGTATCTTGGACAGTGTGGGGAGAACTTGCTCTCTGCATTTTCTCTGTGGTAATTGCAGTGTGTGTGTGCCTCATGGACACCATCAGGAATATCTGGGTTTGCTACGCTGCCTATATTATCTTCAGAGCTACCTACATGCTGCTTATCACCATAGCAACGTAAGTAAAGCTGTCAATATGTATCAATTTTCTTTAGAAATCACCTTTAAGCTGGATAACTTTTAATTTTTTGAAGGTACATTTTGTTTGGACCACAACGTTCTAAGAACTTACGACAGCGAAAGAAACGAGGATGAAAGAAAAAAGTAGAAATGAGTATTCCAAAGATACCCGGATTGTCTACTTTTTCCGGTTAGAATCCGAAGTGCAGATCCATGCACACTGTAACGGCTAATATTGCCAACAACCCATTGCGTGTTGGACAAGGATTCGATTAGAACTGTCTACAAACATAAATAAAAAGTTTTTTTTTTTTTTTTACTACAAACATGGCAACACTACAAATCCAACAGTTAAGTAGAGAGAGGTTTAGATAAAGGGGTTTGAGTGAT
This sequence comes from Siphateles boraxobius, assembly GCF_051911475.1. NCBI lineage: Eukaryota > Metazoa > Chordata > Actinopteri > Cypriniformes > Leuciscidae > Siphateles > Siphateles boraxobius. Next base: position 34,335,006 of record NW_027509042.1, read on the forward strand.
TAAAGGGATAGTTCCCCCAAGAATGAAAATTCTGTCATTAATTACCCACCCTCATGTCGTTCCTAACCCGTAAGACCTCCGTTCATCTTCGAAACTCATTGGTCAGAACGCCAGCTCCTGTGTCATTATGCACATGCGTCGTGGTGCTCTTGTAAGAAATGACTGAATAAAGTCGAGATTTTTTTTATGGCGCACAAAAAGTATTCTCGTCGCTTGATAAAATTAAGCTTGAACCACTCTAGTCACATGGACTATTTTAACGATGTATTTCCTACCTTTCTGGGCCTTCAAAGTGTTCATTTTTAACTCAGGATTCCTCTGAGGGGAAGTGCTTGGGGAAGTTTGAGTGGAGTTAAACAGCCAAAGAGAAAAGACAGAGCACAGCTTGGGCACAACAACAAACCCTTATGGCTCTGGGCGTAACAACAGCAAAATGAACTAGAACAAAAATTCCCAAACTCTTGATTCATTTGATTGCATGATTGAAAGAATTAATTACAAAGCAAGTGCATATTTACTCTCTGGAAGATGGGATAAATGAAAAAACACTGTTATTGCATTCCTAAATCACAGAGAGCCCAAACGCATTCATTGGTTCCATTTCCATTAATATTTTTTCGGACAAATTTTTAGCCATTTTAATACTTTTTCGATATTCGTCAGCATTTGTTCAATTTGTGCACAATCTTGTTGCTGCAGTACTCCAAATAATCATGTGTAAATCTGAAGTGAGTTTTGGATTAGCGATGTTACCTAGTCTTTCTGCTCATTTATATGAAATTCGTTTGGCTGTTTCAGTAGAGTTGTCCATGTGCACTTGGACTTCAAATTCATTTGTCTTTTTTATATTGCAGGTATCAGATTGCTACTAACTTAAGCATGAAACGATATGCTTTGGTTTTTGGAGTAAACACTTTCATTGCACTTTTACTGCAGACGGTTCTTACAGTGATTGTAGTAGATTCTGCCGGACTTGGCCTGGACATTGTTCTACAGGTAAAGTACAACATGAATCCAGCTGAGTGAGTAATAATGCTTTTGCATCACTAATGAAAGCTGCTAATATCCTGTGCAATTTTCTGCTGTCCACAGTTTTTGATCTATGCGAGTTACTTTGCTGCAGTAGCGGTGATATTCTTCATTGCTGGGCTGTATACACTGTTCAAAAGAAGGAGATCTGGAGGACAGAATGAATTGCCCACAACAGAGTCCGTTCCAGAGGCATGAAACGCAAGGTTATGGAATAATCCTCTGTCCGACTGAACAGAAAAAAATCCTATATATATATATATATATAAATACATGCAAAAAAAAAAAAGCATTTCCAAATCAGTCACACTTGATTGATACAGCTTTATAGATTATAAGCACTGATGATTATGATTCTTATTACTGAGTTCACAATTATAAGTAAGTGGCCCGTTGTGGGTCACAGATTGTGTAGAACAAAATGCACTTATTTAAAGGAAACCATTATGATGCCTTATTTTATGGCTGTTACTTGAAACTAAAACCCTATGGAGAGTTGGGTTAAAGTAATTATTAACAGAGCTTCTCAGTGATTTTAGTCCCATTTGAATGTGCCATCTCAGTAATAATTACGGACAATTAGCCCTATTTGGACGGGATTAACACTGGTAGATGGAGTTATGTAATTTTACTACAGGACGTATGTTATAATAATGGCCAATTCACATGGAATAAGAACTGTCAGTAAAACTAGCAGAAGTGGGAGGGGTAACTCGATTTGTGCACCGCCTCCCTGTCCTACCTTCTTTTTGATCTGAATGGTATGCGGAGAACACTTGAGGTTTACTTGTCTGTGCTGTGTGTAATCTATTACAACAAAATTACCCAAATTCTCAAAAAATTGGCGTATGGCGTAATTTCCTGTTTAAAAGTAGTTTTCCCTGGTTTTTCCAAGTTTGGCAGCGCTTGATAAATCATTCAGTTGCGTTCTAATCGGTGGGACAAGTCTGTGGTAAATCTCAAGTGTTTTCTGCATACCATTCAGCTCAAAAAGAAGATCGAAAGCAACTTCTTTTAGCTTTAGGCAAGTGCCTATTACCAACATAATTTAATTAATAAAATGTTCTACCGCAAATAACTGTAAATGTGTGTGTTTGTGTATTAGGGGTGTAACGATACACAAAACTGACGGTTCGTTTCTTCCCACGGTTTTGACGTCTCGGTTCGGTACGGTTCGGTGGGGTGGGGTTTAGAAAGCTAAAATTGCTTTTTTAAAACAATGGTTTAATGAAAAAAATTTCTTTCTTTAAATTAATTCACTTACAATTAAACGTTTTGCAAGGATTTAAAAAAAAGATCTGCTAATTGCTAATTTCAGTGATGCTTTGGATGAGCAATATATAAAACCGCAAATAAATGACAGCTTTTGACAGCGCCTCAAGTCACGAGCTCAGCTTCTTGTTCGTCTTTTCACCGGAACACGCACAGCAGCGGAGTGGCAACTTCACAATAGCAGCTTGTGTTTCTGTCGACTGAAGAAGTGCTTTTCTACGGCGAGCAACTTCTATGTTTGGCTTGTTCCAGCGGTGACAAGTCAACGGTCTGAAGAAGAAAGATTCAGTGTAATTGCAGTTCGATGCCGCTTTATTAAAGGGGCATTCGGCAACTATTTCAACTTAATAAAACCGTTTAGAAATCATTTGGATGATTTAATAACCTGTTCTGGTGAGAATGGTGACTTTCCCCGCTCCCCCCAATGTTCCTAGGCGGAAAACCAACCTTGCAACATGGGGACTAACGTCCCGGTAAGTTGGAAATAAGTCTTGTGAGAAGCGAGAACGAGCGAGAAACACAAACTGCTTTACGGCAATTTGAAATAAACGCACACGCCGCCCTCACAATGTGTATGATGTATTACCCACCTCGGTAGACATAGCTCCACACGATAAAGTTGGCCGGCTCCGATAATAACAAATGCACGTGAGCAGCAGTAGAAAGGGGGAGGAGGTGCCGCAAGTTGGTTTTTTTACGACATTGTGGTGAAATATACGCCTCACAGCTGTAGGCGGAGCTCGTTGACAAAACATGCAACAACAAAAGTGAAAATCAGCAAAGAAATAGCTAGAGCTGCCGAATGCCCCTTTAAGCGGTCACAGCGCTCACTCACATTCTCCGTCGTCATTAGTTTACGACCTCTGTTAGTCAGATCTAATATTTTGTTAGACAGAACCGGTGGCTACAGAACTGGTCAAAGAAAGTAAATGGTATGCGAAAAAGTAATACGTTTGCTTTTATATTATTTGTAACCGAAAAGGCAAACAATCAGGCTAAAATACTTTCTCATTTACCGTCAACATTCAGCAAATGCGCATCTGCATAATTTAAACAAATCTCTGAATATCTAATACACATTTAATTTCAGAAACCTTGCAGATTTAATCGAATCCAGCTGTTATATCTTGTGAAGTGTGCATTTGTAGCCTGCATAAACGTGTTCCTGCGAGTGACGGTCCGTGCGAAGTGAGTAAATGCGAAGTGAGTAAATGCTTCACAGGAAACGCGATTGAAAAACTTTAAATCCTTCATTTTAAAATATGCTGTGCTATATCCAGTGGCCCACTGTGTCATATTTATGTCGTTTCCACTGTGTGCTGTATGTAAAATTAGCGTTACCTTGTCAAAAGTCAAAGTAAAAAAAATAATCTTTATTTGAAAAAATATGATTATCAGTGATTACTGATTAATTACCAGATTACTGAGTGCCCTGTTACAGTGTTTACTTCCTTTTTATTCACATATTCATATATTTCAAAACAATTACTTTATTTTTGAAAAATTCTGTAATAGGATTGCAGATTCAAGAAGTTGCCATCTAAAGTATAGGGCCTAAGCATGTTTATTTTAAAGATTTTTAAATATTTATTAAATTTATCTATTGATTTATATAAATATAAAGTGTGTGTGTGTATATATATATATATATATATATATATATATATATTGTATATATATATTATACAAATATCAGCTTTATATCGGCCATCGGCCACCCTGCTCTCTTAAGATATCGGCATCGGCCATCAAAAAACCCATATTGGTCGACCACTGTTGTGGAACAGCTGTGTCGTCATCAGAGCTCGTGCAGCCGCTCTTGAGAAGCTGTGCAGAATGAATCAGCCGGCTGCCTTAGGTTGCTTTCACACCTGCCTCATTTAGTTCGGTTGAATCACACTAGAACTCGTTGTCTCCCTTGGTGCAGTTCGTTTGGGCAGGTGTGAATGCAGCAATCGCACTCGGGTGCACACCAAAAGCGGACCGTACAAATCTCCCTCTCGCTACTCTGGAATGGTTCGTTTGTGGTGAGAACGTGGTCCGACCTCCTACAGACCCAACTGCCAAAGAACTGCGCATTTTTGGACTAAACCAGCTGCCGTAGTCAGCTGTGCTGTGCATTATGGGATGAGGATTAATGTTTGTTGACAGTTTGCACTTTTAGCATGGCAGCTCGCGTACAAACTTGGAGTTGCGAGGAGGTGCGAAGCCTCATAGAAATTTGGTCTGATGACCATATTAGGTCTCAACTTTCAAAAACTCACAAGAACAGAGTAATAACTTGCTAGAGACAGATCCTTTCAAGATAGTTAATTTACTCAGGGAACATCAATAGCCATCAGTACACTTGATAACAGCCCAGGTGGATTAGATCTGCACCAAATAGGTTCTTCTTTGCTACTTTTAAGCCAAAGTCGAACGGCATTAGATTAAATTGCCCCCTACAGGTCAATCTACAAAAGCTCGCTCTAAAACAAACAGCAAAATCTTCGCTTTGTTTAGCAAACAGCTCTCCATAGTAAAAAGCATAGACAGTAAAAAGCGGCGTGTTGTCTGCCGGATTTTCCTCCTCTTTGTTTACTTACGGCAGGTCTGTTGGAATTTTCCTGCACATTAATTCTGACCAATCGAAGTGCAGCTATGGAAATACGTTCAAGACACATCTGGCCAACGAGTGATGTGGATGTTGTCACGTGACTGCATTTTGGTTTGTTTCATCAACTGATTTAGACCATAGCAATCAGTGTGGTGTGAAAAGGAACCAAAACGCCTAAAAAATTCTATAAAGTATCATTTTTTGCCCTTGGTCCAGACCAAATGAACCGAACTACAGATGTTAAAGCACCCTTAGAATCACTCTCTCGGTATTTTGATGCCATATGTCACAGTCAAGTGGCGTCGGCGCTGTTTCAAGTCAGACACAATTTCTAAATGGCATGCCCTGCTTTAAAGGTTGTATCAGTGATTTCAGGCCCAAAAATAAATGTCTAATCTTTCCTAACGATCCGCTAGCTGCCCGCCCCATAAGCATGCCGTCCAAAAACCGCGTCTCTGTAGGCAGCCTAGGCTCTGAGATCTGCACACAAAAACAAATGGGTACAACCACCACTCAAAACCAAAATAAAGTGTTTCAACCAATCACTGACAGGGGCGGGTGTTGTGAGGTTTTGCGCTCGTGCACGGCTGGACGCGAAATCGGAGCAACACCCGCCCCTGTCAGTGATTGGTTGGAACACTGTTTATTTTGGTTTTGAGTGGTGGTTGTACCCATTTGTTTTTGTGTGCAGATCTCAGAGCCTAGGCTGCCTACAGAGACGCGGTTTTTGGACGGCATGCTTATGGGGCGAGCAGCTAGCGGATCGTTAGGAAAGATTATACATTTATTTTTGGGCCAGAAATCACTGATACAACCTTTAAAGGTACAATATGTACGAATTTTGTAATAAAATATCCAAAAATCACTTGCACAGTGTGATATATTTCCTGCAGTTTTGTACTTAGAATATCCCAAAAGTCACCAAAGATTTATTTCAGAGAAATTCTGTTTTTAAATAATTTAAAAATTAAATTATAGTCGCCTGTAAATGACGCAATATCCACGCTATCCTCGGTTTCCACTCGTACTGCCATAGCTATGACATAACCATGGCGACAGATGTAGACAACTGCGTAGTGCATAACGTTTAGCGCAACGCTGTTCTTGTTTCGTTCAAACATTATAGACCGTGGCTAGCAGACTTTAGGACTAAAAAGAGAACTAAAATGAGGATCAATATCGGCGTGGCGTTTTTGAGATGCCGAGAGCTCCACGACTAACTTGGACTTGACAGAGCTTTATGAGTCACGACTTGACGGCAACACCGCTCTTGCACATACTTTATTAGACAGGTGAGCAAATGTACATAAAACAAATCAATGTTATATAGCTCAACATGATGAAATATTAGAATATGATCAGTATATATGATCAGCTTACTGCTAGTTTCATATAGCAAACGAACTAACACGTAGAATAACATTATAACTTTCAACACACATTTTAATGCTATTTAGGGTGATAGTGTAATGTTAGACCAAGTGAAACAGCGCTGTGTTACCTCACAAGTTTAATTCGTCTAATAAACTGATCTGTGCGAGTTAGTAATCCAGCGCTTGCGGGTAACGTTAGTTCGGTAGAATTAAATGTCTTTATTCATTTACCCGCGGGACTCGCGTGTGATATCCGTCTCTTATTAGCAATCGCGACCTGCTTCATACCACTGTAATGTTAAACATGAATGTTTTCACTCCTCCATAAACATTATTAGATCCATCAGCTGGACAGCAAGTCCCATCATTCAGCTTATCACTGCATCATAAACCTGCTCCTTTGTTATTGTAAGAGGTTAGCAACCCCTAGCGGCGAAAAAAATAACATTGTTAGGGCTGCTCAATTAATCGAATTTCTAATTGCGATTACGATTACGGATGCCACGATTACGTAATCGTTCAAGGCCGCGATTACAAAAGAAAATCCACTCTGCGTGTGTGTTTAGAGCATTTATGTTATGAGATGCGAATTACGACTACTTCAGAAAACCCAGCACAATATGACATACCAGGCAGTGACGTAGGTGTACGCTGAAATAAAAAGTCTTTCACCTCAGAAAAACGGACTTTACTGTCCTGTCAGCCGTTATCCTGTGCTCGTAGCGCACATCTTCAATTGCACGCGCAAATGCGGCGGCGCGCGCTGTGTATCGCTTCACTGTATAAGTGCAAAAGAAACTACGAGCATGCAACGTCGTTACAATGTAAATTAGTAAGTCACGAAATAAAAGTAAAATACCAATAAATCACGTGTTAGCTGAGAAGGATTTACATGCAGGTATGATTTTCATTCTATTCACCAGGAGCTGTTTCATTAACAGTTCATGTTAGTATTGTGTATTTACCATGGTAACTGTCGTTTCCATAACCCAAAAATGCCACTTTTTCACTTTGTTATTTTTTTATATTATTAAATGACTGTGGTGGCTCGTATCAACATTTTATTAACAAAAACTATTTTGGGACTGCTATTTAATTGCTTTACCATAGTCCTAATGTTTTTCTAGTCTTTACTATGAGTCATACAATTTATGTGAATGTTAAGTAAAGGGGGACAGTACTTGTGTGTGTTAACAATTTTTGTGTAAACGTGTATTATAATATGCCTATATATATTCAATGTAAATTGTGATAATCGTAATTAATAATCGCAATTACAATTTCAAGGGAATAATCGGCAATTATGATTTTTGTCATAATCGTGCAGCTCTACATATTGTACCTTTAAGTCAACTGCTGATCGGTTTGCGCAGCGCTGTATGAGGTCGAACAAGCCTATCATGAAGCAACGTAATACGCACATGATGACAGGGAGGTGACGGCGGTGTGTAAATCGAGTTACCCCTCCCGCTTCGGCTAGTTTTACCGAGATTTCTTATCCCAAGCGAATTGGCCAATAATATTACAGACGTCCTGTGGTAAAATTATATTACTCCATCTACGTATCCTTGTAAAAACTAATCCTGTCCGAATAGGGATCAGAAACTGTGGTCGGTTCATAAAAAGCCAGGTCCTTAATTTAAAAATAATTTAAATACATTTATACATTCATTCAAGATATTTGAATTTCTAGTCCAGTAGGCCTTTCCACCGAATTTACCCAGAATAATGTGTCCCATGAACTTTTTTCCCCAGATCTGTTGCTATCTGCATTTCCACCGCGGTCTAAAGTACCGTGAAGTTTAGGGAAATTATTGCGGTGACTTAGGACTGCGGGCACCGCAACAGATTTCTTAAAAAATGGTGGTTGAAATGAAATGCTGCGTGGAGTCAATCAATCCAAATGCGGCATGAACTCAACCAATAAGCATGTTTAGTGCCCAAGACCCATCTCTGAAAGTTCCTGCACTTTGAAAAAGTCCTACATCGCAAGCAGGGACTTTTTAAGGGGAAAATTTTTACCCAGAACTTCATTTAAACCATGGTTCCTGCGGTCGAAACACACTGAGTACCTACAAAGTCCCTAGTTCCTGCGGGTGGAAACCTGGTTTTAGTGACAAGAATTGGGCCAATACTAGTCAGACTGTTAGCCCGTACAATCACATTATGGATGTAAGCACTAGTTTGAATCTGCCATCTCATCTTTCTTACACATGTGCAGAATTAATGCACGTTCACTGCAAATTCATAAAATGTTTGGCTCAAACGAGATTTTGAGCAATTATACCCAGTTTTTGCCTACCATCAAAAAACACTATTTGGACAATTTTCTTCATTGACTGTATAAAATGTGTCTTTGTCATATAATTTGGTTGATGCTTCCTCATCTCCTCACTCCTCCAGCCATTGACACGGAAACCGATCAAAGTTTGCCATCTTGAACGTCATCTCACTTCTCTAATTGCACACGAGGTGTGAGCAAGGGTGCACAGTTATATCCTATGCTGAAGTGTTTCTTGTCGAAAAAACCTAACGCACATATAAATTCTCCTTCACATCTGTCACGATCATTTCAATTTATGTTTTACCTTTGCAGTTTAAACAAACCATACATCTCACATATTTCAACAAGGCATCTTACTTTATTATTATTATTTATTAATGAATTTCTGAAATAACCAACATAACATTCAACAACATAAGTGCAGATCCCTTAAGCACCGCTGATGAACCTCGAGTGATCAAGAATATTCCAATTTGAACTAATATTTCCTTCGATTCTTCGTCCTCTTTTCTGGTTTCCTTCCCTTGAATCCTAAGTGGGGTTGAGCTGGGACATGAGGGGGAAAAAAGGGAGGATGCACACTTAAAATGGTGAGAAGCACCCAAAGCCTTGTAGATTCAGAACAGCAAGATTGTGAGTGTGAAATAGCTTTTGTAAAGAAAGAGAAATGTAACATTTTAGTTATTTTTTTGTCTTTTCTAAGAAAATAGTTCCAAACGAAACCACAGCAGAATCAACCGTTGCACATCTGTGTGCAACACAAAGTGTTTGTGTTTTGTTCTGGATAGAACCATTGAAAAGATAGAATGATTCAAGGACTCCATCAAACACAGTCACTTGACCAATTAAATTTGAGGACTGGAACTAACTTGTATAATATTGCAACAGTTTATCATTGTGTGCTGCTAGACTATAATTAAGTTTTTCCATACAAAAACGACACATGTTTTGTTGAACATCCCATCTATGTTTTATTTAATACATTATTATTTTTTGAACATTTCTTAATTTACAGATAAAGGGGAGCATGTCTGTGTGTTTGAACACCAGAACATTATTGAACACTATAGTCCTTGATATATCATGGTACACACAACAGAAGGAAATTAATTATTTAGATCAAGACTCAGAATAAAAAAATTAAGTATTAACAATTTGTACACAATATTCAGTTGACTAAACTAAACAGCGACATAATTTACCATGACCAGCCGAAAGCGGCATTGCACCATCTATTGTATCGTTTTTGCAAATACCGGCAAAGATCTATAAATCTTTATCTAGGGTCTAGCTTTACAGAAAAATTATATTGTAGAAAGCTTTTTTTTAGAAATATAATAATATAAAAAAAGCAATAACACATGATTGTCTTGAAGGACTAAAAAAATGAAGTCATGATTGTGCCAAAATTATAACTAATATACTTTTGTTTTTTTTTAAATATATATTTCTGTCTTATTGTATAGTATTGTGGAAATTTGAGACCAAAACAGGGTTGTGTGTGGAATTAACATTTGTAAGGTATATTTATTATATTGTAAGGTAATTTGGTTTTAGGTTTTGTGTGCTCTGTGATGTTGGATACTGATTAAATATGATCTTCTAGTGCTGCTCTTTTTTTCTTTTACAAGTATTCTTCTGTAGAGGTTTTCTAAAATAAAATAAAAATAACCTGATCACATTTTGTGGATTTGTGCATTTCTTTTGGTTTGAAATATTTAAGATTTGTACAAATTATTAATCTTAATGTTGTTTCACAGTGCATAATTGCATACTAATAACACATTTAACATTTAGCCTTTTTAAAAAGTTTATTCATTTTAATTCATCTATGTCATTAGGAAATGTATGAAAATAATGTTAATTTACTAAATGTCTTCATAACCAAAGTTACAAGCAAATTTTTTTTTACCCCTGAATACCCAGTAGAGGGCAGTAGAGAAATTCCAGATAAAATAGGCCATACAAAATGTTCCCAGAATAAAAAATATTTACTTGTGACTCAATTTATCAACAAAATATATAATTGCGGAACAAAATACACACAAACAAATAACTTTTCCCTTATTAGCAATGAATATTTTATTACTGCTAAATTCATAAATGTATACCCAAAGAAAAAAACTGCATACAAGTATATTCAAGGTGTAAAACATGATTCAAAAACATTAACAGCACTTTAAAATAATTGGTAAAACTTTACAATAAGTTTCATTAGTTGACATTAGTTAATGTATTAAGTAACATGAACTAACATTGAACATAACATGTTACAGTATTTATTAATCTTTGTTAATTAATAAAAATACAGCTGTTCATTGTTTGTTCATGGTAGTTCACAGTGCATTAACTAATGTTAACAAATACAACCTTTGAATTTAATAATGTATAGGTAAATGTTGAAATTGATATTAGATTAATAAATGCTGTAGAAGTATTTTTAACTAATGAACCTTTTTGTAAAGTGTTACCAAATCATTCATGACGAGCAAATCTAAATATCAGCTTCCACAAAACAGTACATAAAATGAGGTGTTCATTGTACTGTTTAGTAAGAAAACTGCAAAGGCAAAGTCTTCTGACATTTGAATCTATTCACTTTTCCCTGTAGGGAGTGCACAGCCTCAAAGACATCTCGCACTGTTCTTAATAACCGTAACCCCGATGATAGCCCTCATGGTAACCATCATGGTGACTGTCGTCGTCTGGGCAACGCATGCCGAGAGACTGCTGGATGGCCATCTCCTGCCTGCGAAGCTGCATGGAGTCCACCAGCTCGTAAATGATTGACATGGACCACATAGGCGAGGGGTACCAGGATTTCACATTGCCGTCTTTCCCAACAAGCAGCATGGAGAAATACTCGTGGCTGACCTGGAAGTAGTTTCTGATGTCCTGCACCAGCGAGGCAGACAGGTCCTCATGGTCCACTGATACACTTCCTGCAATACAAACCAGTTTCCTCTTTTTTTTCGAATAATAAAAAAGCACATCTGCATTCCAGGAATAAAAGTGAGTGAGTTTTGTTCACTGCGAAACGAGTCGCTAAACTCACCATTTATGGGGTAAAGCTCCAGGACTCCACTCATGTCATCCAGCGTTTTTCCAGTAATTTTCAGTACAGATATGTGACGCAGCCCTGTGAATTTGGGGAAAAAGAAAGACTAAACAACAAAAGGAGACTCATACTATACACTGGATTCAACCGACTTTTTGCAGAGATGTTCTCTAAAACGTGCCTGTGATTTGCATTAAAAATATCTGTTGTTTTTTGTTCTAAAACGGGCCTTTGTTTATGAGGGCATCAATCAAGCTGTCATGCCCCAGAGAGGAAGTGGTCTCTGTTGGATCGCTACGCATGACTCAAACATACACAGGTCCTCCTGGATTATAAAGAATGCAGAGAAAGATTCCTAAAAATGTTCCTACTTCCGAAATAGCCAACAAAAAAAGCTGTAAATGGACTTCGTCATCCTATTTTTATTAGTGCCATTCCTCAGAGCCATTTGTCATTGAGGGCTCTTGTGCAGATAAGAGCTGGTTCCAATTAAAAGACAAGTATCAATACCATATGTGCATTTCTATAAGCGGGCAGCTCTCTGGAGAATCCTCTGGCATCTGACTTGATTTCCTAGTGCAAATAGTTTTTTATGTTAGTTGTTAAATTGGAATTATGGGGTTGGTTGAAGGTCAAGACATCCAGATAGTGTAGAATGCACTTAAGACGTGCATTTTTGATTTGAATGTCCAAACAAATCAAAGCTTTTGACATTATCGCATGAGGTGTTGACCGGACCGGACCCCTAAATTTGTTTACAAATGCTTAACATTGAATTTCAGAAAACAAAAGTTTACATAAACAAGTGGTAGTGATGTTGATATAGCAAAGCTCTTAGAGGTTTCTGTATACAGTTCACAAAAAAGTACGAATATTGATAGTTTGAGTGCGGTGTCATATAGTTTCAACTTTCCTGTTTTTTATTAATCTAGTAAATTCTCAGATTTTTTCTCAGAAATTCTCTGGCTGGTTTTACACAACTGTGTCATGAACAATTCTACTAATAAAAAATTATTATTACAAATCCTAGAAATCCTTTTATAGTGTATGTTGTCTGAACTATTATGACCATTAAGGTCTTTTACATATAATAGTACAGGGTTTTCCCAAATCGGGGGGTTCGTGGGTTGATGAAAATCAAATAATTAATGAAATCGGATGTAAAATTTAAATAATTAAATGGGGATTCACAATTAGTCAAAATAAAATGTTCTTAAAAGCTTATTAAAGGTTTTGTTTAATTAAATAAATATAGTCTGTTGTGTTGCGTGTTTTAGAGTGAAGAGCAGCACTGCTTTGTACACTCAAGTAGCTTTGATTAGGTGTATCAGTATCTTAAAGCGGTTTGGCTCTGTTTTATGTGCATTTTGAGGATGCTGTGTGCTCTTGGTTCACTTTATTTAGCCTAGACATAAAGTTTGAGGATTTGAATGTTTGAAAGTAAAGCATTTAAAACATTTAAATATTGCTAACCTGTGGTTAAGGGTATCTATGTCAGTTTCTGTTTTGGGTGGGTTTGTCACATGTTTTAGGTTTCTGTGTTTCAGTTTGTTACCAATGCTGTGTTTGAAATCGCCCCTTAAACCCTCATTCACTATTCCCTACATTACTCCACTAATATAGTCCCACTTGAAGGACTGAATGAAAACGGGTGAGTGAATTCGGACAATGAGTTGGCAGGAAGGGCTGCCGCTTTTGCAGAGCAAAACTGTAGCAAACTGCTCCAGTAGTAATGAAAAGATTTATCCTGAACTCTGCTATGGAAACTAGCATGTATAAACCGTAATTAAACAATTTAATAAATTAAAAAGGAATTTATACCTGTATGATATTACGGGGTTTGGAAAATGGATGGATGATTGATTTAGCTGCGGCGTCATCTCCTGGCGAGACGCGGGAATTCCTTCAGCGCATTATGGACTCTCACAGTGCATTATGGGTAGTCTCTAGTTGTTGAGCGTACATCAGTTGTACACTCGTTATTGCGGTGCATTGTGGGATTGAATGAGTGCACTCAAAATTGTCCACTATGTTTTCGGACACCACTACAAATGGCTGTCCCTTCAAATAGTGCCCTATTTAAGGGTATAGGGGGCGATTTCAGACACAGCCCATGGCTTCTTTTTGATTTGATTAACATGTGCACCTGTTATTCATTTAGTTGATTAGTTTGCCTTGTGTATTTAATCTCTGTCTTTGTTCAGTTCATTGTCTGTTGTCATTTGGGGTGTTTACACGACAACGATATGCTTAAAACGGATAAGTTTTTCCTTTGAATTTTCCACGTACAGACGACACCATTGTCAAAACGATCCCCATTCACACTGATCCACGAAAACGACAAAAATGCTGTATTCTGCTGCCAGGCCATTAGATGGCAATGAAACACTATATTTTACCTCCAAGAGGTTTGGCAGACCAAAACGTTTTTGAACACCTGTAATAGTGTATATTACCTACAAGAGTGTTTCTCAGTCCTGGGGACGCACATATGTACTAGAATGTTTTAGATATCTCACTCATTAAAACACCTGATTCAGCTCATCCAACACATTCTCATCCTTTGGCGTCATATAGGTGACGCCATATGACATTTCGCCGAAATCTTACGCATATGGCATCCTTTAGCGTCAATATGACACGCACTGTTATGGGTAGGTTTAGGTCTGGGGTAGGGTACGGTTATGACGCCTTGGGATCTGCGTCTCATACTGACGCTAAAGGATGCCATGTGCGTCGGATTTAGACAAGCGTCACCTGTATGACGCCTTGGGTTCTGCGTCTCATATTGACGCTAAAGGATGCCATGTGCGTAAGATTTCGACGAAATATCACAAGCGTTACATGTATGACGCCTTGGGATGAGAACGGGCTGGCTCATCAGCTTCTTAGGCTACGTTTACAAGACAATGATGAGCTAAAAACAGAAAAGATTTCCTTTGAGTTTTTCAAGTACAGACGACAACGTTGAGAAAACGATCCTTGTTCACACAGATCAGCGAAAACAACTACAAACGCTGAATTATGCTGCCATGACAGTAGTTGGCGATATCATTTTGTAAAGAAACACTACTACGCACCTATAGACTGAACACGTAATGCGCAAGACATCACTATTTTGACCATACACTAGAGATTGTGAAATTGAACATTTCTCATTTTGCAAACTTCTGGATTTGAATTGCATTTTGTAGTCTACTGTAAGTAGCGCTAGTGGTACGTTGACATTAAAAAAAAACATGTTTATTTCACAATGGAAGATAGTTCCTAAAAATGCCACTAAGGTTTATCCAAATGATCTCACCTAGATTACAAGCTTGGCTATTAATGACGTAGAGTTGTTGCTGATAGGCCCATTCTTCATCATTAGGGGTGGATATTACAAACAGTCTCCGCCTCCAACGGAATCTTAAAAGACAATGACATGAGAAAGCATGCAGATGAGCATATTCCATTAATGCATGATATCAATTATAAATTCAGCCACTGACACTGGTTATTTCGAACCTAGATAGGAAGTCCTCTAGAGATCCTGATTTGTCTTCTTTCTTGCACATAACCGCAAGTTTCCTCTGCTGTTCTATCTCTTTAATGCGAGTTGACAATGTGTCAATGTAATCAAACACTGCTTCCATGACAATTGGGACTTCATATCGTTGCTGTGAAAACAAGGAATGCATAATTTTGTGTAATATAATTAAGTCAGAAACGATTACATCTACATCTCATATACACTAACAAAAGTTTTTTACGACGCACCTTGACTTTCATGTCAAAGTCAGTCAGCAACATGTTGAAATCATTATAAATCATCCCGAAATGCTTCCGAAATGCAGTGATGAGGTCCTGGTTGATGAGATCACTGTCCGGCAGGCCTCGTAAGGGCTTATCCTGTTCTGTTAAAAAAAGAATGAGGACATTTTGATAGGACATGTTACAAACACACAAAGACTGTAAGCAGGAGCGCCGCTAGAAATTTTGGGCCGTATGAAAGAATATGAGGTTGGGCCCCCTACCGCACCCATTCCATTAATAAAATCGATCTCTGGGGGCCCCCAAAAGTGTGTGGCCCTTAGAATCGTCCTAACTTTCCCCCCCTTAGCGGCACCCCTAACTGTAAGCAGCACTGACCTGTCTGGTAGTGTTCAATCTTCATGGTACTGTTTGTGAGGGGCCCAAATATACTGATGATGGAAATTTTACGCAGTGCCATATCACACACTTGCTCCAGGTACTCATCCCTTTGTTCACTGTACATATGATTCTGCTCATCTGGAGCAGTTATTACCTGCAGAAGATTAATAAAACACCCAACATTTTTAGACATCGATTCAGTGCTTTAATGAACCAAACTGCTTCTTAATTTTCAGGAACATATTGAGAAAATAAATTTTTTAAAAGGGAGGGTTCAGATTTTTGAGATCCTTTCAGTAAAAAATTATAGAATTATAGATACCACAGAGAACCTTTATTTTAAAGAGGGCTCAACAGTACGGATTTTCTAAAGGTTTCTTAAATAAGTGGAAAATTATTCATTTAAATGTATACATTTATCTATTTTTTATTTTAAATGTATAATATTAACAATTATTATTTAATAATTATTTGAAAATTATTAAAAATGTTCACACATTTTCACTGACCTTTAAAAAGTATTAAAAGTATTCACACATTGCAGTAATAGATACGAATTATACATTATATAAATATGTCTATCTGATGAGTTTAAAAATTTGATAAACAGAATTCCATGTCACCAAATTTCAGAAAAAGTTTGGTGATGAGTAATGTGTAATGATAAAAATTTTAAGATATAGCGCTGACCCATTGGGCATGTGACAGTTTCGACAACTGCCCCGAAACTCTGTCACAAGGGGTCATCCATATTGTTGAGCCCTGAGCTATATCTCTATGTAACTGTTTCCATGTGTCTCATAGATACAATACGTACTATGAGCCGTCGTCTTCTCTGAAAGTAACTCAAAAAAGTTTCAAACGATTTCTTGGAATTGGCTGCCTGGTCCACAATAGCCCTTTCTTCAAAGACATTTGGCTTTTGCACAGTGTTTTTTATTTGAACACTGACATTTGTCACTTTTGGGCCTTTTTTCCCTCCAGGTATCTTCTTTAAAGGCTTTTCAGGTCTATCCACCTTCTTCCTCCGGTCGGCACTGTCAGCTTTAGTTTTCCCCTTTTGAGTGGTAATAAGTTCTATCTCTGGTTTATTAGCAGTGGGCCTCCATGTGTCTCTTTCTCTTGTGTGCTGACTAAGCTTTTCACTCCATCCATGTTTTACCACACGCAGTTTGCCCTTCTGTGTGGATGCTTGTGTTGGTGAGATTGCAGTTGAAATCTTTTGCGTGTGGTCTAGGTGTTTTCCTTTATGTTGTTTGTAGAAGTTAGAGGTAACAGCGAAACGAGTATCTGTGTCCCTCAGACGGTTTCGTAGTGAGGGCCGGTAGACCCGCTCAGAGGTATTGGGCACAGCTGTGTTCCAGGGTATGGTTGTGTTTGGATGCGTTTGCACCACTGTGGAGGGTGCATTTGTGGTAATAGTAGTTGTTGTTGAGGGAAAAAAGGTGGTAGTAGGTGCTGTTGTCGTTATAGTAGTTGTAGTTGGAGGTGTTGTGGTTGTAGTTTTCAAGGTAGTCGTTGTTGTAAGTTTTTTGGTTGTAGTCATTGTAGTGGTACTGATGGTAGTTGATATTTGTGCCTGAGTTATCTGGGTGGGCTGAGGGACTGGTCTCACCCTGTGTCGCCCTGTATTTTTTGTCGTGTTCACCTGCGTCTGCAAACCAACTGCATTTGAGCCAACAGACTGCACTACCTGGCCCTCAACTCCAGTGGTCTTGCACTTTTGCACAAAGCCCTTTTGCCTGGCCTTCTCCAGTCTACGCATAGGAGTCTGGTCTATCGCTTCATAAATTGCCTCCAGCTGAACAGGGTATGGGTATCTTTCCTCTACCTGAAGGGTCTTTCTTAGGAGCACCATCCCAAACTTACCATCCTCCAGCTTCAGGAAGCCCATCAGTCTGGGCACCAGGGCTGGATCCAACGGCTCCTCCACCAGAGATCCCTGATTGTTAACACGGCTCACCTTGCCTCCCATCTTCCCCTTTTCATGGAACATTATAATCTGCTGCATGTGTCTGTCCGCCATCTCACAGTACACGTCCGGCTTGAGCAAGTTCATCATTAACCTGTAATAGCCATCAGAGTCGTTGGGAGCTGAAATGACCAGAACACGTTTCTTACCTGCAAACCCAGCCAGGATGTTTATGGAGCTAGTTGTGCCCAATGGAGTAGATTGAATGATATGTTCTTGAGCAGGAATTCTCTCAGTCACACTAGGTTTCCTGTATAGAACTTGTCTTTGCCCTTTCAGGACCCTCCTGGTTGGGGGTCGTGAGGACTCCACATTCTGATCATTTTGACGTTTCCTGAGTATACGTGTGTTTCCAGAGGTGGATAACCGTGCAAATCTTCTACTAGATTGCACATCATTTGTGTACTTTTTGACAAAAGTGTTTGATTCTAATTGTGCTTTTCCTCCATCTGATCCTGTGTAATCCAGGACCAATTCTGATGCTTGAATCCACGTCAGAGTAAATAAAATGACATGTACCTGATGATTTTTCATTGCAATAATACTGCTAATATGACTACAACATAAATACAAATCACTCCAAAAATTATGACACTGAATAGGCGAAAAGGTTTGGGTAATTTGATCCAAAAGCAGCGAGACACAAACTAACCCTGCATTCCAGCTCAATAGTGTTACTTAATAGTAAACAAAATACAGATTAATTCTTAGAAAAACTGCGTAAAATAGATATAAAGAAAACAACTAAAAGTAATTCCGAATCGTCTTCGAGGGAAAAATATAATGTCATAATCCAAAGCGAATGAGTTTGTCAAATGATTGCGAGAAATGGATTATTCCGTATGGATTCCCTCATTATAATATTCAGTTACGTCAAGTAGTTTCCAAGAAAGACATCAGGCAGAACTCCACAACACTTTGTCAAATTTCTGTATCCTTTAAAGAATGGCGTAAAAGTGCCTCAGCAAACGTTCATCGTGTCCAATACTTCTCAATGCTCTCTGAGCTCAAGCTACTGACTGTGATCTAGAAGAAAGTTCTCAACAAGCGGAGCTCGCAGCAAGATTGACCACGCCTACTCTCTTTTGATATGTTAATAGCGTGCCTGCCTGCCTAATGTGTTCTACATCAACTTTGCATAACATCATATTGCACGACATTGCATAAAATAGGGCTGTGAAGGGATTTATATGACATCTTTAAAAGATTAAATACTAAACTTTATTGATCACATATACGTAATAGCCTACTATGTATTTTTGCCATGTAATCAGCTGATCTGGTTTTAACGTAGACCTAAAAAGAAAGACTTTTTTTTTTAATTTGTATTTTTTGTATTTAATACTTCAGGATCTAGAAAATATTTCTAGGTCAAGAATATTTTATAAAGGCGAGATAGAGAGAGAGAGGACTGCCATCTATTGGTACAAGAGAGGATGCAAAAAAGGGGGACAAATGCTCTTTAACATTTCATTTCATTTTTTTATCTAAAACCTAAGTTCTATTTAAATGTGCTTGAAGTAAAAAAAATAAAAACCTCAATGACTCTCTGCTTGATGAGTTAAGCCTCTTACACTAATGCACTCGTTGCTGAACGAGCACAGGATGGCAACCTTCTCAAGAATATACAGAGATCTAATCAGCCATTACACATGTCGATGGCTATTATGACCAGGCTCAGGCTAAAACATTACAGAGAAATAAACATAATATAGAGTGCTTAATCTTAATAGGCCGACAGAATGTCCGGAGACATTGTGGGAACCTGGGATGTGTCGCTAAGTGATGGGTTTTACCGAATTGAGTTTGAACATGGAACAACAACAGGAAAACGGGTCATTTACATTAATGGGAAGGTGAGATCTAGTCAAATTTGTATGTATTTATTATTATACTATAGGCTATACTATAGCATTGTGTTATATTACTGTCATAATGATATGTGTGAGTGTGTGTGTATATATATATATATATATATATATATATATATACACACACACACACAAAGTATATAATATAAATACATTAATGAAAAAATACATTAAATATCTTACACAGAATATGAGTATATAAAACCAGAAGCATAATGTTTTCTATATTTTTATTCAAGTTTTTATATTTCTATATATTTTTATCTTGAATTTATTCATTTAGATAATAATGTAATATAATATATAGATAAATGAGATCATATCAATCAGTCTCACCAAGTCTTGTTTTTAAGGAGGTGTTGAGGAGGGATTGGCTGTTTAAACTGGTGGGCAAAGAAACATTCCCTGTTGGGAATACAGACACAAAAGCAACCATACATATTGAGGCGGTCACTGGGTTTTCCTATGAGTACACACTGGAGATCAACGGAAAAAGTCTCAAAAAGTTTTTGGACAACCGATCAAAGATTTCCAAAACATGGGTGCTGAAACTGGATGATGCTGATTACAGGATAGTTCTAGGTAAGATTCACAGTGAAAACATCCCTCTTGATTTATGACGCAAAATGATGTTCTTAAAGTTTTTCTGAAAGCCCTTATTTTTCTCAAAGTAATTTATATCCACATGAAGTTTATGAAGATAATCAGACTATCAGGGGTTTCAATTTAGGGGGTCAGCAAATAAAAAAGGTCAACTTATTGGACAGTACAAATAGGCATTTTTTACATGAAAATATGCTTTATATTTTAGGAAGGGGGGTTTTCAAAGGGAGTCATCGGGGTCTGAAGCATCAGTTTGAAAACCCTTATAGACTAATTTATACAGTGCACATGCAATACTAAGAGAACGCAAAAATGATCCTCTAATTTGCCTGTTTGATTTGGCAGGCAGCAGACAGTTTAACTGTAATCTCTGAAGTTAAGACAATTAAGACAACATTATAGCAAACCATTATGTGTTTTTTCTGTTTCACTAGAGAAAGACACTATGGATGTATGGTGCAATGGACAGAAAATGGAGACCATGGTGAGAACTTTTAATACTGCTATTCACACTGGCACAGGGCACAGGCCTTGAAAGATGCACTTTGGTCCATTAAGTCTGAGTCGCGTCAGCTAATGGAGCGGTTGTGTGACCAGTGACCACTGTGGAAATATGAAACACCTTAATCAGTTCACAGCATTCCCATGACTTGTGCTTATTTAGTTACAGGTATATGTTTATATTGATTTCTGTGTGCAGGGGGAGTTTACCGAGAATGGAACCGAGACACACTTTGCAGTGGGGAACCGTGAATGCTGCATAAAAGCAACAACTAGTGGAAGGAAACGGAATGGAATAGTTCATTCCCTACTGGTGGATGGAATCAGGATAGAAGAGGCTATTGAGTAAAATGGAGGCTAATAGAATTCAGATGTGCCAGACATTTACCAACAGTGTACTTTATCAGAATTAGATACAGATGGCACTGAAAAGTTTATTTTTTTCAGTTCAATACATCCAGTATGTTGGCATTTGTTCAGGGTATTGACAAAAACATTTAAAGTTGTTAAATGTCTTTAAGTATCATTAGAAGCACAATCAAACCCATTTAATTTAAATAAATTACACATTTTGTGAAAATGAAAAAAAAAGTTATCCAGACCAGGGTAAGATGACCTTGAGTAGCCTAAGATGACACCCATCCCCACCTTAATTCTTTCTCTTGAGCATAGTACAATATCTCAAAAGCTTCTCAACACAATGAATGGCTGTTTCAGACTGTAACAATGTTTAGGGAAGGAGGCGGAACCGGCGAACAATTTAAAATAAAACAAACCAAAATACCTTCAGCAGCCCCTCGCGGACGACTGCTGCCTACCGAAAATAAACAAAGAACTGCCAGCAGGCCCTCGCGGACGACTGCTGGTTAAAATAAAATACAAATACAAAAAACAAAACAACGTAAAACACAGGCCGGGGGCCTATACCATGAAGCCGGTTTAGGTGGCTAGCCAGCTATGTTTCAGTTTAGTTTGCGTCAACCCTGGGTTTTAGGGACCATGAAAGTGGTTTGGCTTTTAGCAGTGTTCATCGCCATAGTAACTTACGCTCCACGGCAGGTTATGTTTTAGGTAAGAGGTTGCAAACTGAACTTGGACCAATCAGCTGTGAGCAAAGTGACACATGCCTGATGCGATAAAGTCACTCCACCTGTTTCTACTCCAAATTAAAGGTCACTACATAGCAAATGATTCTTAAAGACAAAATCGTCTAGTTTTTAGTGATGCTTATTTAGAATAATAAATTTGTATGATTTAGATATTATTTAGGCCTATGTAATTATTATACCCTTAATCAATCACAGATGTACAATTTTAGTTCATCAATAATTATTTCCCAGTTTAATTAAATATACAAAGGTAATATAAATACACTTTAGCATCAATAGATGAAGCTATAAAATAACTTCATGTGAGCTTAAATGTTCAATTCTCTCTATACCTTTATCAGCTGTATAAAATAACTCCACAACTTTTACTTGCACTGATATACAGTAGCGAGACTTTTTCTTTTAGTTGTCCTTTTTCATAGACAGCTGTTTTCTTCTTGCTGTGTAAATTTGTTTAAAGTCTAACTATTTTAATACTTTTATTTAATAAGTGAATTGCGCTGCTTCTCTCGCGAGAAATTAATCACAGTTTCACTCTCTCAACATGTGATTGGCCGTTTGCTGCTGATGTCACACTTAAACTCCTAAACTCAGGATCAAAGCCCGTTGACAGAGAAAGTTGATGATCAGCATCATGGTACCAACAAAGTCTGGTCGGATTGGTTTGGTTTTGTCAACTCTAAACTAATCCTGTAACCCTGAGTTTGTTCAACTACCATCATGGTACAGGCCCCTGTTCCTCTCTCGATCATCAACGACGTCGCTCCTCCTTTATGCCTCCGCTCCTCCGTGAGAGATGCGAGACCGGTGTGCTTCACAGGTGCTGCTCATTAGCAATCGCACCACCGGCCTCGCGTCGTTCTCTCACGTCCCTCGGCCGTCCTGTTCGCCACATACCCCCATCGCCCCTCACAGGCCGGGGGGTACACCCTCTGTGGACGGCTCGACTCTCCTCCTCCGCCGCCCGGTGGACGGCGACGGCTCCTCGGGTGCCTTGGGCAGACGGCAGGAGTCCCCCGCTCCTCCCCTTCTTTGGTGGACGACAACAGGCTCCGGCCCACGGCGAGCGGCAGCGAGCTCGACCGTCCAACCGGCAACTCACTCAGCGCACCGCCTCGAGCGTCCATGGCCGCGAGTCCCCCGCTCCCTGCTCCTCCCCTTCTGGCGGATGGCAGCAGGCTCCGACCCACGGCGAGCGGCGGCGACTCGCGCACCATACTCGATGGCACCGCGGATTCCCCACAGCGGCGAGGACTCTCTGACAGCGCGTCCCTCCCTCTTCCCGGGCTTCGGCACCAGTGTAGCAATGTTCAGGGAAGAAGGAGGGGGGAACCGGCGAACAATCAAAATATACTTTATTTAAAATAAACAAACCAAAATACCGCCAGCAGCCCCTCGCGGACGACAGCTGGCTACCGAAAATAAAAAAAACAACTGCCAGCAACCCCTCGCGGACGACTGCTGGCTAAAAAAAAACAAAAAAAAATAAAAAAAAAACAGGCCTGTTCCTCTCTCGATCATCAACGTCGTCGCTCCTCCTTTATGCTTCCGGTTCTCCGTGAGAGATGCGAGACCGGTGTGCTTCACAGGTGCTGCTCATTAGCAATCGCACCACCGGCCTCGCGCCGTTCTCTCACGTCCCTCGGCCGTCCTGTTCGCCACACAGACTTTTTATGTAGGCCTATATACTTTGTTACTTCTCAGCAATATACTTAAAATTAAACTTAAGTAGCCTACTTGACTATACTGACAGAAACGTCTAATTTGGAATACTCTACCACTATCAATCAGAACAGTTTCGTCATTTGCCACTTTTAAGTCAAAGCTTAACAAACACTTTCTTAATATGGATTCTTAATGCATTCTCTTAACTTTCAATTGCATTATATTCAATGTATCAGTTACTCTATTGCTTGTAAATGTATCGATTGCTCTGGAAATCTTATTATATCATATTATCTTTGTACTGATTATTCTGTCCTGTTTAGCACTTTGGTCAACCATGGGTTGTTTTTAAATGTGCTCTACAAATAAATAAATAATGAATAAATGAATATACTTAAAATTAAACTTAAGTAGCCTATACTTGACTATACTGACAGAAACGTCTAATTTGGCCTATATACTCAATCGATATATACTTAAAATTATAATTAAGTAGTCTAAGTAGGCCTATAATTGGCTTGCAGTTGTGTTTATACTGTTTTTATTGAGTAGGGTATTCAATATTTTTTTTCTCATGATTTTGATAGTGTCTCATAAACTTACATTGTTTAAAAATATTAATTTATAAAGAAATATAGATATGTTCCGAATTCTGAGTATGTGAATTTGTGTGCAGTCCACTGGTAATGTAAA
The DNA here is from genome assembly GCF_051911475.1 of Siphateles boraxobius. Lineage (NCBI taxonomy): Eukaryota > Metazoa > Chordata > Actinopteri > Cypriniformes > Leuciscidae > Siphateles > Siphateles boraxobius. The sequence goes on from NW_027509042.1 coordinate 34,359,166, forward strand.
TAACCCTGCCATTAATGGAATTTACGGCTAGATATCATCTCATTTATTCAGTAGGGGACACAATACGCATCTTCTGAAAGAGTACTGAATTTCCGGATTAAAACACAGATGAAGAAGCTTTTTATTTTTATTCATTTTTTATTTTATTTATAAAAAGCAGAGAGGCTCCGATCAGATATTTATACCAAAAAAATATTCTTGGGGCCATGAAAGTTTTGTGAAAATAATCAAAAATGATGGCGCAGGCTGACAACTTAAAAATAAATTAAAAATAAAAACTCTTGATGTTAAGTTCACTTTAAAGCAGTATAAAAATGACTAAACAAGTTTTCTTAGAGAATACTTCAAAGTGTCATTTCATAAATTAAAAAATGTGCCACCTGGTAAACTACAGGTATAATTGCGGACGGTACAAGCAAAAACTTAGTTGTTGTGTACTCAAGGTTTACTACTGTTACATTTAACAAAGTATTCTTTTATACACTAAAAAGTGGGCGAATTTAGTCCCAAGTTGGCTAGTATTGATATAGTAAACCTCCAAGTATATTGATATTAGTAAGCTATAGGCTACTTAATAAATAGGCCCTACTTAAATATATTCTTGAACTTTACTTAGTATACTTCATAAAATGAACTTGAAGTAGGCTATACTTATTTTGATAAGGGACTCAGATAAATGAAAGAAAAAACACAATAACAAACAAATATATAAAATAAAAACAATAATAAATATGTATATGTAAAATACAGCAATAATTACAATACTGAAGTGTTATTTTTATTTAATATTTACTGTAATTAATAGGGTTATTATTCATCGAATTCATGAGTTAGATATATTTTAGATGCCTTTACTATTAAAACTATGGGTTAAATGAATGAAATGATCCAATTTAATTACTATTACTGTTTTTTAATTACTGTTTTTAATTAAAATATGGGTAATTAAATATGTATAATCATATGCCTAAGTCATAGAATAAATTTGCCTTTCAGATGAATGTCTTATACTCTTATTCTGCTTTGTCTGTTTTGGTTATTCAATTATTGAACTAAATTGTCAAAAACAGAGTTCAATTGCTTTAGTATTTTAATGACACTTTAACAAATGTTTACTGTACAAACATTATATTATATCCCCTAACCCTGAAACCTACCATCACAGAAAAAACACAAAAAATGCATTTTTATATTTTCAAAAAACATCACTTAGTATAATTTTTAAGCTGTTTACCAAAAAATTTACCTACAAGGACAAGGATTTTGTACATTGCCCCATAACATAGGGTATCAGGACCCCCCACTCCCACTCCCTCTCTCACTCCCACACACACACACACACACACACACACACACACACACACACACACACTCTCTCTCTCTCTCTCTCTCCCTCCATCATCCTGCATTATATATGCCTAGATATATCTAATATGCTCAAATTTAAAAGAAAATCCATATGCATACAGAAAATGCATACAGGCCAGGGGTTGCATCTTCCTATAAGCCCATGTCAGCACACCAGTAAAAACCAAACCTGCATATGTTTAACCTTTATTGTGGTTAAATTGGGCCGGGGCTCTCCGGGGCTCAGACCCGCCACAAGCCTTCTCGTTTGTGTCCTGATGTGCTTGTTTACAGTCAGTGGCCTACTGGAAATTATGCCACATAAATTTTGATGAAAGTGATGGTTTTGAAAACATATTTCTGACAATAAATTAAAGATTTTTGAAATGGCATGTCTATTTTGTCTTGGTGGAGCTGAGATGAGAACAATCGGTACACGGCTGTATTCTTGTTCAGCTGCTTAATCTCGTTGTCAGTTGACCATGATCGCGTAACGCTCGCGCATGCGCATCTAGGTGACACGGATAAATGTACGCAGCAATATAAAATGAATGTTCCTGGGAGATTCGTAGTTGCGCGGGATGTGGAAGCGCGCAAAAGTTCCAGAAATGTACAAAAGTGCCCTGGCCTTAAATAACCAAGACTAGGTTGACTATGTGTTTTTTTTCCTCATGAGATGTGTTGAGCATTTTGCTTCAGACACCAGATTATCAGCAAACTGCCAAGAGAATTGCTAGCTGGCTACTCAAAATAAACTAGCAATCTATTCAGTCATTTGTATTTGATCTGTGTGAAATATAAGACTTGCTAGACCTACTTTTAGCTAGCAAGCAACCTTTCCACAAGGATAGATTGATTTTATTTTTGTGACTTGTGCATACCTTGATGTGAAATGACGCAGAGTAGGCTGTTTGTGTGTGTGTGTGTGTGTGTGTGTGTGTGTGTGTGTCTGTGTGTTGTAGTAATAAAGAGAGAGAATGGGAGAAGGAAGTTTGTGTGAGGTGGACCTGGTCACCACAGACCCAAATCTTCTCAGCTGTACGTTGCTACTGTCATACGCTGCACTCTTCATGTGGCACATTATGTTTGGCACATTGTATGGGTCACCTATATCATAACAATGCAATACAATGTGTAATCAAGTGATGACTGATTAACAGTAGGCTAATTTAAATGCTAAATGTCCTAATACCTGTTGATACTACAACCATGCAAAGTAGCATATGCTCTTAACCTTGCAGTTTTTTTTTACATATCATGTAGTAATATTTCTCAATTTCTTTGCACAAAACTCTCCAGACAGTGCCATTTAATGGTTTATTTAAATTAAAAAAAATTCCCAGCATACCCACGGACCCCCCTAGGGAGAGCACCCCCACTTAATAAATCCCAGTTTAACCCGGGGTGGGGTGACCATGCACACCCATGTTATCATAAGACTCTGAGGTCATATCCGAGTGTGTTGCAGAACTGAGACCAAAAGGTCATTCTTATGGTTTACAGGGTCCACTAATCAGACAACACATGTTTTCAGGCCGGGTAAGATAAAGGCACCATATAGCGCCCCCATCCTGTGTGTGGCGACCTGTATGCGATTTTATGACAACGAACTGCGCAGAATTAGCGCAGCTACGACCTTGACGACGGCTCCGAAGCACCGACGTTTTTCCAGTAGGAAGCGTCAAAAGGAAGGAGCAGGCGCAATGATGTTTGAGAGGATACAGACGGGACGGACCTCAGTGCGGGAGAAAAGGGAATGCACCCATCTTTGCGGATAAAACAAGAGAGATACCAGAAAAACCCGGCGATAGTATCTCGTTGAGGTTGGCGCACCTGGTTTTGTGGTTTCGCATCGAGACCGCAGAAAGTATTTAATTGGTTGTAATGTCAGCACGAGCCGAAGTGAACAACAGGAGAGAGCGAGTTGACTGTGCTGGGAACACAGCAGACATACCGTGTCCAGCTCGTTTGTGCGAACTGTAGTTTCTCGGCGAGTTAGAGTTTTAATAATTTATCTTCGTCTCACCCCCTTTTGCCGCTGAAACTGGTCAGTGTGTATGAAGCACACTGCCGGAGTCGACCATGTGGACTCTTCTCGCCTCGGACTATAGACCTGAGATGGCCTTCACTTGCCTATTATAGTCGGTAATGACGATGCGTGGTGATTTGGTGGAGCTTCTTTGTTTTTATGCGGTATTTACGAGGATATGGGGCATATGACTTTATCCTGGGATTTCCAATCCGGACAGCTGCAGCTCTCCCTCCAGCGTCTGGACTTCTGTTGTAGTAGCCTACACATATACTCAAATATTACATGCACTGATATCAAATCCGCTGCTAGATGGTAGTCTCGCATGACGTGTTAGGTGGTTTAACGCCTAATCATTAGTTAGATTTGCAGCCATCTGTGATTGCATCCTATTTACCCAGTGTACATTTGGGATCATTTGGAGTTTTGGCTAAAATCGTTAAGAGCTGACCTCAGACCTCATGTGGACATCTGATCTCACTCCTGTGTTTGCAGCACATCAGTGTCCCTAAATCACCTGCAAACACTCTTTAGATAATTGCATATCGGGTTCCATTGGAAGAGATTACATTGCAAACATGAATTATCAGCAGCACCTGGCGAACTCAGCTGCGATCAGAGCTGAGATCCAGAGGTTCGAGTCCGTCCATCCGAACATCTACTCCATCTACGAGCTGCTAGAGCGGGTGGAGGATCCACTGCTGCAGAACCAGATCCGAGAGCACGTCATTGCCATCGAAGGTAAGGGCAACAAGGGCATTTGAATCTCATTCAGGAGCCAGTTTTCAGAATCTTTAATTGTACGTTATATTTGGTGGCAACGAAATGGGATGGGACGACAAACCTGCATTATAGCATGCCACTTTTATGAAATCTGTGTCCACTCCCAGTGTCATAAAAAAAATACACAATGAGTTTTATATTACATAATGAATAATGCCAGTACAAATCAGGCCATTCCAAAGGGTGATTATTAGTTCTCTCTCTTCACATGACGAGTGCACTTTCTTTTCAATCTAAGAAAAAGTTTTGGACCTTTGGCTTCTAGAAATGAGAGGTAGTAAATCTTTTATTGGTTATTGTAGTTTAAAAAAAAAAAACATTTACTTGTCTTCAAGACATCTAAGATTTCCGATTTAGTCATTGTAAGTGTGAGAGAGGTTTGAGTCAAACTTTAAACCGAGATGATCCGATTTTAGTCAGCCAGATATTTCCCATATGTGATTTTTCACTATATATAACCAGGTTAAATAGATTTAGAGTATGTTCGATAGGTTATATAGTATTTGATTGACTCATAGGTATACAACACTACAAACCTTTGATCTGCCAGTCACAGCATAAGTTCATTCGTCAAAATTTAATGTCATTTACTCTGAATAAGATCCGTACTGTCACAAGGAATTGTTGATGGTTTGTGTCAGATGCAGATTTCATTCTTGCTACTTATAGAGGATTGAAGGTAGTGTTTATGTATGGTTTGCATGAAGATTTCTTTGTAGGGTGGTGGGAGAGTGCCTGTCATGGTCTGTGAGGTTTAATGCCCTGTCATTTTTTTTTTTAATAATACTGTAGTTAAGATATAATCATCATGGTTTTTACAAACACATGCAAATGCTGTCAGTTTTAGCAGTAGGTTATGTAATGGCAAAATGAGAAACTGCATTGTGCTTGAAATGAAACTCAGTGTTCCACTAGATTGCAGTGAGTGTTTTGGTAATGAGGTAAAGTGGGCTTCTTGACTGTGTGTGTGTGGTCAGTGACATGTCTCTGTCAAAGCTGATGTATGAATCTTTGACCGATTTCAATGGAAGTAAAAGGGTTCTTTATTTGTTGAGACATGCACATGGATCATCCTGACATAGACAAACCTGTCACTCCCATAGCACACCCCCTCTACAGACCCCGGCCTGTCTATTTCCTTAAAAACCAAGACAGACTTGGGAATGGAGTGTTTACTTGCTTAGTGGAATCAATAGTGATTCTTTTGAAATCCTACTTATAATTCCTTAAATTATAATAGACCTAGGCTTGTTATGTTGCATGTGGTCATGAGTCAAAGTTGGCATTCTAAAAGCAGAACTTGATAGAAGTTATGTTTGTTTTGTTGTCAAAACTGGTTGACTTCTGGCGTTGCAGTGTTTTACTAATCATGTTAGATAAGTGCTAACTAACTAACTGCTGTCATTACTAGCTATGTGTACTTGGTAGTGAATTTAATGCAAACAATCTGAATATCCCAAAAACAGTCTGCAGAATAATCTGCATTTAGGAATTTAATGTGTAAAGGTGGATTAAATGTCTACTTTGATGCCACTTTCATTAACTACTCCCTGACCCTCTAGTTTAACAGATGGCAAATCTGAGCTGAAAAGCGATACTTAAAGTGCCCCTATTTTAAAGTTTCCTAATGTTGTTTTGGAGTCTCCTACAACAGGTTTACATGCATCAAAGGTAAAAAAAACCTTTGATGCAAAGGTTTCATTTTCTCAAAAATTTGCACATCCCCACATTTTCAATGATTCTCAAACGACTCGTCAGATGAATCAATCTCTAAATCCTTCCTTTCCGTGAGCTACTCTGCTCTGATTGGCCAGACAGCTCAGTCTGTTGTGATTGGTCTACCGTGTACAGCGTGCATCGAAAACAAAAACGCCCATTGCCATAACAACATCACCTGTCCTGAGGCTTCCTACACCGTAAACTAAACACAGTAACGAACAATCCGATGATGAAACATTGAAAGAACTAGTTATTCAGCCCGAACCTCCATCGCAAGGACGACTCGAGCAGGACGTTTCTCAGTGATGCGCTACTCAGTTTGAGGTACATTATGAGATGTTGCAACTGTAACTCTTCACCATCAGCATTAACAAGTGCATGTCCATCAACAAACCGATTATTTTACTTGTACTAATTTATTTACAGAGTATTTTTCTAATATATTGTGTGAACGTGGAAATTGTATCAATAACAGTACATACATTAGCCAAGCTCTAGCGTGAATGACTGATGTAACATAAACGTTGGTAAAACAAATCTTGCTCCATGCTTAGCCTAATCTTTCCTCAAAGTAGTGAGAACGACAGACAATCTGCATTAATAGACACAGTTTTAGGTAATAGTGGCCCACAGCTGATTATCAGAAGTATTTCAGTAAGACAGTAATAATGTGAGTTAACCAGTTAACAGGAGACCAACACAATATAAAACTTGAAACTAAGTATTTTAAACACCATCTTTCAAGAGCAAGCGGTTTGCGAATCCTGCATTGAACTCCGAGATTTGAGACGCAGTCATCAGTAAAATAAAGGGAATTATTTAGGATTATACTGCTGTGGTATCATGGAATGAATTTCAACCACTGATTCTTCACATACTCGTCCTTGGGCAGTGGAAAAAATAATGTGGCTTTACTGTCACATTGTAGTGCACAGCATCTTCTCGACATGATGCTATCCAGCATCCACTGGAATCAGCTGCAGTGTTTGAGGTTGAAGTTGTCCCTGGTGTCTGCACACACAATAAGTGGGCGGGCAATATGCTAATGTTTCGTCTTGACATCATAATTGTCTCTTTTGAAAAATAATTAATTTTATTGACTCAGAGTCGAATCCTACTTTTGAAAGACAATAACTTAACTATATACGTTGCACTTTAAATTTTAAATTTTGCAGGATGTTTTCATTCATTTAGAGCTATGTTATACACTACATGAAAGGTCATTTTCAAAAATCCATAATAGGGGCACTTTAACACGCCCTGTGATCTGAAGCACGTCTGTCTTCGGATATTAGACTGGTGTAGCATTTACATTAGGGCTGGGCGGTTTATCGAGTTTTTACAATATATCGATATTTTTTTTCCCCACGATATGGAATGAGGCAATACCGTTTGTATCGATACAGTAGTTTGATACGAGCACATCTGAAAAATAGTGGAGTTCGCAGTGTGAGCTCCCGCAGTGAAAGAACAGTACAATTTGTCCTAAACATGACACAAGCTTATTAAGCGCTTCAAAATAACTGGTAAGATAGTTAACAAGTTTAAAGCAGCTTGCTCTGTCAGATGCTCGGACAGATAGCCTACTGTTAGTGACTGAAAGATAAATACTGGCGCTGTTTAATGCGTTTGAGACGTGGTGCTTTCCTCAGTGCTTAACTTACATTTCACAGATATATTCTCCATCTGTAAATGTTCAAACAAATATGTCCATATCATTGTCAGGAGAGGACGAGCTTCTGCAAATTAATCTCCTCTAAAATTTAAGATTCCGTGAATGAGCGCCGCCGCGCGCATGCACGCCAAACAGACAGTAGCAGACAGTAGCACAATAGAACAGTAGCGAAATAAGTCTAACTAAAATACATATTACTAAAATATTTGTTGTTGGAGACAATAAATGTGCCATATGTGGAATTTTAAATCTACAAGTATATTTTTATGAAAGTGACAATTTTAATGGGGTAATCAAATGCAGGCTAATATAATTAGTTTGTGCTTTTTTTTTATTTTCATTTTTAGTTTAGCCTTTAGTCATTTTTATTTTTCATTTAGTCATTTTTAGTAATTTTTTAGCCCATAGTCATAAAAACAAAAGCATTATTTTTGTTTTTAGTTTGTAATGTTACAAAGTTAGAATGTAATGTGATTTTAACCACCTTTTTTACACATAATATATTGCATAGCCTACATTACATTCCCTATTTGTTTCCATATCCTTCAATATCATTGTTTGGAAATCATTGAGCAGGATGTGAAATAACTTTTTTTTAAAAAATAAATACATTTTCTTTATCCAAATAGAAAAACGTAGACAGTACCGAGATATATATCGTATATCGCCATTTAACCAAAAAATACCAAGATATGATTTTTTTGGCCATATCGCCCAGCCCTAATTTACATTGGTGTGCACTTTAATTCATTTCACACAAGACGCCTGCTGACACATCAGGGATGGGTTGGTCTGAGCCTAAGCAGATCGCTCTCTATGCAAGGCATGTTTGTGATCCCAGAGACGCGCATCTTGGCGACACTCTGGCCTCCCTGTTTCTTGCATAAAGGGCATGACATTTATAAGAATGAATAGTGTAGCTTGTGCATAGAAAAGAAGAGTTGGATGAATGTTGGATAAAACAGACCTTCTGAGAATCTAAAATTCAGAAAACTATCATGCACAATCATATACAAGTATTAAAGTAAATGTTGTTCAGTTCTGATTTCATATTCATTTTATGCTCGGTCAAGGCAAACGTGAGCGTATGAGCATTTTATTTGCATTTGTTTTATCCAGCATTTTTGATGTAATGTCCCCAAAATGTGCATAAAAATAAATTGATGGAAAATGTCTTATGCGAATTTGGAGTAATGTTGTGAAATTTGGTACATTGCTTGGGGAAAGTGTGAAAAGTGTCTGGACCAAGTTTTGAATCTGTAATGTCTATTCTATATTGCCATCAACAGTTGAAATTTGACCTTTCATTTGCTGGTAAATTTTTACCTGAATAGCCTTCTAATAATTATTGCTGGGTGGTATACCGGTTCATACCGAATACCATTGTTTATGTTTTTTTATGATATGAATTTTTAATATACTGAAATACAGGTGTAAATAACGTTCGGAACACGGCGTGGCACGACCCCGTTTGGAAGGGTCCCTTTTCACCTGCACTGTGGTGAGGGCACAGCTGTATGTTTTACTAAGCGTGACTGTGAAGATGGATAGGTTAAACTATAGCTGTCAAATTATATTAGTGTTTCCCTTACATTGGTTCACAACATCAACACTGCCCGCCACAAATAGATTTTCCAAAAGGCTTTGACATCGTTGAATAAACATGAGCACTGGTTTCAAAGTCAAAACGCATTGTGGGTGTTTTTATATGAAAGTCTCTAGAAAAGTTTTGATGTTCTTTTCATTTAATCTTTCTTTATCTTTCCTGATGAAGCAGCGTTATGAGTGCTGCGCTGCTTTGTGTACAGCCGTTACCAGGGAAACCGCTGTTTCTGCCGCTCCTAAAGCGCCTCCTGCTGACACCTCTTTGTAAACAGCATATTTTTGTGGGGCCTTGCAAACCTGTATACTAGTGACAGTAAAATAGGACATTCTAAGTCAGTCTACTGCAGTATTTCCTCCCTCAATCAGTAGAAAATGTGGTTAACACCCAGTCATACGTTGGGGAAGAACTTTACCGTGAAACCGGAATACTTTTTAAAAATACCGTGATGTACATTTTTGGTCATACCTCCCAGCACTACAAATAATTATTCCTCTTATTCTTTTTAGTGTGAATTGCATCAATGTCTGCCAAATATATTTTATGACATTTTGAATTTTATATAACTTTCGAAAACTTCTATCTAATTTCATACTTTATTGGCCACACAAAGTTGATAGATACCCAGTGTTCCTCAGTTATTAATTTTGTCATAAAATGCTGAGTTTTAGCTATTTGGTCTGTTGTGTAAAGCCATTTTGAATTTCACGCAGCTGTTTTCGTATAACACCCCTGTAAATATGATAGCAAAACGTCAAAAAGGAGGGTGTCTCTCGGCACCGGTGCCAGACATTTTTCCCTCCTAATTTGCCAATAAAAGTAGCTAAAAAAAGCCAGAAAATAGAATAAGAAACATTGATTATAAGCGGACTCATAGTTCTGTTGCTTTTTGAGAAGCTCATTGTGTGTCTGGTTAAATTTTCTGTCGAAAGCCTAACCCCAACACTGTCCACTTTTGCAATGCAGGACAGGTTCCCTGTTGGGATTGTTAGCTAGGAAATAACTGGCAGATCTAATGGCTGGGGTTATTATGCTAGGGCAACAGTGCTTTTCAACACACCCCTTCCAAATGAGAGGTTGCAGCATCATGCAGATGTCAGATACACAGCCCTCCCATCCAATCTGTGTGGAGGGCACCATTAGAGAGATGTAGTCACAGCCATCCATATAGTTAGTTAAATGCGTACAGAGGAGCGTGCGTCACCCCGTGAAATGGCAACAAGGTTGTACTGTCAAATTGGTCCATCCTTAAAATTAGATCTCACATCCTACTGCTGAGTCATACTCTGCTTTTATGGCCATTATGTCTGGTACATTAAAGATTTTGGCCATCTCTTTTGCATTTCTCAGAGCTTTCACTGTGGTCAGCATTTTACCCAAATTGAACTAAGCATTTGGTGCAGTAGAATGCGAACCAGAGCAATGGCTGCAAGGAGACCATATATCTTTTTATATTTAATTAGGAGGACCTGAATCACAGCCGTAGAAACTATAGCTAGGAGAGAGGGACGGGACAGCATATGTGGGGGCCATATGTTGAAAAGCGTGCAAAGTCTAGACTGGGTTCAGGGATTAACAAGCTAACAGTACAGTTGAATTAAATGGTTCAGTGGGATTCTGAACACAAACAATAAAGAGGCAGATTAGGGGCAGTAACTGTCTCTTCTAGTTATGAGAGTAAGTAGATTACTTGACCTTCACTGATTCCCACATAGGCTACGTCTACATGAATCCATTCCAGATACATTTGAAAATGGCGTTTTCGTTTCAAAACTCTCTCCGTCCACACTAGTGTTTTCCAAAAGTCTCTTGTCTGCACTGAAATTAAAAATCATCTTAATGTGCATGTGTAAAACTTAACAAAAGCTCACTGAGATGACCAGACATAATAAAGTTCTCACGTTATTCTTCTGGCGCAATCATTTTATTAGGAAAATATCCCACCACATATTGGTGTGTCCAGGTCGACCTCAATCGCCATTCCATGTATGGTCTAAAATGCAATTACCCTAATGTTTTGACACAGGACAGAAATTGCAAGTAAACTTTCCTAAAAAGTAGTTCCTCGCCATAGAAAAGCACCTCTTCTGCGGATGGCATCACAAGCTTCTATTGTGAACACACCGCTCTGCTGCCGTGTTCTAGCGAGAAGACGTGTAAGAAGCTAATGGTGCTTGTCCACTACTGTGGCAAAACTATACTCAGTAAACTCTAATTAAATTTGGAAATAGGGAAGCTTTGTTTCCAAATTCCCCAAGTAAAGATATCCTGTCAATTTCATAAATTTTTGCAAACCCAGTATAACCAATGAAAGCGTCCAAACTGCAATATTTAACATATTAAATAGGAATATATATATAACAACTGCAAAGCATCCAATCTGTAAACAACATAATTTACGCACTGAATCCAGCATAAACTCCGGCATAACCTGCATATTTTTAAACGCTCAACTACCTGAACCTCCCAGTGATTGGCTGCCGAACTGCCCAACCTTTTGACGCTCTCGGATGCTCTCAACGCTTTCTCTGGTTCGCTGTCAATCCCACAATGCACTGCGTGAGCGTGAAGCCCAACTTCCATATGAATGAGTTAAAACGCTCTCTCTGCTCGACTCACCCTGCGCCAGTGGGCACAAACCGTAAGCTCGTAAGATGCTGCTAAAATTTTTTTTTTATTTAAATTAAAAGTTTTCTTACTGTTGGGGGGTGGGGTGGCAGATTTTTTAAAGTTTTTTTTTTTTAAACCTTTTGTTCCAGCTCTTTTGTTATAGCTTCTGTTGCAAGGGTGCCTCCATCTTGCATTACTAGGACCCATGACGTCACTGGGTTGGTTGTCTTGCCTGAGTTACGGTAGAGATACCGTTATAGACCGACAGTGGAGGAAAGTGAAAGATAAGGACAGAGATAATGAAAGATGGAAACTGGAAAGCCACAGGGCATCGGAAGACAAAAGAGCAACCACTATTGAATTGCTCCTGGATGTAAAAAATGAGTTTTAAAGTGTTAAAGCAAAGGACAATTAAGATTGCATTTTCATAAACTGCAGCTGAAACGGAAAACATTACTGCTTCGCCTCCCGATACGCATTCAGGTACAAGACCCACTGCCTCAAGATTTTCATAGTTATACTTGTCTATACAATATGTAGCCAAAATGACTATCAGAAATTAAAATGAACCACAACCATTATAAACCCCCGTTTGTCATTCCACAACATGCATAGATCAAAGCTGATACAAACCGCAAAATAAATATTTATTATTGTGATTCCACATTTACCAATCATCAGGACTCCATACGTTGGATAATCTTCAACCTTTATCCATGTCATCTTCCTTGCCATCTTTTTTGATCCCTTAGCATATTGTGCAATCAATTTTCTTTTTTTTTTTTTACCAACTTTTCCTTCACTGCTGGAGTCCTGAATTATTTTTCTTTGCCTATTTTGTACCTATCAGCCCGGAATTGTCTCGCTAATAGCACTGGAGCCCTCTTTTGGTCATCTACTTGGTGACGGATATTATGAGTTTTTTTTTTGTCTATTACTAGTAACGATTACAGCAACTAAGCAGAAAAATCAAAGAAGAGAATCGAAACTGTTATAATCCTCATTAATCCAACGGAACCAACCAACCCTGTGACGTCACGTTGTAGTACTGCAAGATGGAAGCGCCATTGTTACAAAAGCTGTAACAACATCTTTTTAGTTTAGAGACTTTTTGATAAGTGGAAATCCTTTTTTTTCTGAGAGTGTTGGTACAATGTAGCCTGACTACGTCAGACTTCCTACTTCCGCTAATTTCATTTCGCTCCTGTAGTCAGTCTGAGATAGCAGCCTATCTTTCTGTTTTCCACCGGCCTGAAAACAGCCTGGCCAATCAACGAACAGAGGGCGGGCTGAAAGCCGTGACGTAGTCGGTAAGCGCAGTGTTTAAGATTAGGTCAGGGAAATCGAAAACGACCGCTGATATGGAGACGCGGATGCAATTCGCTCTGTTGTGGAGAATATTCCCGGCATTAGCAAACTGAAGCCCGAACACGAAGAGTGTGTATTAAACATTTTGAATGGAGGTGATGTTGTGGCCCTACTCCCTTTGGGAAAAGTTTAATTTATCAACTATTACCGATCGTCAGCGAGAAACTGGGGAGCCTTTTGACAGGTCAGTGTCTCTTTTCTTTTCCAGGTCTTAAATACCGTAAAACTTCAAATAATAGCCCGGGCTTTTATTTGCCCAAATCGTCGAACTGCACCGGCTTGTACTTGAGATAGGCGTCTAACTTATATGAGACAGGCCTTTATAGTTGAGATGTTGTTCATTGAGATGTTGTTCCTAGAGTCTATAATCTCTAAAAATCTCCAAATGCTCCACGTGAAACCGCGGTCTTCCGACCTCTTACTATCTTGTCGATTGATTTTTATGAATATGCGCGAGGGAGAGAGAGCCAAGACAGCGCTCTTGTTGTTTGTAGACGTGGGAGTGCGCGCGCGCGGCCGGGGCTCTCTCTCTCTCTCTCTCTCTCTCTCTCTCTCTCTCTCTCTCTCTCTCTGTCTGCTCGTTTGTGCCCTGTCAAGCGCAGCAGTCATTCTATTACATCACTCACAGATCAAAAAAGTCGTTTACAGCCATGTTCACTCGGTTATTTCGCTCGCATCATCAAGTGTTTACAGTGGAAGTTCGATCATAGATTTGAGTTCGATGCATGATGTCTGTGGTTCGATGCGGCTGTGTCGGCGCATAACATACGTCATAAACAAACTTATCTGATTGGCTTACGGGTAACCAATGATTTTAAACTTCAGTACGCGCCCCCTAGCGAACACTTCTCTATTATGCTATCCCAGACTCTGTGTACGAAGCAAAGTGAAGTAGCAGAGTCTGGTATTACCAGGCTAGGTACAATGGGTCACATGAAGAAAAATGCGCCACCATTTTCAAATGCCTTCATTTTCATGGTCCACACTATTATGTAAAAACGGCTTTTTTAAATGTATTTATTTTGGAGCGCATCTTCTGAAAGCTCTGCTTTTGCAGGACAAAAAATATGCATTTTCAAATGTATCTGGATTAATATAGAGCTAACTTTTGAAGGTGTTTATTTGCTGTTCTCAAAACCAAGGTGTTACATCTTTTGGGGTTTTGGTTCTCTAGCAGTAAGTGGGACAAAACATCAGTAGCATGATGGGTCAGTCCCAAGGGCCTTTTTTTTCTTTGTTCGTAGTAGAAGGCAGTAGAGGAAGTTGAGCTCTTCTAAGTCACTTTCAAAGGAAAGAGATGAAACACTGCCACAGGCAAAGCTGTAAAGAGTCTCGAGTCGAGATCAGCTCGCTCTCCATCTCTTTCCCTCTCACTCCCTCGGTTTATCATTTTCTTTCTCAGTGTGGGTGGTGAGTGAGCAAAAGTTCTCAGCTAAATAGTGATTTGTTCTTTCCAGTCTAAAGTGAAAACAACACCCTCATCCCCCCTCTTACTGCTTTTATCACTCCACATTGTCATCCTTTCAGCAGACCTGTGCACCTGTGCCCTCTGAAAAAATGTGCTGGGTGATTCACAATGGTTGTCTCATTCCTATTTGAGCCTTGAATCTGTATCTACATTCTTCTCGGATAATAGACCAGATGCCGGATAATAAGAAAGATCAATTTAAATGACAAGATATTTAAGTATTGTTACATGTAATTATTAACTCTACTGTCATCTGCGTTATCCAGAAATGCATTACTCATAAATAACCAACAATCTTTTCAGCAGTGACGTTCTCTAGGGCAACACTCTAGTTTTTCTGTCTATCCTTGTGAAAGTTGAAAATATTCACCTCTTACTGTGCAGTAATGAGAAACTCTTTTAGCCCATCGTCCTCATACTAACCTAGTTCTCAAAGGACATTTGACACTGGAGGAAGTGTGTGTCAGGTGTTACAGCGTTTCTGATTAAAAGAGTCAGTTGTGTTAGATTGTTTAAAACTGTATTGTAATGACCTGGAGGAAGATCCTCCTGTTTGTCCAGTTTTGTGGGGAACTCCATCAGCAGGCACTCTAGATGGAAGCACTTGCTTCCTCTTTTGCCTTTAATGTATAATGTGGTTATGCTGATCACCACATTTTTGTTCCACCTTGCTGTAGACAAATGTATGTTTATTGTATGTCTATTAATTTCATTACTCAATGCACCTCATAATCATAATTGAGCCAATTATATATGGCTATAATGATTTGTGGAAAAATACTGTACATAAAAATGCTAGGGCTGCACGATTAATCGTATTTTAATAGTGATAGCGATTTCTAATAACTAAAAATAATCGACACAATATTTTCCCTGCTGATTATTTGTTCTGAAAAAGTTATTTTTTTATTTTAGACATTTCCATTTTCTTGCATTGCTAACCAGTGTTCTACTTAATTTTCTCAATCAACCATGCACACACTCCAATGTGAAATTCTGCTTGAATGTCAGAGTTATACAGCCACACTTTGTTCCTTCACGTGGCCACGTTTTCCAATTGCTGCTACTAAATCTAAAACGTCTCTGTGACAAACTTTAATAAATCTAAACATGATTCTTGACCATATTGTTTGCGATCATTGTTGGTGAATAAATGGGGTCCATGCACCCTCTGTGCTGCAATACAAAGTATACTTTTATGTAAAAGTAAAAATGTAACACAATTTGGAATTCATTTTAGGAATTTCACTTTTTCATGTTTTAGCTTTTGAGATGATCTAAAGCAATTGGAAACTACATAGCCCCACCATCAGTTTGCAGTGTTTAGCCATTTCAAAGATGAAAATGGCTGAAAGAAAGAAAGAAAGAGGAAAATAGCAGCTCTGCAGTCTGTCTGTAGAATGTGCACTTATGAGGCAATTTGAATCTGAGGTTTGTCTCATTTGCAACTGAATTTCAAGTCATGCAATTGCTAAATTAAGCAATGTTCAATTTACTGTTACCCCTTTTGATACTTTACCAAAAAAAAAAAAAAGAACAAAATAATCGTAATCCTCAGTTAAACCATTATCAAGCTGCCCTATACAGTGCAATTCTTACAATAATTGCAATAACCTGAATTTGAATTCATGTTCATGTCCTGGCTAATACAACTGTTCTGAAATCATCATGAAGAAATCTTATTAAAAGAATGACATCTTAAAAACACAATTTAGTTTAGCTTAATCGTCCATTATTACTATCAACAAAACCACTTGACTAAATATAGTTTTCATATCAAATGATATTTCACATCATATATAGTTGCCATCTCAAAATAATGTTGTGCGACTAACAAAGTAATGTGATGCAGCCAACATGCAGAAACAGGAACATGAAATCATATATATTACCATACCCCCACAGACCCTGTGTAAAGGTCAGGAATTCTCTTTAAATATTACATAATTTGATCTTTTTATCACGACAGATTCAGGTTGTAAAATGTATTGTGGTG
The DNA here is from genome assembly GCF_051911475.1 of Siphateles boraxobius. NCBI lineage: Eukaryota > Metazoa > Chordata > Actinopteri > Cypriniformes > Leuciscidae > Siphateles > Siphateles boraxobius. The sequence goes on from NW_027509042.1 coordinate 34,375,764, forward strand.
CGACTCCCCAAAAACATATTTATGAATTAAATCATGACATTTGTAAAAAAAAAAAAAAAAAGATGGCTTGATTGCTACACTGTATTACAAACACAATTATTATTTAACGTTAAAAATGTTAACGTTTTTTTTTTAAGAGTAAACCTGACAATTTAAGGACGTTTTTTCTTTTTTCAGCGGGTTCATAATGAAGCCATTCCTTTCTCTGACATTATCTTAAGACCGATACGAGCAGGACCATGAAGCAGTTTGTTGGCTGATTTAAGTCCCGTCCACACTACTGCGTTTTCGTTTAAAAACGGAGAATTAAAACGAAAATGATCTCCGTCCACACCAGCGTTTTAGCTGCGTATTAGAATTGATCTCCGTCCACATTAAAACGACTGAAAACTCGGATCACTTGACCATTCTCCAACACTGTGCATGCGCGTGCCGGTATAAACAGGAAACGGATGGACTATTTCTCAGATTTGATGAGGAAGCAAGTAACGTTAGCTACCTCTGCAAAGATTAGAAAATGTCGAAGACCAGAGATTTCTTTTCATGGACCGCCGCTGCACACGGGAATTGTCATAGATCGCTCGAATAATAGTTTGCCTCCGGCGCATGTAGGCAGTTATAGCATTGTAAAATGCAGAATTTGCTTGCACAACAGCTGCTAACAAAGACATCAAAGTCAGTAACGCTTGTAATTCGTTATCCATGTTGCACTCACTAACATCAGCTACGTAGTCCAGGATGTTTTTGTTTGTTTTCTTCCGGTGACGGGACATGTGATGGGTGGCTGACGAATCAGGGAAGGATACGTCATGGGTGATGACACCCAATCATAGAGCCGAGCGTGACCTTCTACGTCATCGTTTCTAAACTCCTCCGTTTTGTCCCGTCTACACTAAAACGCCCTCCGGAGATTCAAAACGAAAAACGGAGCTGCAGCTTTTCTAAACTTCTCCGTTTTGGGTCTTCGTTTTTCCCGTTTTAGTGTGGACGGGAGGTGCAAACGTAGCAAAAGGTCTCCGTTTTTAAACGAAAACGCAGTAGTGTGGATGGGGCCTTAGTCCTGTGTTGCAGAAATTCCTAAGATTCAGTTCATATTGTTGGCTGAACTGCGATGATGTTGTAGATCTAGTTTGCCAGTGAAGTGATATTGGTTAGACTAGAGAATTGGAGACAATGTGAAACCTAGTGTCACAACGGTCTCTGAAGATCATCATATAGCTAGGAAATACCAGACCGTGGCAGTGATATGGTGATGTAATGTCTCTAGAGACACAGGGCTTTGTTTTCATTTTGTCCTCTGCGTGCCTACGCACTCTGCTGATGGGTTGGGTTTGTATCTCTTGTCAGAAGAGCAGCTCACCCATACAGCTAAAGCTGAATTCTGTTTGTAATACCACTCCATGTGATTTTCCTGTTTGATGACCTCACATGGCGATACAATTGCTTAATTCCCCTGTCCTCTTCTTTTCTTTATTGGACTGGAATGGTTGTAAATGGGTGTGTCCCCCCCCCAGATGTCATTCACATGTTGGTTTGACATGACCTCATTTGTAAGTTAGTGATTTAGATCTTGCGGTGTCAGTGTGGTGCAGTGTTTTGTGGGTGAGTATGCTGTAAGTGATGTTGGAACAGCTGCAACTGTAGGGGAAGTGACTGTAATAGAGCCACATATATTATATACTACCATTCATATGCTTGGAATCCCAATGAAACCAGTATAAAACGGAAGTTGCGATTAGTTGTGATTTATTTTTCCTTGTTGTGACGTATATCCAAGTGAAGCGGCTTCTTGAATAAGAAAACCATGTTGGGCGGGACTTGATTTTGTCCATTGGTAATTGATTGGATCGTTGGATTCTTGTGGTTTGCTATTGCTGTGTTCTGTTGCTAGAGGATTTATTTTGTTTGCACTGATAAATAATTGATGATAAATACTGCAATATTCCATAAAAATAAGAATAGTCAGTTTTGTTATTATGGTTACCTTAAAGTAGCAGAGTAAAAGAGCCTTTTACTCAATAAGAATCCCTTGTTAGATGTATTATCAAAAATGCATTTAAAATGTTACAAAGGACTTTCTATTTGATTCAAATAAACGCTGTATTCTTAATCTTCACATTCTCTATTCATCAAATAATTCTCCTCTTGCAGCACTGACAGCTTTTTCAACCTGGGCTAGATTTATTCAGGTGAAGTTTCATTCTATGCTTTTGATCAATAAAATGCTACATTGGCAAACAGAAGCATTAGCGTCTATTGAAAACAAATGCAATGCCGTTAAGACATTTGAAATCAAAGATCTTTTGTTTTATTTTGAAATATAAAAAAGACAAAACATGAGAAAAATAGTTTTTTACAGGTTAAAATGTTTGTTTCTACCAAAATTCCTGTAGTCGGTACCAATACCAGTACAATTTCACATTATAATAATAGCATTATATTATAATATATTAATAGCTTCAATAGATAGAATCAGTTCCTAAAAAGTCCACTAAACTAAAAACACCCAGAACCAATAAAAAGCATTATTGAATTGTCTGTGCTCAGAGCACTGTAGCCAGCCAGGGAAAACAGACTTATTTAAGCTGGTGAATCAAATATGAATCAAAATCGAATTGTTACTTAATCAAATATGAAACATTTAGCCTTCATTAAAACAGAACATTTTAAACACAGGTGGGTTTAATTACACATGTAGCCCATTCTGGTTTTCATATTGTTATTATTGTTATTTTTATTTTATTTTTTGCAAAACATTATCGTGTTTGAGATTTCAATGTAATCTTTGATTTAGTATCAGCTTTATCCCGAAGAAAAAGTTGAATGGGGTTATTTCTCATCATTTAGAGCAGCATAAAGGTTGAAAAAAAGGCTCATTCGCATGACTGGAGTGAGACATGACTTTGTGTTACTGTATTTAAAGACAGTCAGAGCTTGAGCACAGCAGAAGTAGCAGCACCTTTTGGCCCTCGTTCTCCTGATATCACTCATCTTACTGGTCAGGGGGGGGGAGACACCAACCAAAACAATAGCGGTGCTCTGATTCAGATCTCAGGGAGGCAGAAATAGCCTCCTGAGCTGTGGCCTTCCTGCTGCTCACTGTACTGCTTCCCCCCATTAATGTCTCCAGGGTAGTGATGTCACTTCCTCAGCATTGATCGCTCTGTTGTGGGTCGGGTGGATGTCCACCAGCTGCAACCTGTCCCGGTGGCTTTGCTATCAGTCACATTAGACCAATACATTATTTTTCAGAATTTATTGACTATAAAAATGTTATGCGGTGTAACCAAGTAAAACGCTTGCCTTACACCTTGAATGCATGTGAGTGTACACCTCTTAATCATATACATATTTACTTGGAAATTATGACATTTTTGTACAGATAATAAAAAAAATAACATTTGTACTAAAATGTTATAATTTCCAAGTAAATATCATTCTTTGCGGAGTCACACCAAATGACATTTTACCTTACCTTATCATGAAAAGGTCCAAGAAGTTTTTTCCCAGTTTTTTTTCTGAATGTTGTAAAGTATTGAAGCAGATTTGTATGTTTATATTTCTAAATAATAGTTACAAATATTATAATGAATTATTAATTAAAATATATTATGCCAACCTACTTAATGTTTTCTTGTCAAAGTTTTTTAAAAATACGTTTTCTTCATTGACATCAGGACACCCTTACATTTATGAACATCAAAATTAATTTCAATGCAGAAATAATCTCATAGAATGTGTCATGTATGTATAAATTGAATTAAATCGAAAGTATTTTTTTTTTTATAAATGAATGCACTGCAAGTCATTGATCCTTTCACAACTTTCAAAATGTTAGCATTCACTGCTGTAGTAGCTCTTCATCTTTGAATGTCTTTGAATACAGTTGAGAAATTCCACAGCCTGTAATGCCCCACCTTTGAGGTGAACTGAGAAATTAAATTAGATTGAGTCTGTCTTTTTTCCAGTTTGTTGTTGTTGTTTTTTGACTGGAATTCCCATTAATCTTATTTTTTATCACTTTGCCTTAAAATAATTACGCTTCTCCATCTGTTGTACATTTAAAAATAACTTTCTAGCTTAAAGACATTGTAGAAAAATTATGCTTTGTTTCTTCTGTAGGAATTCACATAATGGGGTCAATCTTTGTTGTGTCCTATATTCGCTTATACAATATTAAAATTGTTCTGTCATTCATTCATCATAACTGCCGTTTTGTCTGACTATCTGTGTTGTTGGGCATCATTTGTTGGTGATGCAGTGGTTTGTGGGGAAGCCTCAGTCAGAGTAGGGAATACTCCAGTTGCACAGTTGCTATGCCTGCTATAATTTCAGTAGAACGGTGGAAGAACAACGTTACCTGGTCTTTTAAAGTTAAACATTTGTATCCGCAATCAGGCCATCAGCAACCACCCAACCCCCACCTTTGAAAGGAAAACAAACGGATTAGTTGAGCCTCTGTCACAACATCTTGGGGTTGCCTCCTTACAATGGGTGAAGCTCACTGGCTGAATTGGCATTGAAAGTGGAAGTGTTGCATCAATAAGAGGCACTGTTCCCATCTGGCCCCTGCTTAGAAAGGAAGGGGAAAATCAATGGCACTTTCCTTCAGGACCGCCCTCTTGTGTTAGGTCACCATCTGCCAGCTCTAGACCCCGCTTTCAATGTTAGTGGAGTAATTAATGTCTTCTGCTACATCTCAAGAGTGTGTGTGCTAATGCTGGGTATACACCAAAAGATTTTTTTACATCTTATAAGATTTTCAAAATGTGATAGACCACAAACATGAGGACAAAAAATCCTAGATTTAACTGTTTTGCTCCTATAGTGTGTGGTGTGCCATGATGTGGCAAAGACAGCACACCTCACACGAACAGATTTTCAACTCACAGTCTCACTCACAGTCTCGACTGTGAACACAGGAAATCTCTCAGATTCTCGCGAGACTTCAGAATAAGTGTGGCGGACAATATGCAGGAAGAAATTGCGATGATTAGTTTGGAATGATTTTCACAGAAAATTCACGGGGGGAAAAAAGAAAAGGGTTTGGGTGAAGTCGTGGAGATGGCAGGAATTTAGTGAATTTAGTGAACTTAAAGGTTGTGGTAATGCACACACGCTCTCTCTCCCCTTACGAATATTTACCATGGTTTAACTACAAAATAAAACATGGATATTGTAGTTAAACCACGATAACCACAAATTGACCATAGTTTTGCCTTTAAAAAAAATAATTCGAACTATAGTATTTATTTGGTTACAAATGTTCAATACGCCTATAATATGGTTAATTTTCCGTGTCTCTCTTTCGCTCTCACACACACACACACACATCATGTGTACTGGTACACCTATCCTTATATGGAATGGTTTTTATAGCGAGCTAATGAAATTTTGTGAGCCACAAATAAACAAGCTGATCCTCCATCTCTGCTGTCCACATCAATTTCACTTTATGCTGTGCCATGACTGCGTATGTTATTCTTCTGTCTTCCATCATCTCGCTTTCTGATTGGATATTGTTTCTTTTCACGTGATAATCTCCAGAGCGTGCGCACGTTTGTCCTCGGGGTTCCCCCCACACATCAGGATTTCTGATCGTAAATATTCAACATGTTGATCAGGGGGGCTCCGACGTTCTTCCGAGCAGGTTCGGACACTCTTAACACACATCTCACCACAGGAATATCTGATAAGATAATCCGTAGAACCATCAAGGTAATCGGGACATAGCTAGGATTGTCCGAAGGGGGAAAATCGTCCTCAAATCAGCCCGATTATCTTTTGGTGTGTACCCAACATAACACAGTCTGTGAGCGTCGAACCAAGATGTTTACATAGTTTGTGTAGATAAACATTTTAATATGTCTTGACTTCATTTCAACCTTCCTGCAACCTGTACTACTGGAACATTCAGTCTGATAAAGGAACTGTTCTTTACTCAAAGTTTCAATACAGTGGCACCAGCAGAATACAGTGCGTACATATGTACTCACTTAAAGCAATGTATACAATAGAGCAAATCTCAAATTCTTGTTTATTTATATTGACGTTTCCATGACACATTGCTACGCGTTTGTGTCTTGCTTTGGACTTGACTGACAGACTGGCAATCTGACGCCTCAAGCTTGCTAATCACTATGCACCCTTTTTTATTCTACTCACTTTAAAAATAAAATGCAAGGAGTCTGTAAGTAGTTAGCATATTCATAACTGACCACACAGTCCATTTACAAAAGTGACCGAGAACCGTGGACCATGGCTCTCTTAATGATTGCTAGTGTAATCAAAATAGAAATCTACATATGACATTTCAAAAATGTTACATAATTAATCGATGCACGTTTGTCATGTATAATACACAAATCAATTGCGATGTGGTACGAAAAGCTCAAATTTCATTGCAAAATGTGAAGTGGTCATTTCCTGGTGTCTTTCATAAATCAGTTAAACTATACAGCCACTTTCTTCTTTTTTTAACAAAGTGAAATGGCTAAAAGAAAAAGGACGAGTATCATTCTTTACAGTCAACTCCAAATGGACAGAAGAATTTCTATTTGTGGAGTGGTTTGTCAGTGTAAATTGACCACTACTTACCATTAACGCGACTTCTGGTGCTGCATTGTTTTGTCCGTCCATCCATCCATGTTTTTGCACACGTGTACACCTACCGAGGACCTGCCAGTCTACTATTGTGAAAAAGTTAGCAGCCATATCACCCTGTAGCCCAAGACTGGTTGCCCACGGAAGCTAAGCAGGGTTGAGCCTGGTCAGTACCTTGATGGGAGACCTCCTGGGAAAACTAGGTTGCTGCTGGAAGAGGTGTTAGTGAGGCCAGCAGGGGGTGCTCACCCTGTGGTCTGTGTGGGTCCTAACGCCCCCAGTATAGTGACAGGGACACTATTCTGTCAAAAAACACCGTCCTTCGGATGAGATGTCAAACCGAGGTCCTGACTCTCTGTGGTCATTAAAAAAAATCCCAGGATGTCTTTTGAAAAAAGTAGAGTAGGGGTGTAAACCCTGTATCCTGGCCTAATTTACCCATTGGCCTCTGCCCATCAACATGGCCTCCTAATCATCCCCATATATGTACTGATTGGCTTCATCACTCTGTCTCCTCTCCATCAATAAGCGGTGTGTGGTGGGCGTTCTGGCGCAATATGACTACCGGTGTATTATCCAGGTGTGTGCTGCACATTGCTGATGGTTGAGGAGATTCCCCCTTCCATGTAAAGCATTCGAGTGTTAAATTTAGCGCTTTTCTTGGCAAATTATTATAATACAATAAATTAAACTTTCCTACCCTAATTAAGCTTCACTACACCTTTATTTTCTACACCCTAACACAACACCGAACCCTTCCCTTTACAGACAGCATTTGTCTTTTTAAAAAAATGTGGAGAGATATGCCCTCACCAAAAAAATATTAGTGAGCTACAGAGGTCATGCTTTTGCCTTAGCATGATTACAAAGATGATGGAACCGCTGGCAGAGGCTTGCGTTATCCATCACTGCGATTAAGTCATTGGGCTCAGTAGGTTATGCGTTATCAGGTAAACAGAATGTAAATAATGTAATGTGAGGCCAAAGCCTGCACTAATCCATCTCATCTGTAGTTAGAGATTCCGTTTCTGGAAATTCACCACTGATGTTTAGTCCGCTGTAGACTTGCTCCCCGGGCATCAGAATATAGAATTTCTATTTAAGCCGTTTAGCGTGGACAAGCTGGCACTAAGAGGGATGAGTGTGCAAAACGCACACAAACACACACACACACACACACACTCTGCTCAGGTGTGTTGGGGTTGCCATGGTGCTCGAGCTGGGCTAATTAACCCCTGTGGATGCATCTGCCTGCGGGCGGCGGTGGTTCTAGGTCATCTTTGCTGACTGGGAATTGCACCAAAACACTCCAGTCCTCTTTTTTTCTTCACTTGTTCCAGCTCTTGTCAAGTGTACTTGAAGAGTTTTCATATAAAAGGGTCACATTATGATTTGGTGCAGCAATGGCGGTCTTGTTGAAAAGAGATCCAGCGGTTTGACATTATCACAGTATCACAACTTCCTGCAGATGTTTTAACAATACATAAGTTGCGTGCCAAAAATCTGCCGCAATTGTTTATGCGTGGGAGGCCTGAGGGGGAAGCTAGATATTTCAATTGCATATCTGGGTTTTTGTTTTAGCTGTTTAATGTGTAGTAATTAAGTGAAGGACGTACCGTATTATGATGGCCATCTTCTCACAGAGTGAGAGGTGTAGTAACCGCACGTAATTATGATAAGAAATGCCTGAAGGTGTACAATGTAGCTTGTGTACAGTATATATTTATTAGATTCCATGAAATGGTTTGAAATTGGGGGCTGAGAACCAAAGTTTTGATATGGATAAAAGCAGCTTGCATATGAAATGATCCAGGTTTAATTATGTAAACACCGATTGATGGTGATATACTGCCAGAAAGAGCTTGTGTTAAAGTTGAGACGCACGTGCCTGCTGTGGTCAAAATTCAAACGCACTTGCAAATTCAGTTTATAATTTGTCTAATTTTGCATGCACAGTGTGATGTAATTCCAATATTATAAATATATTATGTTATGCATATTTTACTTTGCATTAACTTAGATACTCCACTTGCAAATTACTAAAGATTTTATTCATCTTGTAGGACTACATTAACAGACATGGACTAATCCTTCAATTTTGATTTTTGAAAAATAATCAAAAGTTACGGTGTGATATTATTTATAGTAGTAGTATGTATATTCAGTACATTATAGTACTGTTTTGAATATGTGGGTGGTGTAGCCTAGTAGTTAAAGACTACTAACCAAAAACGTGCCTGTTTGAACCAACGAGTTAATCAAAGGTTAATTCACTGTAACCTAAATTGTGATCCTGAGTTTCTCAGAAAGACATTAGCACTTAGGGGTGTAACAATATATTGTCACAATATATTCCATTACAAAAAATGCAACAATAGAGTGGATAGCAACCCTCTATGGACACACTGAAGCTTGAGTCGCCATTGGCTAGTACATGTTGTATTTTACTCGTCAGACTTTTTACATGGAATGCAAGAATAAAACAAATGAAAAAATATTTAACATTAGGCTATTAAAGAGAAGTAAACCGTTTGTAATAAAATAAGAACAAATTAAACTACAAGCAGTACAACACAATAGAACAAAGATACAAATAAATTAAACTGTGCTTTTCAGTTTTTCAGGTAGATCTAACAGTAGTTGTATGCAGATTAGATAAGGGACAGAAATTGAATAATCAAATACAAAATAACACTGGATAGTCTTCACTGTATAAATTAAATATCGAATAATAATTTATTTATTATTATTAACGTTACAAAAGTTATTCAATCAAGAGCAGTGAGTGATATATATATAATTTTTTTTTTTTTTTTGCAGTGAGTTTTTTTGTTTAATTAACATTAAAAAATACAGACAGCAGCAGGAATATTAGGCTTCTGTCACTTTAAGACCTAATGCTCGAATCCAGTACACTGATACTGTTATACATCCGTTGTCTTTCTCGACTGTTTGTCCACTTAAGACATAACTGCCGATGTTTAGTAGGATACTCGCCAAGATGGGCATTTTGACATAATTTTGTGATATTGTCAGTTCAAGCGCAGGAAGATGTGAAAGAACTCAATTCAGTATTCGTGTGCTGAGACAATTTCTGAGGGCAAAATTTCTGAGTACCGAATTAAGTTCTCTTTTGTATCTTCTTGTCACTCTTGTGCTTGAATATTTTAATTGGAATGGCTTAACACGTGCAAATGAAAAACTTTAATGACGATGCAGCACTGGCCCGATCAGGACAGTGACAGTTCTGTCAACTCTTGGCCATCAGGCAGACTTTATTGTCGATCACTGCATTTAGATCTAGCATGTCAATTCTATAAGCATCTCTCTTTTTCTCACGTTGAGTGTTAGTGTGAGTGAAAGCGACAGAGGGCGCCCTCAACCAAGCGATGGTGCTCAGCAGGCAATGCAATTTATATCTGAGCTAAATTTATTTTTGCCATCTTAATCACAGGCAAGTGAAATTGTACGCTTTACTAGCCATTTGCTAATTAAAGAGATTTTTTTTAGCTGCCTACTGTGCCTAGCATGAAATTTGGTCTCATATGCGAGTAATTTACTCACGTTGTTGAGGGTTGGATTGCGACAATACATTAGGCCAATGTATAGTTAACAAACTTTTTTGAATTTAGCATCAAATATGGTAAACCCAGAAGGTCACACATTTGAGCTTCCATGTTTATTCATTATTATTAATACAATTAAAATAAAACGCATTAATGAATAAAATACAATATTTCAAACATTTTAAATTTAGTCAGGGACAGAGTGCAAGTATATGTTTTAACATAATTCTATATTTTTAGCTAAGCTGAATCAAGAATAAGGCTTTTTCTATTCTGGTGTCACTATTACCCTGTGCATGAGGAGACTATTCAAATACATTCCTGATGAAATGCCAAATTTATCATTTTAAGAACTGTTCTTTTCGTTAACCGTTTATAGTTATTATATATCCTAGAAGTAGTAATTAAAAAACACTTACCATTTGAACTCTTTTGGCATAGTATCTTCTTGAGAGTATTGCATCTTGAGATCAGTATCATGTTTCGAACCAAATCAGGCTATAAATGTATTGTTACACACCCTTATTTAGCGCTGCCTGTTAGCAGTTATATCTCATTGTGAGTTGAAGCTGTTCTCAAAGCTCTCAGTGGTAGATTAGCTTGAACGTCCAAAAGTGGTGCTCTGGGGAGTAGAGCCTTTCCCTCCAGGGTCTGCATGTCTGCACAGTATTGTGGGAATTTGTGCATCAACAGCTCATTGGATGCTTGATGAGTTCAGTGTGAATGTGCAGTATCCTGTTTCATGCTATTATTATTCCCATACTACAGGAAGTGCCTTAACTAAACTCACTAATATACTCATGGAAATCAATAATAAGCTTCTCAGTTTGCGAAATGTTCTTTAGTATATGTAACAACTAATGCAATGAGATCTAAATATTAATTAGACACGCAAATGGTGCTTCTTACATGAAGCAACAGGCAAGGTGTGGCAAAACTAGGGCACACTCTTATTACAATGCTATGTATACTGCATGTGCACTGTCAGAACAGTCTAGTTTTATTGTTACATCACATTGCTTACTTGCAGTGTACTCATGGTGGCCCAGTAGTGCACAACGCAACGAATTTTAAAAAGTAAACATAAGTTCACAACACAACGAAAACAAGCCACAACACACATTCAGATGACAGTTGGTAATATCTAGAAAACACATTTTTAATCAAAACTTGCATGTTTTTTTATTTTCATTACACCGCATTACCATGAAATGTTAGTAATTGTATAAATAGAAATAGACCTTGTGACAACCAGTCTTCCCTAATGCCTGGCTCACACTACAGCAGTTTCAAAATCCTAACCGATTTTGAAATCTGGTTGCAGCACACAAAAATGCCTTTACAGTCATTCAGAAGCCATGCATGCAGTGGTTGATCTTAATGAAAATGGTCTCATCAATGGCAAACGTTCAGATGCATTTCAGGTTAGATTTGAATAGATTGTAGGTAGATATTTCACTTCATCCAGTATTTTTTTGTACTTGCTTTTTATTGTTATAGTTTTGTCATGCCAAATGCTTGTACAGACTAAATGATGTTTAAATGATTCAAATCATGAACTAATTTAGACTGTTTCGCTTATAGTTTTTTGGAACCGACTTGAGAGAATCATTTACCTGGTGCTCATTGCTATTTTAGATTCCAAACCACTGACAGAAAAATATACTGATTGCTGAGTACAGGCAAGAATGGAATAAAGCAGGTCTGCATGAGATTCTCAATCATTTAGGTTAATTATAACATTTAGGATGCCATTAAAACTACTAGTCCCCTCTCCATATGAGGCATTTCAGGAGGAGATCTGCCCCCACTTTCAGAACTGCTATTCAGGGTTTCAGGCCACTGTTCTCTTTTCGGACAGCCAAAACTGGCTCTGTAAATTCCTCAGCGCTCTGAAATTTGAAGGTCCAAAACTCCCCTTTCTCTCCTCTCTCACTTTGCTGAATTGGCGAGAGTTTGCAGAGGATCAACAGTGACTCACTTTTGAGGGAGGGTGTGTGTGAGTGGTCCGGTGACGCAGGATGACGCCATCTCCCCTCTCGAGTCAGTCATCCAGTTGTGCTTTGTTTGAGAGCGAGTGTGTCTGTCATCTTTGTGTGCTGAGGTTCCATCTCTTGCTAGCTGCACTTTCATCTGTGATGTGACTGTCAGTACGTTGACTGTGTCTCACAATCGCATGTCAGTCTTTCTGTTCTCCATCTGTCTGTCATATTGCAGCATTGCACCCGGCTCAGAGACTGGAACGGTGATCAAGAGGGACAAACTGTGACTATAAATTATACACACGCAGTGGCAGCCATAACTTTGACTCTGATGCCTGTCACATGGCATCTGATCGTTTCCCAGCACTTCTATTAAACTGTTTTAAATTCAGTATGAAACTAAAGTTGAGAGTCTCTTTTCTTCCCTATTGTGACATACAGTTGTGGTCAGAATTATTGTCACCCATGGTAAATATGATCAAAGATGGCTGTAAAAATAAATCTGCATTTTTAATCCTTTTTATCTTTCATTAAAAAAATTGCAAAAATTTAGCCTTTCATTGAAGTAAAAGAATTGGAAAGTGGGGGGTAAATCACATTATGAAATAAATGCTTTTCTGCAAAACACGTTGGCCATAATTATTGGCACCCTTTTAATAAATACTATTTGCAACCTCCTTTTGCTCTGAGTCTTCTTCTATAATCCCTAATGAGTTTGGAGAACAACTGACCAGAGATCAGACCATTCCTCCATATACAATCTCTCCAGATCCTTCATATTCCCAGATAAATATTGGCGCTGCTTCTCGTCAGTTCAGCCCACTCATTTTCTATTGGGTTCAGGTCATGGAACTGAGATGGCCATGGCAGAGGCTTAATTTTGTGCTCTGTGACACATTCCAACCACAACCCATTATAACATTTCTAGCTGAAGTGGTCAGGTTTTGATTTTTTAATATGTTGGTATTTGTTAGAATCCATGATGCCATGTATCTGAACAAGATGTCATGGACCTCCAGCAGAAAAAAATAGGCCCACAACATTAAAGATCCAGCAATATATTTAATTATAGGCATGGGGTAATTTCTCATCCCTGTATGCACTAAACACATCTGGTGGGTTTGCTGCCAAAAAGCCCTTTTTTTTGTTTCATCTGACCATAGAAGTCGGTCCCATTTGAAGTTGCAGTCATGTCTGACAACTGAATTTGCTGGAGTTTATTTTTGGAGGAGCGAGGAGGATTTTTCTTGAAACCAACCCAAACAAAATGTGCTGATGTAGGGGTCTTTTTCTTTTTTCCTCAAGTAATCTCTGCAATTACTAAACAATGCAGATATATTTTTACAGCCATCTTTAATCATATTTACCCAGGGGTTTTGACCACAACTGAATATAATTGAGACAGCTTCTTGAACAAGAAACAAAATGTAGAGCAGGACTTGATTTTGTCCGTCGTGATTTGATTGGATCATTGTGGTTTGCTTATGGTCGATCTCTTGTGAGTGACAGGTTGTCACACCCTCGCACCAGTAAACACTTCGTCAGAGAAGAGATGTCGCTGCAAGTGGGAGGGGAACTTATTTTAATTAAAGATTATGAGAGCACATAAATTAACAAAAATGCTTGTTTATTTGTTCCATCTTTTCTACCATATCTGTTGCCCTATTAAAAAGCTGCGCTATATGCCCAAAATAAACACCTTTTACTTTAATAGTATGTTTATTTTGTACTATTTATCATGAAATAGTTTATAAAAATACAAATATTAGTGTGTGATAGTTATTTTGTTAACATTTAACCAGATTTAGCAGTAAAGGGGTAACATTATTTGTACTTACTATATTAATAACACTAGATTATGTGCAATTACAAGCAACTAACCCTAAATAAAACCATAATCCTAACCCTATAGCAAATATATGTTTGTTAAATTATATTTCTCAGTACTTAATTGTAAAATTACACTATACCAAGGACAGACTTTAAAATAAAGTGTAACCTTACACATTTTCCCCTACAAAATGTTTTTTTCCCCCTTAGATTAATATGATGTACATTTAGATATAAACAAATTTCTATACAATTACTGTTTATTTTGCTACTGAATTACCCGCCTAGCTTTATAATATATTTTTGGCTTTGTCTGTGAGTTAAATTGTGTGTGTGTATGTATGTATATATATGTATATGTGTGTGTATGTGCCTTTTTATAATAATAAAATAGTGTTTTCACTGGGCTCTTTGAAACACAAAAGAATGATCATCAGTTCCACACAGTGAGACAAAAAAACACCACTGGTATCATATCGGTATTGACAACGGCTGATATGCAGAATTTGGGTTTCAGAATCGGTAAATGAAATGGTGGCATCAGTGCACTGCTATCTAGTACACAGCTACCATAAAACAGCACCACTGAATTCTCACTTTAGTTCACAATGTTTTTGCTGCTGACCTTGATTTAAAATTCACTATACTAATGGCTTTACTTTAGTACAAGGTCATGTCTGTTTTCTATTTTGAATTTTTATTATAATTGTTTTTATTAGAGCGTTAAACTTGCTTCTAATAGCTGTATGGTAGAGCAGAGTGCATTGCTCCACCTGTTTTACCGTGTGAATTTTCCTTTTTTTACTCCGATAGATATTTCTTTTGCTTTAGGTGTAAATAGACCATACATCTGATAACTTTTCACATTGCGTTTGCTATGAAAGGGCCTTAATAGCTAGCAGGGAGACCAGAGGCCATTAGTTTGAAAGAAGCATTTCAGTGACGCCATTATATGATTTTATCCAATTTCAGCCTTGTTGACTGTTCTTTTCCAGCGATACAGCCGGAGGAGGTTGACCTCTCCTCCTCCTCCTCCTCCTCCCCAGAATGAAATCTCTGGTGCAGTCCAGTTCCCTGCCTCTCTCACAGACACATTAAAGCAGTCCTGCGTCACATACATCATATTTCTTAACTCAATTTGCTGACCAGCTCAGCATTTCCGTCAGATCCCTGTGAATAATTGAATTCTGCTTGCATCATTCTTGTCTGAACATGAGTGGAGGGAAAAGACTGAGGATGTGATTTTATCCTGGGATTTTCTTGGTTTTTGTAGAGCCCGTTTTTTTTTCTCTGATCTTTGTTAGGAAACTGAATGGACTCGCAGGTGGCGAGGTTTCTGTGTGTTCAGACATTGTTGCTGCGCCACTTCTCTTTACCCCCATCTCTCCCACTCTCTCTGTCTGAGGAAAACGGTTAAATGGCACATTGTTTGCTAGATACACATCAAAAATTGAGAAGGACGTGCTCAGGAGGGGGCGAGACATTAGAGGGCAGTCTTGGGTGCTTTGGAGATCTGTGTAGAGGAATGAGTTTAGTCGCCCTTTGTGACCTAAAATACAGTATGCAATTGAATTATGCTGTAAATCGCATCTGGCTGTTCTTCCTCCCAGGAGACGTAGGCGCACAGACCCGTGATTATTCTCTTTTCAGGCTCGCAGAACCCTGTGCTGTTTCTCTGCACTAAATGGGACTCTTTTCTTGCCCAATTTCTTGTTCTTATAGAGTTCACATATATATACTTTCAGTGTAGAGCAGTGGTTCTCACTCTTTTATTAAGGAATTCTTAAATCCTTATATAATTATTGTTATTACTGAAACAGAAATTTATTGAACTGTTCTATAAACCCCTTTTGCGCCGACGTCACAGTTACGTCACGGCGTTAGCTAGAGGCAAAACAAAGGGGAAACTGGAGGCGGCAAATACAAACCAGCACAGATTCGGCTACATAATAAGGAGCTTAAATTTGTATTATTATTATTAAATGTCATCTTGTTGTGTTGTTGGGTGCTAGAATCAATTAAAAATGAATATGCTGTATCTGGAATTTTTATTTCAAAAAAATATTCACATCATTAAAATGGCACCGTAATGTCACTCTTTACATTGTTGTCGTCTTGGCGCTGGATAGGCAGAACTGCGGATCGTACCACACAAGTCTTGTACATAACCATTCAGCCCATAGTTATAGCATCTAAAGATTTATATGCCCTCAGTTTCTCTTTACGCTCTGTTTCTCTATCGGATAGGTGTAGAAGTCAGGCCACTCAACCGGAGGTAGCCTAGCGTTAACGTTAATCCTGTCAGATCGTCCATCCATTGAGTGAGCGTGTACGGGTCAGCCAATCTAGTTCCGTCCGTTAAAATTAACTTTTGCAAATAACAATCGTGGTCCTGGACAGTGAGTGACCTTGCACATTAAAATAAAATCGGATTTTCTCCCGTCATTGTTAAAAAAACAAACTAACAAAACTTGCAAACTAACGTTAGTGAAGCGGCCAGAGGGATTGTTCTGCCTCCACCTAAGCTCCGCCCACAAACAATTTCATCATGTTTACTAACTGAAAAGGGGTCTATTGAAGGGGAAATAAATAGGCTATTATTTTAGTTTACGTCTTTTTTTTTGCATTTTCATTTAGTTTAGAGTTATTTTAATTTATGATTATAACTTTATTAATTTTATTCATTTAATTAATTAAGCGCATATATATATATATATATATATATATATATATATATATATATATATATATATATATATATATATATATATATATATATATATATATATATATATACACACACACACATACACACACATACACACACACACACACACACACACACACACACACACACACACACACACACACACACACACACACACACACACACACACACACACACACACACACACACACACACACACACACACACACATATTAAAGTGGGCCGGAACTGCGTTCCGGCACCTCAGATAAATTAAAAAAAAAAAAATAGATTCATTAATCTCAACGGATCTTGCTGGTCCCGAGATGGACAGACTGGCCGACCAACCTCCCTTCCTCCCCGCTGAACGCGAGTGATTATAAATGCATGAAATGCGCTCACGGTGGTTGAGCGCGGTAAAGTTAGTTTAATGTTCGATATTCCGCCGGACATTGCTTTCCATTGCCACTGTTCGGGTCGGCAGTCTTACAAAGATATCAATGGCTGGATTAGTTTTAACATTATGTAACCATTATCGACATTTTAATATTCGTTCAAAATCACCGTGCGTTAATACGGACCCCCTAAAGGGACGTGGTGGTGAAAAAAAAATTAGGATGGGAGAAATTTTTTTTTAATCTTTTGCGTTCCCTCGCAGAACTTTTGCGTTCCCCCGATAAACTTTGTGTTCCCTCGCAAAGATATTTGCGTTCCCACGCAAAAGTTTTGCGTTCCCTCGCAAAACCTGTTGTGAGCTCGGACAGACACTTCCTGTTTAATGTCCTGCTGGCAGTGCTTCAGAGCTCCGTACGTTAATGGAGCATTTCATAGTGTTTGAAGTTTGAACTTGGACTCAAATATAAAGAAATGCGGTCAGTGCTTAACTCAAGGAACTTCCCGGATCAATATTCTTGAGCTAAACGTTGTTAACACAAACGACACCTATTTACAATCACAGTAACCTAGACAACGAGCTACTACCCAATTTTCCTCAAAACGAGCTTTATAATATAGGCTAAATGGATCTTTATGTGCAGGTGGCTGAGAGACAAGTCAAGGGACCATCTGCAAAGTGCAATATAACCCAACAAACGACTACAACATCAACCCATATTCAAAAATACAAAAACAGTCATTAACTTCAATGTTACAAACTGTAGTGCCACCCAATTCAGCTTACACATCAATGGTGACCCACTGGTCATACTACACTGCTTTTGCACATTTTATATTATGAAAAATATTCAATAACTCCACTGTAACACACCAAATTTAGTTCACACATCACTGCTCTAATATTGGTTATACAACACTTTGTCTTCTAAATGCATAACTGTAAATGTAACTCTTTTATCCAAAGGTATACATTTACATTCTTATGAGTTCTTGCTCTTCCCTGGGAATCGAACCTATGACCTTGGTATTGCATGCACCAATGCTCTACTGTTTGAGCTACAGGAAAGCTAGTATGGGAAGTAATTGCACATAAAAAATAAGTAGGCCTATTATTTACACACAATTATATTTTGTACTGTGCGCAACTAGTTACAATCATAGCTTATGCATTATCTTTGCTTACTGAATTTCGATTGCATTACACATGAGTGTGAAGTTATTGATTTTATTTCATAAAAAAATCATAACAACTATGCTTTTTTTTAATCAAACTAAGTATTGTAGTATGACCAGCAGGAGAGCGGTGATGTGTGAACTGAATTTGGCCACAATGTCATAGTGAAGCTATAGAATATGTTTAATAATATAAAATGTGCAGATGGGTTTGGGATTTGAACTTTGCAGACGGCCCCTTATTTGGACTTGTCTCTCAATCGTCTGTTTAGACATAAATTTATATTGTGAGGAGAATTAGCTCGTTTTCTAGGTTACTGTGATTGTAAATAGGTGTCGTTTGTGTTTTAACAAAGTTTAGCTCAAGAATATTGATCCGGGAAGTTCGAATAGCCTATTTGAATATTGCTAGCATTTCTTTATATTTGAGTCCAAGTTCAAACACTATGAAACGCTCCATTAACGTACGGAGCTCTGAAGCACTGCCAGCGGAACATTAAACAGGAAGTGTCTGTCCGAGCTCACAACAGGGTTTGCATGGGAACGGAAATATCTTTGCGAGGGAACGCAGAACTTTTGCGTGGGAACGCAAATAACTTTGCGAGGGAACGCAAAGTTTCTCGGCGGAACTCAAAAGTTATGCGAGGGAACGCAAAAGATTTTAAAAAAAGAAAAAAAAAATCCCATCCTAAATTTTTTTCCACCACCACGTCCCTTTAGGGGCTCCGTACGTTAATGCTGCATATTTATACCCGAGAATGCTTTTTGACGCGTTTCCACAACGCATGCCTAAGGGAACGTCTGCCAATTCCACTAACTGCGTTAAACGTAAGGCTGAGCAATTTTAGCGATTCTGCGATATAAATCCATATTTTTCCCCCCAAGAAAGTATCGATTTTTAAGCCGCGAGTATGGATACATAAGTCCCATTCAAATCCCCCGAGTTTACCCCCGTTCGCTTTAAAGCTCGGACGTTATCGGTTCTGCTGTCGGTAGGCTACAGGGGAAATTAAGAAAATACACTTATTATTTATTATTGATATAAAGACGTAATCTTGAACATGTTTATCTCGCCAGCCAGTTCTACATATAATAATATTAAACCATTTGTCTGTGACTGTGATGCAATTTTGCTATTCGCAGTCCAGCAGAGAGAGAGAGATCTCTCACGCGGAGCCACAGCGCGCACAACATCACAGCCCTGCTTAATGAGTGACAGAACTAAACATTCAAACGTGGTTACACTTTAGATCTGGGATATTATTCTAATTTTATTTTAGATTTCGCCTTTTAGAGATTATAAAAAGAAGATATTTGAGATGAAACCATTACAGACTAGAGTAGAAGCAGAGCAACTTCCTCACTTTCACAGCGATGCGCTGTCATTTCTTTCTAAAACCCAAACGTACCGTCAGAATCAGCATGATCAGTAATTGTTGTAAAATGCAGTATCTACTGTTGCTAAATAGCGGACGCGTTTAATCATTAAAATAGCTAGTATAAGCACAAAAATCTGCGCTAGAGCTGTTCACAAGGCGACGCGCGCTCCGAAATGGACTGCAACGAGACAAGAAAAGCCCTACTTAACTTTGGGCTTCATGTGCGCATCTAAACTATCAAATATACATACAAATATAAAAATGACCAGCTCTTCACTGAAACACAGTTTATTCACTTAAACAGTTTATGTCTTAAATGGACGTAAATAATTGGGAGAAAATGATGGTGCATCAGTCACCTATTAAATTGCACTCTAATAAACCTGCTAACGTTTGAGCCATTAATGCTAATCAAACTACAAAAGGCACTCACAGCTCTTGAATGAATAACTTAACTTGTCCAGTCAGAGACATATATTGTGTAATTGATGTTTTTAGTTTTCAGTTCCATTAATTCAATCCAAGTAAATGGAACACTCACAAGATGTCACCAAAATCACTCTGTCCCCTTTAAATCTTTCATAAAACGATGTAAGTGTATCGAATTATATCGAATCGTATCGTTGGCTGAATATCGTGATATATATCGTATCGTGAGCTGAATATCGTGTATCGTATCTAGGGCTGGACCAGAATATTCGAATATTCGAATATTCGTTCGGTGGGTTGGTATTCGATTTGAAAATTTGACATTCGAATATTCGTTTTTTTTTTTTTTGCACACCTGGGATCCCCCGCGAAACGGTTCTCACTCGCGCTTGAATAAGGCCGGCGACACACTGGCTGCATGGCGTGAGCGTCTCAGCTGTGTGGCATGTACGTTTTTATTTCAGCTCCCATGTTAACAGGTTGGAGTTTGCACACTGCCTGTGTGAACTCGAGCCACGCGGAAAATGCGTGCATGCTAGAAATAGAACCGACGCCTAACTGCAACGGGAGTGTTCTCTGGCTAGAGCGCAGAACAGCGGAGTTTGTATGGACCGAAGTGCATGCCTGAGCTTGTGTTTTGGGTTAAGCTGCGTTGCTTTGACATTGTGGAAAATAGAATAATAGAAACAAAATGTATTTGCCTTTTACCCGTTATTATCAATCTAAATTAATCTCGTTTTTAATTTAACTTAATTTCATTTTTCTTTATTTAAATTTCGTTTTTTCTTTATTTAAGTTTCATTTTTCTTTATTTAAATTTCGTTTTTCTTTATTTAAGTTTCGTTTTTCTTTATTTAAGTTTCGTTTTTCTTTATTTAAATAAATTTTTTTCTTTATTTAAATTTCGTTTTTCCTTATTTAAATTAATTTTTTTCTTTATTTAAATTTCGTTTTTCTTTATTTAAATCTACCCTTTACTGTGTCAGTAATTTGTTAGTCAGAAAAATATTAGACTACCTTAAAAGTATTGCTTAATTTAACAGACCTGTGTGTGTGCGTTTTATATCATAGAGTGTTCGTTCTCGGAGCATATAAACCCTGCCCGCGTGAGGTGCGCTGCTTCCCGCTCGCGCTGTTCTGTAGCTGACTAAAAGTTCATTAATTCTGAATGTGTCGCGTCTCGCGTGTCCATCTATATTGCACCAAATGCAACACTGCACTCCCTTGTGAAGTCGGTTGGATGAACGGTTCTCGAAATACTCAAAATGCAAAAAGACAGACCAACACAGAGATTCCTGCCTTTATTAGTGAAAAGAATATGTTCAGCCCCCTCTCGCCGAAGCTTCGAATATTCGATGTTCATTACTACCGAAGCTTCGAAGCTCAAAAAATGGTATTCGGACCAGCCCTAATCGTATCGTGAGATTAGTGTATCGCTACAGCCCTAGTTAAACGTAGCCTATAATTTGTATTATTTAAAATTACTTTTCAAATTCCAAAGTTTGTAGAAGGTTCCTATTGGCAATGCTGATCTGGTAGCCTTGAGTAAATTAACTTATCTAAGAAAATGATTCATAAAACTCATCAGTTGAGCCTATGTTTACTTTCTTCACTGACACAGACGAAAATGAAAAGACTATCAGTCAAAGTTCAGCTTTAGGAGGGGAAGAAATACGGCAGGATAAAGAGGAGGTATTGACAAATAATCTAATGCACACTGACATGGTTTTGAATTTATTATCCATTTTTTTTTGGCCTTCAAAAGTCTTAAATTGCACATATGTAGGTCAGAGAAATAAAAATTTTCTCGGGGGAGCATGCCCTCGAACCGTCCTAACTACCTCACATTTAAATGCACATGTCTGTGTCTGTGGGTGGGGCTGTGCTATTGTGGGCTGAGGTGGCTACAATGCCAGGGCTCAATTTTTGGCACAGTGTTCAGCAATTTTTACATAGCATACTCACCATATCAGTGTTGATGGACCAAAGTAAAACCGTTAAAATATCAAGTAAATAAGTTTTGTGATATGTGGTGCCACAGTGAGTGACACTCTTGTCACAAAAAGTATTACTATACCACGATACTCAATATGTTGTCCCACGGTGAGTCATTTTTCCCTGTTGCACCTACACAAAATTTGAGGGTTCCCCCACCTACCAAATCCCACTTTAAGCACTGTGTGTGTATATGTATATATATATATATATATATATATATATATATTTTTTTTTTTTATATAAAGCAATATTTTATATTTATATGAAGCTATATATAAATTAGGGCTGCAACTAACGATTATTTTGATAATCAATTAATCGATTATTTTGATAATCGATTAATCGGACGATTATTTTTCGATTAATCGATTAATCGGATAGAAATTAAATTAGATTTTTTTTTTATTATAACTAAATAAAACCGTAAATCAGGGTATTTATGTGTAAAAGTGTACTTTAAAAAGTGCAAAAGCTACACATTGAGTTTTACTAATATCAATATTTGCATTGTTTTTAATGATAATTGCTGATGGCAAGTTGACAAACATGATTATTGTTAAAAAAATGATATCCAACATATTATGTTTTAACACAATTTTTGTTAAAACAAATTTACACAGACATGTTGTTCAGATGTGAATATCTGAACTAAAAACAAACTAAAAACATCTAAAATATATAATTCATTTAATTTTTATTTAAAATTAATTATATATAAGGAATATAAGGATAAAGAATATAATATATATTATATATATAATATATAAAATAATATAATATAAGGATAAATTGATTAAATAAATATAGAAAGACTGAAAACAATTGTGTGAATGTAGAGCCACAGTAGATCGCGTTTGAAAAACAATTAAAACTTAGTAGACAAATGCTATAAAAAGAGAACGGAATGGAGGTAACGTTACCCAGCAAGCTAACAGGCTTGAGTAAAGGACAGGAGAAATTATGCATTAGTGCACAAGCATTCGCTGAAAACCACTGAGTACAGTGACTAAAAAAAAATATTTTACTGCTGCTGTTATTAACTGCCTTTGTATTTAATGCTTCACTTTGTAAACACCGTTTTAATTTAACCTATTTCTGCGGTAGCGCTATTTTAATCCATCACTTACGTTGCGAGCGAACTGATTGCACAACCTGATGCTCGAGACAAAATACAGACATCCCAAGATCCCGGAAGTCCCGGGAGTCTCCCGCATATTGATTGCGGCTCCCTGATGCCCGCGAATTAGTTCAAACTCCCGAAATCTAGAGCGCGCAAGCAAGAGCGCGCATGCGAGACAGAAGAGACTGCTCCAAACCGTGTAGCGCGCGCGCTCGGCAGAGCGCCTGAGGGAGAGAGACCTTGCGTGTGTGTGCGTACCAGTAAACGCTCCCCGTGACGTAAGCAGACCAACTAATCGATAATGACATTCGTTGACAACGATTTTCATAATCGATTATAATCGATTTTATCGATTAGTTGTTGCAGCCCTAATATAAATACATCGTAATAAACATCTGTTTTTACTTTTTTTTAAATTGGACATGTTAACACATGAAATGTCAGTAAACCCCGTTTCATGTTGGCGGGGGCGGCACCGGCACCGGCACCGGGAACAATTGTTTTCTGATTTGATTGCAGCAAATTTACCCACTGTGAAAGGCCACTTTTACTCATTCACACACATTCACATGCTCTCTCATACTCATTGACTTGACCGCAGTGGCATCAACCTTCCTTTCTTGTGTGTCTGCAGTCTGTGTGAAACATGTATGTCAGTGTCTATCACCTTCAGGCAGCCTGGAGCTCTCTGCCTTGCCTGCCTGACTCTTTGACTGCCTGGCCTGTGTCATTTTGAATTGTTCTGGCCTGTGTGTGCTTGTTTTCATGCATGCCTGTGTCTGTCCATCATGCCGTCCATCACTTATAATAGAAACAGAGTAAAGACAGCCTCTTGGAACCTCATGCTATTTGTGCTCTGTGGAGCCGTTGTTTGTGTCGTCATGATGTTTTTGTTTGTCTAAAAAATAATGTAAATAATGTCACATATAAAGTTACATTTACCTCAGAAAAGCCATTCAGTAACCATAAACCTTAAAATTAGAAAAGTTAACTCTAGAGAGGAGCATTTTGCTAAATATATGCACCATATTACATATTCATTATAATTTGTACTGTTCTTTGATGTTTGAAAAATATCATGAAGTTATGACAGTCACCATTAAAATGTTTATATTTCAAAAATGAATTGCAGTAGAAACATAATTATGTAATTTATATAGTTAGTATTAACTTTATTATAAAAACTTCAATATTATAGTGATGTAGTACCAACTGACTTCTTGTTTAGTTTACAGCATTAGTAGAAAATTTGCCATGTACTGCACCTGGTAGGCTATATATACAAAATAATCGAAATCGAATGGAATCGGAATCAAATCTAATCGCAAGATTATAAATCTGAATCGAATTGTGGAATTTGTCAATGCCTGCCCTACTTAAGTGTAGCTAATTAACCCCAAAAAGAAACTATATACTGTATATCAGCAAAAAGATAATTGTGTAAAATCTGAATATTGGAAAGGGTTTAAATAGTGTTTTTCATGGTTGTTCAGTAACAATTATTGCACATGCACCTGTGGAGCACTTAGGACACTTAAAGAGTCTTTTCTACTAATTCTGAAAAACACCAGGAGAAATGTCCAGAGTCCCTGATCACTTGTGTGAACATGCCATAGACCTGCTGTAGAGGCCTGAGGACTGATAGGGAGGCAGATACTGACTGCTACTTTTATAGTGAACCCCCCTTTGTTCAGGGAGTCGTTATTCCGTTTCTATTTGTCAGTGTCTGTGAAATGTCAGTTTATGTCAGTTTTTTTCTCTCTCTCCAATTTTCAGAGTAAGGGCTTAATTGCAGTAAGATGTTTACATGACACGAGCAAACCTCTTCACTCCCGTTCACATGCAATTTTCATGATTCTGATAATCACTAAGAATACCCCAATGCACACGCTACAGTGGGTTTGGGCCACTGTTGTACGTCAAATGTAAAATTCATTTCTATGGGTGTATTGGATTTTTTTTGGTCACGCGCAAAGCTCAAAAGTTTCACATTCATATTCTAGCAGTTTCATACTATATGTTAGGTACGGACATGGTGTTCAAAGAGTAAGATCCCTTACTGCAATAAGCCTATTACTGTGGCTTACCATTTTTGCTCCAAATGCCTCATAATATGAAATCAAAACCCTCTCATTCCTGTGCGTGTCTTCATGGGTTTATTTATAGACTTGTAAGGACACACTGTTAGTATGAATAAAAATGAGATATGTGGCCTTCAAAATATGCAGCACAAAAGCAGCCTCTGTTCTGATGTGTAGTAGCAAATTCACACCACTATGTGGCGGCAGTGAGCTTTGAGTGCACTCAGCAGTATAGATTAATGCACAAGTATGAAAACCTATAGATGTACACATCACTATTCATTATTCATTCATTTTTTTCTCCTTTTATTTGTCTTGCCTTCCGCTCAGCCTCTGCTCTTCGTCCCTTGAGTTTGCAAGTTTGCATACATTAAGGCTTCTTGTGTTCACAATACTGTTTTATAAAACACAAAGTTTATGTGGTTGTTTTGATGTGGAATCTGACCCTTTCTTTTTCTGTGATACGTGGTTGTTTCGCCTGTTTACACATGCTGAGTGAATCAGTGGGTCTCAGTTTGGCTGCAGGCTCCCGTCTCCCATTATTTGTGCATGCTAAAAGACGGCGCCACATCTCCCATGTTGATACACCGCTACACCAGGGGTTACTGTGGAGCGTGGGGCTCGGCCAATTTACAGTTATTAGCCTAAATTTGTTGGTGTACTGAAAAAATCTGTGTGTGTATGTATAGGAGGTTGTTTGGTCCCTAACCTTGTAGCATTAATGTTTAATAACAATGTAAATTGTTTATGAATCACTTAGTGTTCTTATAAATAATCATATTGAAGATACTGATCGTAAAAACAGAGATTTTTGGATATTTCTGTAATACATATACATTAATATGGTACAATGAAATAAATCTCATGTTCTTTGGTGCAAGATCTGTTAGATAAACAATTATCTATCATACAATTAACATAACATGAAAAGCAGTTTAAACCTGTGGTTCACAAGTTGTGTGCCTAGGGGAATTGTTATTTGATTATATTAATAATATTATATTACTAATTACTTGCATAAAACATAGAAGCAAATTATATTTTCCCCTTAAGTATTATTTAAAGTCCCCCTGTAGCCAATAGTCATTTAGTTCATAATAATATCGTAATATACATCATATACATGATTCACCTGCTATATTGTTAAATCTACCCGACTTTTCATATCAAAAGAAAAAATTATATAACCTGGCTTCTCTTGAGACTCTCCTGCTTCGCAGTTAATGATAAGCCTGCCAGCACGTTGACATGATTAGATACAAGGTATTTTGTGACGTCAGAAACACCAGTGATTTCAAACCGCGTTTTTGAGACTAACTTTTTTCACTGCAGTATAAAGAGAAAATACTCAGCAAAAGTGTTGACTTATACATTTGTACATGGTTTGTCTTAAAGCACATTAAAACACCACAGGGACATAAAGTTTTTGAAACTTCTGGAATCATAAAATGAATTGTTTTTTTTTTGTTTTTATAAGAGAAAAAAAATTATTTCAGCACCTCTATTAGGCTGCGTTTACACTTGGCATTAACATGCGACCTGTATCCGGATGTTGTCCACATACACATTGAAAAGACAAGTGTAAACGCGTTTCTGATTGGAATGTTATCCAATCAGCGTGTCCAGGTTCGGAGGTAGTTGAGGACGAATTGTGATTGGATCTCAGTGTAATGTAAACGCAATCCAGCCATCGTGTCTGCATTCACAGGTGGATGTCAAATAAATTCCCGCCCAGTCTCCCCGCGTGGCTGTCAGAAAATATTGGCCAGACGCAGTCTGATCTAGATCTTGCGAGGCTGATCAATGTTTTCTAGAACATTTCCGTTCATTTTTTCCCAAAAAAAAAAAAAAAATAGATTCAGGCCTTATTTTGTACCCTATTTGTGAAGGGGCCTTACACTACGCAGAGTTGCAAATTGGCATTGAATTTTATACACATGTGCATTATTCATTCAATAACGATTTAGGATTGTTAGTTCACCCTCATGTCATTCCAAACCCATAAGACTTTCCTTCATCTTCGGAAAACAAATGAAGTTATATTCAATGGAATTTTAGACCTTAATGTCCCTCCATTGACCGCCTACTCAACTGCCACTTTCAAGCCCCAGAAAGGTAGTAAAGAGTAGTTGCCTAGGCTGTCAATGGAGAGACATAAAATCTCTAAAATGTAATTAAAAATAACTTCATTTGTCCTTTGTGTGTGTGTGTGTGTGTCTTCACAGGGTTAGTTCACCCAAAAAAAAGAAAATTCAAACACACACACACACACACACACACACACACACACACACACACACACACACACACACACACACACACACACACACACACACACACACACACCCACCACCTAGCTCCCTAATGATGTCTCGATGGCAGGAGTGTGTGTGTTTACATAGGATGCTGTTCTTCCTCTCACTGACAGCTCCTTCTTTATTACATTCTCTCTCTTTGACAAATAGAATATTTGACACTTTTTTTTTTTATGCTTCCTTGACCTCTCATACCTCTTTTCCACCAAAAAAGAACTGGTTCGGAACTGGTGCTGGTTCAAAGTTGGTTCAAAGCTGGTTCAACTTGCGAACCTTATCAGAACCTGTTTGTTTTTCCACTGACTAGAGAGCCCAGCGAATGACGTCGTTAGGTCACTGTGTACGTCGCCTTACGTCTTAGCTAGAAACGCTTGCGCCAACTTCAAGCATAACAATTACAATGGCGGACTACATCGTCTTTCTGCAAATGTTTCTTCTGGCTTTGCGATCCTACATTGGGGTCAGAAGAAGACGTTTAGAACACATTTGTGTTCTAAACCCCACCCCCAGCCCCCGACGTAAGCATGACGTGGTAAAATAACGGTTCTAGTCCAGCAAAGAGTTGGTGCCGTTTTGGAACCAATTTTCCTGGCCGAGAACTGGTTCTTTGGCAGTCGAAACACAAAGAACCAGTTCGCAAGTAGGCACTGGCTCCGAACCGGCTCTCAAAATGCTTTGGTGGAAAAGGGGTATCATTCTCTCCAACGGTGCTTCCCATTACTCATCCTTGTTCTTCCTGCAGCGGTGTCGTTTAGCAAGCACACCATTGCCTGTGTCAGGTACTGTCGGCATCCTGTTTTGCATTCGTTGGGTGTGTTTATATAGTTGACAGTGGTGGAATTCTGTTAACATTCAGAATGTCTGGGTCTTGAGTGTGTGTGAGGGGCTTTGTTTAATGGGAGGGCCAGACACAAGACTGACAGCTGCTTAATGAGAGTGAAAGTCACTTCAATAAAGCCTTTACTCTTTGTGGGTGTTGGGCTTTTATGACCGCTGATGTGGAGGGGTCTTAACACAGTGGATGCCATTGTTGTTTGCTGTGTTTTCCCCAAAAGAATGTGGAAAGGACTTTGAGATAAGCAGCTCTCTGAGATGAGTCCAGGACATTTTCTTTTAAACTCTTTTAAAGTTCATGACAAATCTCTGCATCCATAAAATGGAAGACGCATGGACACAAGGGAAAGTTCCAGACGTCTATATGGTCTTTCTTAAGTTGGGAAATAAAGAGTTGGTTGGTTGGTTGTACTAGTCGCATATGACTTACCTTATACTGATCCAAAAAGAAGCCTTGCAAATGTGTAAACAGAAGTTATATAAGTAATCATGAAATAAAATAAGTAAATATTGTGAATAAGTAAACATTAAATAACCTACAATTGTGACAGTAAAGACATTTATATACAATGTGACTTTCAAAAAAGTGCTGTTCTTTTGAACTTTCTATTCATAAAAAAATCTGAAAAAATAAAGCAGCACAACTCTTTTCAACATTAAGAAAAATAAGAATGTTTTATTGAGCACCAAATCAGCATATTACAATGATTTCTGAAGGATTAATGTGACACTGAAGACTGGAGTAATGGCTTCTGAAAAACCACCACTTTTAATAAATTACATTTTACAGAATATTTGTAACTTTATATTTCACAATATTTTTACTGTATTTTTTTATATTCAGCCTTGGTGAGTAGCAGAGGCTTCTTTCAAAAACATGTTTAATGGTATTGTATAAACTAATGAACAAACTATGAGAATTAAAATGTATGCATGTATTTTTAATTAAATTTTGTTATGATATGCCTGAAATGCCTGAAAAGGAGTTGCACAGGGTGATGCACACACTATTTAGTCACATCTTTTATCAGTTTTGTACAGAGGAGTCCGGTATTCACAATGGCCTCACTCGTATGTGTAAATGAGTGTAGAAAAGTCAAATAATTAGATGTGCGTAAGTTTGCAGAGTGCTCATTTATTCAACAACTATTGTAGGTTAAGTTGGTGGAACCGGCCCCAGATTCTTAGTAATCTTGGTAGTCAACATTACACAACTGTTGGTCTGCACATTGGGTCTTATGCTAATTTCTTATACGCTTAAATATGAACAGCACCTTGTCCAGGTGTGCATGAGATGGGGTGAGCGGTCTATATAAAAATATCTTTTTTGTTCAATGACATTTCATTTCATGTGATTTATAGATATATTTTGAGGAAAAACCCACTGCCAGCTGGCATCGCTGACATCTTGAAAGGCTTCCTGTGTTCTAAAGGAATCTGATGGAGTTCAGCCAACTTAATGTCCTGTTTTTCTGAACACCAAGCACTTCCTCTTGCCTCCATGTTTTTTTGTGCTGTCTCTTATCTAGAACTTGAATAATTCAACTGCGATTGCATAGCCAACACTGTTGACTTACAAAAATAATTTTCTACTCCCTGCGTAAATAATTTAGACCAGTGTTTATCAAAGTTTAGATGTCTCTGTAATATAATACACCTGATTCAAACCATTAGCCAACTGACCCTTCGCTAAACCCTGCATTTAAAACGGTACTCACCAGTCCTACCTTAGCAACGCGGTCTCTACATTTTCTCAGACATTCCAAGGGTTCCATCAATGGTTAATGAATCTGAAGTTGTGCACATTCATTCCACGTTCAAAATAAGGTGGATGAATAATACTGACACAAGGTACACAGAGAGGATAAAAGCAATATTTTGTTCTTCCAACTCTTTAAATAATTATTACGGATTAAAGTATCCCAAACAATCCCAAATAAACATGTAAAAATAGCTACTTTGCAACAAGATAAATTTGTACATTTTTGTATTGATACAAATCATTCTAGTATTAGATAGTGGGTCAATTATGTGGCGCTCATTTTAAATATCAGATGCCATCAGGTGCAACCTCCCAAAATTGTTCTATTTATGAATTATAATTTTTTTTTTTACTTCATTTTAACATATATTTCAAATGTTTCAAATTTCAGATATTTATAAAATGAGTAAGATGTGTACACACATTTAATATGTAAGAACAATTTATTACTTAGTACTATTTACAGTTTTTAATCCCTTTATTTAATCCTGCATTTTCCATTTTGCAATGTCACTTCATTCCAGTCCAATTCATTTGACCACTTTTGAACAGCGTTTACTGAAAATCATGCTATTTACAGAAATCTACTGTTAATTGCTATGCAATGTTCTGTAAAGCTTTTCTGATTTAGCAACAAATACCCTAGTGATTGTCAAAGCTGTTTTGTCTTCAAAAAATGGAACGGAGCAAGTTTTCTCAGCAAAGTTGGCGTTTTTAGATGGAATAAGCAGCAATGCCGCAGGACGCAGTGTAATTACAGGCTCCAAACTCACTCAAACAGCCTTTTTTCCCCACCATGTTTATATGCAATCCTGAATTTGAAACATTATTGTTATATATTGGTAATGGTTGCCATCTATCTGTTGACCGAAGGGAGTCAGGCAACTGGTGTGCAGATGGATTTAAAGGAGATGAATTGAAGCTTGGCTTTTGTCCCTAACATCTGTGACGGAGCTGTGTTGTGTAGCGACAGCTAGATGGCATCAGCATATTGAGTGACCTGCAGCAGGCTGGACTGTGGGGCTTTGTTTGTTCAGAGTGGCTGGTTTCACAGATTCACCCTAACATTACTGACATGATGTTCTAATTCAATTCATATTTACTATTGTTCAATATAATTGAAGTGATTTCAATTTAGAAATGTCTGCTAAATGCATATTACTTTTCATTTCCATTCCTAGAAGGAAGCACTTCCACTTCAGATCCTGAGGATGGTTTCTTGTCAGGGATTTGGGCTGTAGCTTAGGTTATCTGGTTTAAATCTAATGCTCAATGTCAGATCAGCTGTGCGTTCTACAGCTGGCCAAATCCTCTTTAAATTGTGATCACGTCAAGAGGTGTAATCCTACTTCCTGCAACACCTCATCAGCCCCACGTCCTCTCCGTCACCAGGCCAGGGTGGCATCTGTAGCACTTTACCCACTGTTATTGTTTTGAAAGCTTTTTTTTTTCTTCAAGCAAAACTGTTTTAATTAGACTAGAATCTGGTTCAATAAGCCATTTTTACGTTGTTGATGGCAAACAAACAGATTTATAATATACATCATTTGGCCAAAAACAACCTTAATTTCGACAAAATATGGAATTTGAACTGCAATAGGATAAACTTTTTTTTTTTATCTTGTATTGCTACTACGGAGACATAAGCTATCATGTTGAATCAGATGTAAAAACTACAAACTTGCCACTGATGCTTGTTTTTGCTTATTCATTTGCTAATTTTCTCATACAGTAATAATAATAATAATAAGAATAATAACGGTTGCACTTTATTTTACAGTCCTGTTTCTCATTAACATACTATGTCCTTATTGTAGTAATGACTCTAACCTGGGTAATAACTAGGTACTAACCCTGAACCTACTGTTAAACCTTAACTTAACCCATATACACTAAGTATATTAAACTAAGTTTTTTAAGGTGTTGTTCTAAAAACCTCTAGGCTTTTTTGACAGAAAAGCAATGAAAGGCATTTCATTTCAGTATGTGACATGTTTGTAAATCATTATAACCATTATTCCAAATCTGGCTACTCGCTGTTATATCCTTTTCTGTCAAATCAATAACTATCAATATGTTTTTTTTACTTTTTACTTTTTCTTTATTAAATGTTTTGGTAATTATGCAATTTTTTTAATTAAGTGGACCTGGATAGCTTTCCATTTACAATGGCAATAAGCATCACAATACATGGAATAGATGACCGAGTAATTCTGAGGACTAAATATTTATTCAGAGATCAACCTCTTGAGTTTAAAGACCAGTTCACACTGACACGAATGTTTGACATTAAAATTGTGTCTGATTTTTGCATGCGATTTGTCTATTCAGACCAATGCGTAAGTCAGGTGGGCTAAATTAACATAATGTGCATGCAAATGCAATTTCTGACAAACAAAAAGTTATATTGCTTTGTCTCCTGGAGGAACCGAGTATTTCTGCTTTTCTAAAAGCACATTGGTTTTAGAAAAGCAGACATATCCTGGTTACTCCTGGAGACAAGGCACAATGTAACTTTTCTTTTCTGACACCAGCTTGTCACGGAGAAGAAAGGAAGTCAAACAGTATTTAAATGTTTTCAAACATTCGTTATGAATTTTTACATCTGTGGTTTGAATCAAATGCAAGATTACAGAGACGAGAGCCAGTTCCGGTTTCTTTCTCTGCTATTCATTGTCACATTGCAAAATAGTCTGTTTGTTTGTGTTGCAGTACTCGAGACTGGTCTTTTTTTTTTTTTTTGAAGGTCTTGGTCACAGACTAAGGGTACATAACACGACAATGATGTACTAAAAATGGAAAAGTTTTTGTCAATGCGATCTCCGTTCACACTAAAAAAACGTTGTTTTATCCTGCCAGGCCAGTAGTTGTCACTTTGTAAAGAAACACTACGCACCTATAGACTTAACACGTAATACGCATACACATGTGCATAATCTCACTGTACTCACAAATTTGCGCTTTTGTAATTTATAAGCGAGACGATAATGGTATCGTTGTTGTCGTGTAAATGAATGGCCAAAACAAAGTTTTCCGTTTTTAGTTGAAAATGTTAAATGGCACCTAAGAGGCCATTAACTAAGAGATTTTATTTCAAGACCACAACTGCGGGGATATCACTAAATTGCCGGTGCATTTTCTGAATTATTTGTTAACGTCATTGATTGGATATACAGCTTCCTGCTTCTAATACAATAACTTATTTCTAATTTGGTTTCTTTGTGCCGTGTTAGAAATTAAAGGGGGAATTGTCAAAATCCGTGGGTCTTGACTACAACACTACTGTTCGTGAATGCCAAAAAGTCGTAGTTTTATATAGCAGCAGCTGCTCTGAGCATGTGACCAAAAGCATACTATCGGTTGACCAGGTTTCTTCACAATGCAATCTAAAAAATAAATTTGAACACATGCAAATGTTTGTCTGCCTAAATTGACACATTAATGGCAAATAAAAAAATATTTTTTTTTGCATCAAAATATTTGTCTTAGTGTCAACTGGACTTAATAATTGCATAAGGTCATTAGGTCATACAGCAATTTCAAATCTATTTTGATAATTAAGTGGATTACATTCCTTATACCGTATCTTGTGTAAACTTGCACAAGATTCGATTTCTAGAGCGTGAGAGCGGAGTCAGTATTTTGGCAGTGTACAGCT
The DNA here is from genome assembly GCF_051911475.1 of Siphateles boraxobius. Classification (NCBI taxonomy): domain Eukaryota; kingdom Metazoa; phylum Chordata; class Actinopteri; order Cypriniformes; family Leuciscidae; genus Siphateles; species Siphateles boraxobius. The sequence goes on from NW_027509042.1 coordinate 34,409,597, forward strand.
GAGGTTGAACGTGAACCATGAGTAAGTAAAGGGTGTTTTTTAGGCAGGTTGTTCTTGGAAGGTGGCTTGAGAGGCAGAAAGAGCATATGGTGTGATCTGTGAAGGGTGATTAAGGCTGGATGAAGGCAGGAGCACTGCAGGGATGCCCAGGGGGTCTTTGCTCAGCTGCTGTCTGTACTGCCACTCTGATAGGAAATGGCATTCTGTTCCTGCCCCACTTTTTGGTTGGCATTGCGGCTGTGCTGTTCTGATAAGATTACCAATATTAGAGTGAAAAGCACATTTACAGTCTGATTCAACTTTGTTGGATAAGCAGAGCAGGATCAGATCATGCACTATGATATGCTCTTACTCATGGGCAGAAGTGTGCTTGTGAACTTGGCCTCTGTACTCAAGCCCTTCCTCCACCTGCTCATGAATATGTTATATGTGTGCTAAATTCCACATTGAAACTACATGGATCATGAATAATTAATGAATCAATGTAACAACCTGACTCAAATGCTAGTTTGAAGCCCTTGATCTGACCTCAAAGCTCTTATAAATAGACACACATTGTGAATTTAACTTATGCGCAGAATTGGAATATCGCATAAAACATTTGCGAATAAAGCACCGTTTCCATCCAGTCAGTCAAAGCGAATAAAACCGTCTCTTCTTGATAAACTAAGAAAAATGGAAGTTGATGCAGTAGGAGAAGCCACTATATATAATAATGTTATTTATATATATAATATATATATAATTATAGTTATATAAATAACCCCCAGAGTGTGCAGATGGAACACAATAAACGCAGTCATGTTAACTTGCTTTCTGAGGCGGATGCCTGCTGTTTGGGAACGCAGTCGTGTAAGACAGTTGTGGGAGAGAATTAAACCAAACCACTTTGACGATAGACTTCGCTTTACGCATTTCAGAATGACCATACAGCATTTCAGATGCAACAAGATCGGTCCGCTGGTTGTTTCAGTTATTTCGTCAAGTCTTTTCTGATGCGCATCAAGGAATTTATTCGGTAAATGTGTTTTCATCCTAGTTTATGCGCACGTTTTCTTAGTTGTACTCAGTTGAGCACATAGGTTTTTAGAATTTGTGTATCTTGGTGTTTCTATCCAGCAGTTTTTTATGCAATATCCCAAAATGTGCATAAAAATAGGTGAATGGAAACATAGCTACTTTTGATCACTATATTAAGACCTAGTTTGACTTTTAGCCTTGCCTTGTTAAAAGTTGTTTTATAAATGTTTTGTGCACAGTATAAATATCGTACACTAATTAATGTTTTTCTTTCTCTTTTATGTAATCTTGGCTTCTTTGTCGTGATCCTCACAGGTAAGCAATGTTTTATTTATTCAAATCAATCAAATGTATTCTCTTTTTGAGTTATGGTTCTCAGAAAGAGCCCCAGAAGGAGGCTGCAGGGTGACTTAAAGGGTTGGTTCACCCAAAAATGAAAATTATCCCATAATTTACTTGCCCTCAAACCATCCTAGATGTATAGGAGTTTTTTCTTTCAGCTGAACACAATAGGAGTTATATTAGATAATATCTTGGCTCTTCAAGGCTTTATAATGGGAGTGAATAGTAACTGATTTTGAAGCCAAAGTGCATTCATCAATCTTAAAAGTAATCCATACGGCTCCAAGAGGTTAATAAATACCTTCTGATGCGAAGCGATGCGTTTTTGTTAGAAAAAAAATCCATATTTATAGCTTTATAAACTAGAATCTCTGGCTTCCCTACGGAATACTAGTTCCGGCGGAAGAGTGACCTCAGATCCGACGCATGACATATCGACGAAAGCAGAAGCGCAGAGGATAGTGCAAAACAAAACACCAGTCACGAATAAGAAATCTAAAAGGAGAATTTTTAAAGAGAAATGTCAGAGAAGCTTAAGTTTGTTGCCCAGCCCTATTTTTTGGAACCGCGAGAGACGTCTATCTCACCTAAGCTTACGTTATGCCTACGTCATACGCCGGAACTCGACTCTCTAGGACAGACGGACGTTACCGAAAGCTAATGATTACGGTTTATAAAGTTATTATTTTCTTATTTGTTGTTATTTTTGATTGATTATCACACTATTTATTATTCAGTGTGGACAAACACAAGTCTAATGCTAAAATATTTTGTAATGACTGCTTGCGACACAATGTAAAAAACAAAACCAAGAAACACCTGTCTTAGTAAATGTTATTTCCTTAAAGATTTTAGCCAGTTAGTCTTAATCTGATTTTTGTGCATATCCGATTGGATTCCGATTTATATTTAGCGAGTGTGAACGTCGAAAACACCTCATATAATATAATTTTCACAAATTGGTTTCAGGCTACGTTCATATGTGGTTTGAAATCCTATTAAAATCACATGTATGGAAATTCGTTTCAGTCTGATCAGCTCTGCTCTGAATTCGTGTAGCTTTTCTATGTCACTTTTTTTAAGCCACGTGAAACATAAAAGGCTGTAACACAGCAGACTGTTGTCACCTCACGTCAGCTGCGTTTGGGCCAAAAAGCTGCGTTTGAACACACTGCAAAGACTACAGCAGACTGCCAACTAGCATGTGTGTTCAATGCCTGCCTGTAAGTAAATTATGGTTTATATCAGCAGGTATCTATAGTCTGAATTTATCATTCAAAAAGGAAACCGAAAGTTGTGTAAATATAAACCATAAACAAAGCAGCACTTGCTTACCATTTTCACTACAATTCATGTTGATCACTTTCTGCATTACATGCGGCTCGTGTCGTTATGACAATATTAGCGTATTAGAATATCTAGGACGACAGAGGCTCACCGACGGCCCACCGCCGGCTTGGTGTCACGGCCCAAACATGTCAGACGTTGTTGTGTGAAAATAAATTCAGAAACAAGGTTGTGTTGTTGCAAAGTGCAGGTCGAGCAGAAATGCTACTAGTCGGCCTGGTCTACACACCTCTTTGAATTCTGAGACCGGCAGAGCCAGCACCAGGGAATAACATTGTTACATTGTAAGAAAACATGTAAAACCGTCCATGTTATTGCTGTTGTTTTTTCGTTGTTTTGGTATAGGTATACAAACACAACGTCATTGTGACGCCATTTAAAAACGTGTGAACGTAAAACCTAAAATGTTGAGCAATAATTACGAAACTAAGTTTCTGTAATGTTGTGGGAATGTTAGTAATTTCTGCTGTTCTTCTAGTATTATCTGATGTTCATATGTTTAGCGTTATGCTGTGTCTTCCTGTTACGAGCTTCTATACCTATGCTTAGTGTTATCTGATTTTCCTGTGTTTTTAATATTATCTGTCATTCTTAGCATTATCTGATGTTCATACAGTATATGAAATGTATAGTATTATCTGCATTTCCTTTAGTATCAGGTTCTGATCTGGTCTTTGACTATTTATAGCTTGCGAGACATTGCACGAATCTTAATCCCTTTTGTATTTTTTTTTTAAAACTGTGCTTTTATGTGAATTGTGTACCTACATTCATGCCCATATGCCAGTGTGTGCGTGTGTGTATTCCAGCAGGGGTCTGTACTCTCTGCTAACTGACCCATTTTCCACAGCCTCATGGGGGGGATGAAAGGCAGCGTGGTGCTTCGCTCTTTCAATCTCTCTCTGCATCAAAGAGAGAGTGAGAGCTGCTCAAACGCACCTTATTCACTGTTCAAACCGCTCTATCCCAGCATCCCCACATCAGCTCCATCACAGCTCTGTTGGTGGCTCCATAAGTGTCTTTTAATGTCTAAACAAGCTCCGTTTAAAGTTTTTTAACGGTTTGCATGAGCTGACACTGGAAAGCCAAGCGTTTCTGCTGTGTTGCAGGGCTGCGATTCATATTTAATGCAATGCGGAGAGTGTGTGAGCATGTGTGTCGATGCGTAGGAGGGAAGCTGCAACTGAGGGTACACTTTTTTTTTTTAACGTAGAAAGCATGAGAATATCTTTTATATTCCACTGCAGTGTCAATTCCCTTTTGGCTTTGCTAGTTTTCTGATCTCCATTTAGCAGTGATCTGCAAAAATGCTAACATAGAACGAGTCTCTCTCTCACCACCATTTTGTTTCAGTTCCTGAACTGTAGCGTCAAGGTTGATGAAAGGCCTGAAAGTAAAATCTGCCCTCAGGTAAAAGTGGCCTATGCTGACAGTCATGTGACAGACAGGCTGCTTATGTCGCACTTTGTTTTCTTGTTGCTGCTGTGGACACTGTTTCAATTGACTTATGTATGCTGTAAGTTTTCTGGAACTACTATTGATTTTATTGTAATAACAGCTTCTAGTGGTTTCATGTTCATGACAAGCTTATTATAGTTCAGAACTACAGCATGAAAGCAGACTGCAGGGCATTTCTTCTGTTTTCTTCTGATTTCTCCTGTTTTGTATGGAATTAGCTCTTCATTAGCTTTTTCTGCAAAAAAAAACACACTCATACATTGTCAAGTTTTGATTGTTTTTCCATGGCAAATAAACACTCTCTCTGCCACTGAACACTATGGGTGGTTTCCTTCTCCTTTTTATAAAATGTAAACAATAGATAATGCGTTAATCAGGTCATGACACATATTACATTACAAAAGAGGTTTCTCAAAGGCTTTCCTCACTGAGCCAGCAGGTGGTGTGCACCTACAAGGGTTTCAGTTGACAACTGACTTAGCATTAAATAAAATTGTTGGTGTTATTTTTTTCTTCTTCTTGGATTAAGATAATTAATTTAAATATGTATAATTATGTTTACTATTAACACATACAAATATTAACTTTATTTATTAAACATTTTTAAATCTTGTTCAACTAATTAATATAATTGGACTTTTAATATATTTGTATATATAAACATATGTTCTATATATTAATTATTTATTATATGCATATATGTGTGTGTTTGTGTATGTGTACACACACACACACACACACACACACACACACACACACACACACACACACACACACACACACACACACACACACACACACACACACACACACACACACACACACACATATTATATATATATACATGTGTATGTCAAGTTACCTTCATTTATGTAGCGCTTTTAACAATACAGATTATTTCAAAGCAGCTTTACTGTGATAATAGGAAATTAAAGTTACAGAGATTGTTTTGGCTTTACAGCAGCTCTAGAATAAAGTTATTGTCTAGCTAAAGTTAGTTTTGATTTATTCACTTCCGTTGCTATGATCATTAGTTATTAAATTAGGGGCCGCTAACACGACACCGTTCTAACAGAAAACCCTTAATGCGATCCGGCCACTCATTTGCACAACACAGTGCCTAGTGGCTCGAGAATGCAAACCTTGAAATAGGTTCGAAGGTACAAGCCTTGAAAAATGTATAATACAGAATTTTTTATCGCTTCCGTATAGCCACGTGAACCATAATTATCCCCACAACGTTTGATCTGTACAGAGGTAAATGGACGGGAAGGAGCCCTTCACAGTGGAGAGACTAGTTCACTTCAGAACTGCGTTGTGGTCGTGTCCAGGCGCAGGTCCTTCATCAGATCCGGATATGGCCTGGATCCGGCGGACTGCGGTAAACCTCGGGATAAACAGAGGGACTAATATTAGCATAGATGCCATGCTTGACCAGCACATCAGGATTTATGGGAAGTGTTCCTGGTTCTGGCTGACCTAATCTATGCAGCCTAACATTGAATTATTGAAGTCTATAATGTGTTGTGTATGCTAGGTCAAAGAGATGTGTTTTTAGTCTAGATTTGAACTGACAGACTGTGTCTGCTTCCCGGACAATGTTAGGAAGACTGTTTCAATGTTTTGGTGCTAAATGGGAAATGGATCTACCGCCAGCAGTCTTTTTTGATATTCCTGGCCGGAATTTTGAGATCGCAATAGATGTGAAGGACTATCATGCGTTAAGAGCTCGATCAAGTACTGGGGAGCTAAACCATTTAGTGCTTTGTAAGTAATCTGCAATATTTCAGAATTTATACGATGTTTAATAGGGAGCCAATGCAGTGTTGACAGAACTGGGCTAATATGGTCATATTCCTGGTTTTGGTAAGAACTCAAACTACAGCTGGTCCAAAACGCTGCAGATAGTTAATTAAGCGTGCAGGGCCACCACTCATAATAGCATTACAATAATCTAGTCTTTGTCATGAACGCATGAACTAACTGTTCCGCATTTGTCATTGAGAGCATATGACGTAATTTAAATATATTTTTAAGATGGAAAAATTTGGTTTTACTGATTCCCTGACGTGACTTTTAAATGAAAGATTGGTATCAAAGAGCACACCCAGGTTCCTAACCGACGACAAAGACTTGACAGAGCAGCTATCAAGTGTTAGACAGTATTCTAGGTTAGTATTTGAGGAAGTTTTTTGTCCAATAATTAGAATCTGTTTTTTTTTTCAGAATGAAGTAGTAGGAAATTACTAGTCATCCAGTTTTTTTTAATATCTGCTATGCATTCCGTTAATTTTGTGAATTGGTAGGTTTTGTCAGGGCGTGAAGAAATATAGAGCTGAGTATCATCAGCATAACAGTGAAAACTAATGCCATGCTTCCTGATGATATCTCCTAAGGGTAGCATGTACAGAGTGAATTGCAACGGTCCTAGTACTGAGCCTTGTGGTACACCATACTGAACTTTTGATCGATAAGACATCTCTTCATTTACTACTACAAACTGATAACGGTCAGATAAGTATGATTTAAACCATGCTAATGCAATTCCACTAATGCCAACATTATTTTCAAGTCTATTTAAAAGAATGTTGTCATCAATTGTATCAAATGCAACATTAAGATCGAGTAACACCAATAGCGAGATACAACCACGATTGGATGATGCATCCAAATCATTTGTGACTCTTGAGAGCTGTCTCAGTACTATGGTACGTTCTAAATCCTGACTGAAAATCCTCGCAGATACCATTTCTTTCTAAAAAGGAACATAGTTGTGAGGATACTGCCTTTTCTAGTATCTGACAGAAAAGGTAAATTCGAGATCGGCCTGTAATTGAATAATTCTGTAGGATCAAGTTGCGTTTTTTTAACAAGCGATTTAATCATAGCCAGCTTAAAAGTTTTTGGTATCCAAATGACAAAGATAAATTAATGATATTAAGAAGAGGATCTATGTCCTCTGGAAGCATCTCTTTCAGTAGCTTAGTCGTTATAGGGTCTAACATACATGTTGTCAATTTAGATCATTTAATGGGTTTAGAAAATTTTTCCTCCGGGAGACTACAATACACTGCTTGATACAATACCGGTTGCATAGTTATAATTTTCTCCCTTATATTATCAATCTTGTAAGTAAAGAAGTTCATAGTCACTACTGCTGTGCTGCTTGGAAACGTCTGGTGGTGTATATAACATATATGTATATGCAGGGTCCGAAATTAGCACCCGCCAAGCGCCAAATGCGGGTAGATTTTCCGTTTGGCGAGTAAATCTCAAAAGGCTATCCGCCACACTGGCGGGTGGATGTTCCAGACATCCAAAGTCTTGCGGAAGTTTCGGGAGTCTCCCGCATATTGATAGCGGCTGCCTGATGCCCGCAAATTAGTTCAAATCTCCAGGAATCTAGAGCGAGCGAGAAAGAAAGAGCGCGCTCATACTGTGCTCCAAACCGTGTAGCGCGCGCACTGCAGAGAGCGAGAGACCTTGTGTGTGTGTGTGTGTGTGTGCCTCAAGAAGCGTGTGTGAACCTTCTCCACACCCAAAATAGACCAACACTAAATATATTATTTTAACTTAAAGAATTAACAAATTAAGATGACAAAAAGAAAACACTGAATCAGTTTGAAGCTTTGAAAAAAACGCTTTTTTTCATCAGACTACGTTTTTTCGTCAAATAAAAATAGCAGACCTACCTCAATCCACAGCTTGTCTAGTTTTTACTTAAAAAAGTAATATGTCTACATGATGTGGGGTGAGTCTGGATCTCCGATGGCACAGATGTCCCGGGAATACAGAGATGACGTCTCGCTAGAGTGGCCAATTTCGGAAAGCGCCTTTCATTTGCTTGTGGATGTTTGCTTCGCCAGTGATATTGCATTGTACTTGCACTAGGCCTACTGCTATTTTAATACCACGTAGCATATTTTGCAAGTAACTTCGTCGCCCTTTCTGTCAAAATGGTCCCACACAGTAGCTACTTCTTTTCGCGTGCCTTGCTTCATTGTGCTTGCTCAGCGAAATATGTCTTTAGGCGCGTGTGGTTGCGCGTGTCGACGCACCCCATGATTTAACAAATACAGGGTATATATACTGTTTTTTTTTTACCATGCAGCAAACAAACAAAAAAGCTAAATGTGTGTGTGTGTGTGTGTATATATATATAATTTTAAAACATAATTTTATGTTTACTTTCGGTAAAGTATCCTTCAAATGTACTGTTATGAGCACTAGTTCCATGCTCACATCTTCCATGTCTTATATTTGTTGCTCTGATTTGACTTCTATGTACTCTTATTCATTCAACATAATACTTATCTCAATTAAATGTACTGAAATGAATGTATATGTGACACAAAAAGGCTGTTTATTATTTTGGCCGGTAAAAAATATGCTTGGCTGGTGGATTTTTTCATCTACCAGTCCCCGTGGCAGGTGAGCCAAAAAGTTAATTTCGGACCCTGTGTATATGTGGGTTTCCTTTTTACATATATTCAATTTTATATATAGAGAAAACGACAAATCTTAATTGCAGAGGCAAAAATTCAGTTTATAAGAAAACTTTTGTGAACATTTTTAGATAACTAAAATAATTGGACATTTTATATATTTATATTTAATATAGTTTTTATATATTTATATTTAATATTGTTTTTATATATTACTTATTATATGGTTTATTGTATAATCAATGTATTCATATATTGTATAATAATTGTTTCCTATCAACAAATGTAACATTTTATTATTTATGAAATACTATATTAATTATATTATTAAAATCATTTTTTTTTTTTGCAGAGATACATTTCAGATCATTTGAAGACTTGAAGATAATTTGAGATTTGACAAAGAAACTGATCTTTTTTGGGGGATTTAAGGAGCACATCTGCTTATTTTGCTGTTTCGTCACAGTTAGAAACATGTTCCATTACAAGATCAATCAAAACTGTTTTGTAATATCATATTTGCTAGCTGACAAGATCATATGTACATACAATCAAATTGAGTTTCACACTGGGTTAAAGCTACAATATGTATTTTTTTCACTAACCTCTTACAATAAAGGCGTATAGGTTGATGATGCATAAGCGGAATTATGGAACTTGTGGTCATGCTGATGGATCTAATGATGTTTATGGATTAGTGAATACATTTGATTTTTTAACATGACTGATATGAAGCAGGGCGCGATTGCAAATGAGAGACAGATCTCAGTGCCACACGCGAGTCCCGCAAATATAAAGGAATAAGGACATTTCATTCTACCAAACTACCCGCAAATGCTGAATTAATACTCACACATGTCAGTTTATTAGACGAATGAAACTTCTGAGCTAACCCAGCGCTGTTTCACTTGGTCTACACCCGGGCTATTCAATTGGCGGCCCCAGGGCCGGGTCCGGCCCCTGAAGGATTTTGTACTGGCCCTTTAGGCCTAATTTGCGGGTGGGAAATGTTTTGCTAAGGTTGATATTGTCCGCACCACTTTTGAAACATCTTGCGGCACAAATGTACCAATACAAATAAATTAAAAATCTCCAGTTAACTAGCAGAGCATTCGTTTCGTTTGTTTGTTAAATAAGAGGCTTTGAAATGTGTAGTTTTGGTTCAAAATGCTTGTTGCCGCTGCGATCAGTGGCGCGGATACGTGTTCAATCCGTTGTGGAGACTCTCTATATTCCAGGGCACTCAAGGGTCACGCATTGAGTGTGACAGTCACTCCTTTCGGTCTTTTGTCACGCACTCCCGCCACACATTGCATTTCTCACGCGGAACAACTATTTATAATATATTTAATATGCAGCATATGCAAATTTACATAAAACTAAAGTACACGCAAGTGTGGCGTCTGTCAAGTCGAAGTTTGTCATGGACATGGAGCTCTCGGCATCTCGAAAACGCCACGCTGATATTGATCCTCGTTTTAGTTCTCCTTTTGTCCCAAAGTCTGCTAGCCATGGTCCATAATGTTTGAACGAAACAACAACAGAGTGAGCGTGCTGCTAGACATAACGCAGTTATCCACGTCTGTCGCCATGGTTACTATGGAAGTACGAGCGGAAACCAAGGGGGTAATCCATCAGCCGGAAGTTGAAGCCTCGCGGGAGCCGCCATTGTTGCAGAACTTCACCTGATGTTAGCATTCCATTGACTCTCATTCATTTTGGCGTCACTTTGACCGTGAATAACTTTACATCTGAGGCGTCCAAAGACTTCATTTGTCCATTATTTATTTCTAAATAAACATGACAATGTATAAAAGGCTCCATTACTTTGTATCTTACGTTATGGCCCCGTAGAAGCCGTTTTTGTTAAAAACAGGCTAACGATTGCGTCATAACCACAATAGAGACATTACCGTATAGACAGGAGGAGAAGCTTGCAGGCAATCTTTTACTGTCTATGAAGCAATCGGGGGGACATAGAGGCATAAAGTCAAGGGAGAAGCCCATAGATAGAGAGTCCATAAAAACAACGGGACAACATATTTCAACAACGTTTTTGAGGAATTAGGTGATTCAGTCTTCTCCTTTGAAATCAATGGGGTCGCTGTGTCCATTTCTTTTACTGTCTATGGCGGAAACCAGGGATAACGCGGATATTACGTCATTGACAGGCGACAATGACCAGGGATGAGACATTATTTAAAATTGGAATTTCTCTGGAATTAAAAATCTTTGGGAACTTTTGAGTTATTGTAAGTACACAACTGCAGGAAATATATCACACTGTTGTAATAAAATATCCAAAAATCACTTGCACAATCTTACATACAGTATATTGTACCTTTAACCGGATCATCCTCACTTTTTAGGTAAGAGTTTCTGTAAACCTTCATCTGTTCCAAAGGGAAATCTGTCACTCAGGTTCTGTTCTTAACCTGATCATATGAAACACATGAAAGCATTCGCAATTATGAATCGTTTTTTTTTTTTTTACTTGTGGACTGCACTTTAGGTTCTATCAGTAAAGCGATGATATGTTTTCTCTTTCTCTCAAGTGTTTCTTTGTATGTAAAACAGGGATCAAGACATGGACCAGATACTTGTTCTCTCGCTCATTCCCATTGAGAGCTGTGATGCTTTTCCTTTTAAGCTTTAGCTAATAACATGCACCAGAGATTCTGTGCGGGCTGCACCTGTGAAGCTCTGTGGTCTGTATTCGGGATCTTACATGATGCAGGAGTGATGAAACCCGCCAATCATGGGGCCTGTCGACACCCTGCCACTGGAGCGCAGCAATAAACATGGCTCTTTTCCACCTGAGCCTTTTATCTCAGATGAAAGTCTCTCCCCTGTGAGTCTTGCCAACCCTTCCAAGTGCAGCAAATGGGCCAGAGAACACCTGCTAAAGTCACCATGTTTTTTTTTTTTTACATCCTTCACTGTTCCTTCCATCTCGATTTGTTTTTATATTCTTTCTGTCTGTCCACCCACCTTGCTCTGGGATCCTGTTTTCTCTCAGGCCTGAGCCTTCGTTGAAGGTTAAGTTGGCACTGGGCATCTACGTCATAGGTCTATCATAACTCAAATAAGAGTACACTTTTCAGTTCTACTGTTGTGGTTTGTTTTATGGGCTCCTTTTTAAACCGCTTCTGCTGTGTCAAAATATACAAAACGTTTCAATGCTATTTGTTTTGTAGGGTTATTAGATTAGATTATTATTATTAGATTATTATTTTTTTTTCATTTGTTGGTATTGGTTTATATTGTATATTGAAATATGTATAGTACCAATTTCACCTATTTACATTTCAAAAATACTATAAAAAATATTTTTTGGAATGAATTAAATTAAATTAATTAAGGATACATTAAATTGGTCAGTAAAGACTTATAACACATTACAAAAGATCATATTCAAATAAATGCTGTTCTTTTCTTAAAAGAATCCTGAAAAAAAAATTTTTTTTTTTAATCTCACATTTGTTTTTGTGAACACTATCGGATAGGTTTAGGGTCGGTTTGGTGTGGGTGGTACGCTATTTTCAAACATAATAGAGCATTAGCCTGTTAGCCCCTCTTACCAGATATATAATTCCAGAACTTCCACGATATGTATACACACAAACAGATTCATGCATCACGTGAAAATTGAAAACACTTTAGCTTCGAAAGTGTCGCGGAATGTTCAAATTCAATTTTTATTTATATAGCACATTTACAACAGCCACTAGGCTGACCAAAGTGCTTTACAGAACAACAAGATTAAAAGAAGATATTACATGCATAACAAAAAATAAAACCAAAAATAAGAGCAACATGGCTAAGATCGTGCAAGACATAACTTTATATATTTTTGCACAAATGTCACCATAGGCATGTTTTTCCAATGAGCTGGATTAAACACTGAAGTGTAATGGCTGCTTTGCCATCACAGGGAAAAATATATATTTTAAAGTTATTCTAAATTGTAGTAATATTTTACTGGATTTTTGATCAAATTGACCCTATACTTTTGAATGAGAGTATACCTTTGCCATCATCTAAAGCTCACTTAAAGTTAATTTTTAAAAGCACTAATTATTTAAAGTTTAACTTCGCCGATTTTCAACCCTCTTTGTATTGTTACAATGTCGGTATTATATGTAAATTAACAATGTTTACTCATTCTCTGTGTTATCTGAAGCTAGATATTCACGTTTGTTTGTCAAAGTGAGAAAAATACTTTTGATCGCCTCTGGCCTTTCGTGAAAAATACAGAATTAAACGCGCGGGGGTGGGGTTTCTACTTCTCTGTCCATCAAAACCTTTAAACCCACCCGGGTTTACAGAAGAAAGAAGCGTGCTACGATGCACAAAGTAGTTTTTCTGTACATATGTTATCGCTTTAAACTATGTGTATTCATGAATATCGTAGCAAAAGGTAGTTTTATTGATATGGCACTAAATTAGGGAAATGCCTAAATTCACTTAAAATCAGTATTGATTTTAGTTTTGACTTTTTAAGCTTGATTTTGAGTTACAGGCCCCTATCTTGCACCCAGCGCAATTGACTTTGTACATCAATGCATGTATCATTCCTATTTTGCACCCGACGCACAGCAGACTTTTCCCTCCAAAGACGCACGTCGGTAAATTAAAGCGGAGGCGTGTTCCGGCGCAAATGTTCCCTAGTGCTATTTGCAGTTTCAGAAAACAATTCCGCCACTGACCAGAAAAAACTTAGTCTAAAGTCAGTGGCGCGTTATTCAGATGCTAAGGGCGCATGCTTGGCCATTATGTAGCGTGCGCACAACGCGCATCCACTTTGCTTCTCTCATTTACACAGACGCAGCAGTTCCCATTTTTGCAAACCATACATAATTACAAGGAAAAATATTACCACACAAGGGAAATCATTGTGGTGTCCATGAAGATGTGAAAAAATAGGCATAAATCTAGCTTACACATTTACCCAAATTATTATATACTTGTTTAACGAAGGTAATTTGGGTGGGTTTCTCCCATCCCCATACAATGTCACTTCTCTGTCTTTTACGGCCCTGGAGAGAACGTCGGTCTTCTTGGCTGTGAACCGGTCCTGGCGTGCGTCTGGCAAAACCACCATCATAATAGCAATCCACCATGGAACAAGCGCGCCTGCTTTTAAAGGGAATGTGAGATGATGCTCTGATTGGTTTACTCATAGGTGTGGTTTGGGCGTAACGTGAAATAATGTAGCTACTTCAGACCAACCCAGTTTAGATCCGAGATCTGACCACAAAGTTCCTTGCGTTTTGCGTTTGATACTTGCGTTTCAGATCGTTAAAATGGGGCCCTTAGTGTTTTTATGATTAATTTATTTATTAAAATGGTCTAAACCATTTTATTGGTTATTCACCAGAATATGAAAGTAATGATTGGTTTAACATATTTTCCATGGCCAAAATTTTATCATTGTGCATCCCTAATTGAAATTTCACACATTTAATACTCTGTTTTTTTTATGGTGAATGGGAGATTTACTTGTGTAGTACATTTGAGGTCCAAGGCACTCTCAGAGCTCACTAAAACGGTGTGGGCTCTTTTGGCCTGCTGAGAAGACAGGTGGTTCTTCACGGAACATCCTCTTCAGACCAGGGATCTCGAAACATAATTTCATTAAAGCAGCTTTCATGGTCTGCACGGCAATTATCCGAATCCTGTGTTTTTCTTGGCCATGAATAAAAAATAAGAATGAGGAGGAAAAAAACAGACCCAGAATACTCTAGACAATGTTAGCTGTAGATAGCAAACTCTTTTTTTCCAATGTTCTACATTTGCAAGCATGATCTCTAATTGTTATCTTTAGGATATTACAGTTATTGAATTTGATGCAGTTGAATTATGCATGTTTTGAAGACGCGTTAGGCAAATTCTCAGTGTTAGTAACTATTGTAAGGCAAGCGGTGCTCCTTTTATTTCATGGCATACAGTGGGAAATCCTACACTGGAGAATTTTTCTGTAATCAGTCAAGCTCCTGGGTCGCCAGCGGTGCCACATGCCTTTCAAAATAACTGTACCTCATCGTATTTTTTATTCAACTGCATATGATAGTGATGATAGAAACATGCTTGATGTGAACCTCTGTTATATATTTCATATGTGCCTGCTTTATATTCCATTCTCTGTGTTCAAGTATTCAGGAGGTATGAAGTCATGCAGTCACATTGACGATAGAACACGTGAAGGGCGATGTTGCATCAAGAGCATATAAGTGTATACCTAGGCTTTTAAGTTTGCGTCTCTTTATGACAGTCCTGTGGATGTGATGAAAGGACGGGGCTTGTTTGAAGTCAGACTTATTGCATCGAGTTTATAATTTGCCTAAACTGATTTTCTATAGCCTCGCTAGTGCAGAGTTTTGAAGTCCTACGATCAGAGCAATATTGACGGAACTGGATCACATTGGTTGTGTGGGTCTATGTCGATGAAACTGACATGTCCTGTCGATATTCATTCATACATGCATTGACTTGAATACGCCTCTTTTGAGATCATGTTTTTCATTTCTGAAATAAAATTTTGTTATTTTTTGGAAAAGAAAAACATATTACAAAAAGCAAGTTTTAGAAAAGTATTTTGACACGTCTTTTATTATTATTTAAGAAGACTTTTATATTATATATTAATATTTAAGTGTGTCAACTTTAGTATTTGAAAACCTTTTGTCCGCTAAATGATAAATCATATGGTGGAACCAAAAAATGTGGTAAACAATAAATTATTTCATAATTTTTTGATTTATGTGCATCAAAGTCAATATGTTTTTTGAAAAAAGAAAAATGTGACCTTTTATGAAAAGACAAGTTATAGTAGTTGAGGTTGTAAAATGTCATATGGTGCAACTCCCAACAACATATTATAGTATGCATTTTTAACTTCTGTGTGTGTGTGTTTTGTGTGTATGTATGCATATATATATATATATATATATATATATATATATATATATATATATATATATATATATATATATATATGATTAGGATATCTACATTCACATTTATTTGAAATTGAAACTAATTCAGTCATTGGAATAATGTTAATTACTTTTATGTTTTGACAAAACAGGTTTCGTAACTTGTATATCTGTATCTTGTATTATTAAGATGAACAAAATTTGGTCTTTGGACAGGGGAGTAGATGAAGACTGCTAGAGTAGATGGAAGCGTCACAGAGGCACGTGGGGCTCCATTGCTGAGTTATGGGGAGGACAGGGGAGAGGTGATAGTGAGAAAAGCTGTACAGAATGGATCCTAATGAGCTGCTTCTAATCCGCCTAAATCTCTGTGAAGATTCCACAAATGTCAGGCCTGGATTGAAAGCGAAAGGAAGACGCAGGGATTTGAGCGGCGAGATAAGAGGGGTAATCTTCCACATCCACACCTCCCTCCTTAGAGAGAGAGTGGGGTGATGGAGAGGTGGCCCGAGGGCAGATGAAAGCGCTCCTTGACCTCAAGTGTGTTCTGACTGCTTATGAAACATGTGATTAGTCTATATATACTATTGTTTTATACCGTCACATCATACTATATGCATTGAGAGAATATATGGATTTTTTTTAGTATGTGGAAGTGCACTGAAAGTTTTAATAAATATATATATATATTCTAATTAAGTAAACCAAATAAATTATATAAATTAAAATGTTCCCACAAACCCTGATGCTTTTTTTTTACCCTAATTTAGTGCCATATCAATAAAACAACCTTTTGCTACGATATTCGTGAATACACAGTTTAAAGCGATAACATATGTACAGAAAAAGTACTTTGTGCATTGTAGCACGCTTCTTTCTTCTGTAAGCCCGGGTGGGTTTAAAGGTTTTGATGGACAGAGAAGTAGAACCCCCCCCCCCCCGCGCGTCCGCTAGATAACGCGGTGACCCGGAGTGGATCATCCAGCGCAGAAGATTCACTTCAAACTCATTACTGTTTTTCTTGACACACCAAAGCAAATACAAACGCTCGCATAGCAGTTAAATTTATATGAATCACAACTTTTTGTCTCATAAATGTTGTCTCTGAAAACATTTTTGCTTGCTGGATTTTAAGTAGACCTACCGTGTTTGATATGGCTCTCGTCGGGCACCAATAATAAACATTACAGGTAGCTAGATAATATTGGGTTAGATGAGTTTTTCGCATGCTGATTTAATGCATAATGATTGTATTTTATATTGATGTATTGCCTTTTCCCCGTATGACAATTAAATGATGCAAGTCGCATGTAACCGCGGCGCACTAGTGTGGAATGCGTTTTGGAGTAATCCGTTCCGGGTTTTCCTTCGTATCCACACAAATCATCCAGTTAGAACAGGAGTACACGGGGCTGATAGAGGAGAGAGACGGGTATGGATCCGTAGCTGTTTCGGCTCTCTGTCTCGTTTCCCGGGACTCTCGTTATGCGTGCTTCGGGTCGTGCTTGTTACATTTGAATGAGAGTAGGAACGCACCGCGGCGGGAAACAAAGGCGCGACCGGTCTTGTGTAAAGGGTGCAAGCTGGCTGCGCGGCGGGGGATGCACGGGCACAATAGGGAAGACCACACTCTTCTGCTTTAGGAGGACTGTGTTGCAATAACATTTCCCCTCAGACAGAGAAGCCTCGCAGCGGGTAGCAGGAATTTGTAGCCGGACTTTACTTTTCTGTGAACATTGATGACGGGCTTTGCATTGGACGTTTAGGTGACTTGACGGGGATCCTTTTTTGAAAGCGCAAGTAGTCAGAACGCACCTTTACAGCAAAGGAGCATTTATCTGGATTTTGTGCACACCACAGCGATTTTGTAAAAAACAACTTTTTCAACAGAGAGCTAAGATTATTATTATTGTTGTTGTTATTATTATTATTATTATTATTATTATTATTATTATTATTATTATTATTGTTATTATTATTATTATTATTATGTGCTCTGGTAATCACCAACTGTGGGTGGAATCACACTAGAAACGTATTTGACATTAATTCATTTATTTGGATTTGGTTTCTGAAGAATGTACTTACTTGATTCTAATTACCCGGAAAGGATGGAGCGGGGTACGCCACAAAGAAAAACCGTGTACCGGATATCTTTGACATTAGTGAAGAAAGAAAACCTGCAGGATGGCGGAGGCTCGGCGCACCGGCGGCTAGAGAACCCTAAAGTGAGTGCGTACCGGCGGGAGGGGGTCTCTGAGCCTCAGCGGAGCTCTGCTCTGGAAGAACTCAAAGAAGTGGAGGACGAGACAGACGATTTTTCTACGCACTCATACATGAGGAACTTCAGGACCTTTAGTACTGGACATCTTGAGTTGGGCAGGTTGAAAATCTCAAGGAGGGTGCAGCATTCACTTAAAGACAGAGAATTAAATGAAACGTGCATTCTGCCAGAAAATGGACAGAGGAAGGAAAATGGGGCACCAGTGCAGAAAAGGGCAGAAGATATAGCTGAAAGTGACAGATTGAAACGTGATGCAGAACGTGGAGAAATCTGCAGCACTACTGCTGGTAATGGAGAAAACACAGGCATTAGAAAAGTCCTCAAGACCTCCCGGAGCACAGAGGAGACTGTCATTACGTGGTTAGATGAGATGTCTGGTGAGGCGAAGGGTGACAGTACGGCCAAGGAGAGCTGCGTCTCCTCGTTGCTGGCTAAAGGGAATGGGAAGTCACCCAAGCCTGTGCCTCAAACCCCTCCGGCGAAGAAGCACCCAAGCCTGCTGCGGAGAAGTTTCAGCTTTCGCCACTGGACGGGTGGAGAGTTGATCCGCATACGGGCGCTCTCCAAAGAGAAGCACCACAGCAGCTCGGGCTGCATCGGCCGTAACGGAGAGGAGAGTCAGGCCCCATCCGGTGTGGTTCTGCAAAACATGACGTTCGCAGAGTCCTCTGAGAAGCGAAACACTTTGGATGTGGGTGAGGTTCTAAACAATACTGACTCTATGATGGAGCCGGGCCGCAGGGAAAGGATGAAGGGCAAGAATCGCACACTGGACAACAGTGATCTTCTCAAGATGTCGGATAAATCTTTGGTGGACAAGGAGGGATTTATCAGAGGGACGGGATCCCGTTCCAGCGGGCAGGAACGTAAACTTATCAGATTTTTCAGCGGTATCTTCTCAAAGCGAGATGGGACGTCCACGCCACTTAGCAGCCCCGGTAATCGAGCTCTCCGGAAGAACGGCCTGCTGGGAACTCAGCGCAGATCTGAAATGGGCTACTCGCAGTCCAGCAGTGAGAGTGTTAATGGATGCCAACCGGACGGTAATAGCTGTTTTTCTTCTTTCTGCCATTTTTTTCTAGTTAACATGTTATTATGCAGGAGGATGCTCTGTTTGCTGTTGTGGTCCTAGGACAGGCTAGTGGGATGCATGTTTGTTTTGGCCAGGAAGGTGATGTTTAGCTGGCACTTTGCAGGCCACCTGTGTTTGTGTTTCATTATGCTGCATGCTTGCAGCTTACTCTGAGATCTGGCAGCCTTGTTTGCAACCGTGATCCGTGAATGTAAAAAAACTCAGTTAGTGCTGTATCGGTTCTGTTAGCCTGCTCTGTTCATTTTGCTGGCAATGCACAATGTCAGAGTGACTGTTTCTCCCATTTGTCTTTTCTTTTTAATGGCTGGAGTTAATGTAAGGGGATTGCACTATTCACATGCACGCCTTCTCTGTTGTTCTGAAGGCATTATCTCACTCTCTGTGTTACTGGAGATAGAAGGCCACCACCCACTCCTGTCACTGATATGGTAATGTAGAGCTGCTGGTAGATATTGTGTCATATAGATTTTAATAAATTACCACACAATCTAATGTCTGTGAGGTGAACAGATCCTTCTGAAAGACAGATTGCCACTCTCTGTAAAACAGGCCTTTTGGTTAAGAGGTTTCAATCTTTTCATCCCTTAACATTAAGATCCCCTTGCAATGGTCCCGCTTCCTAAAATATAATTGCAGCTATGCAATTAAATTATAAAGACTGAATTATAGGCCTACAGTTGTTAACAGTCATACTATAAAGAAATTTTTTCCCCCAAAATTAAATAATTGACCATAGCAAATAATTATTTGGTGGTGAGTTGACTAACATTATTCTAATAGTGGTTTAGAAAAAAATACAGATTATCCTTAAAAAAATAATAATATAATCACATATTTCTTACCTGTTAAAAACTAGAGTTGTCAGTAGAATACTATTCTCATGATTTTGAAGTAAGTTAACTGATCTTAAGATTGTTACTTTGATAACCCCAAAACTACTGCAATATTTAAAACCTTATCATCTTTGTCATACTGTCAGTTTCTGTGGAGATTAATGAATGGTCAAACTTAGACGGGATATTAAAAGAAAAGGGTTTTGGACAATTCCTCTCTGTTTGTAAAGTATTACATTTTGAAATGTGTAAGATGATGCTGATGCAGGTATGAATTAAATTGGAAATTATTTTTTTACATTTGTGTCAGAGGAGGAGTTATTTCAGGAGAGTGTTAATGATCAGGTCAGCGCTAATGCCCGTAACACGGCATGTAGTAAAACCTTTAGTGTCTGTGGGGTGAGACAGCACCTTAGCTGATTAGCCGTATCCACATTCCTCACATTCCAGAGGCATTCCTGACTCTTTAGAAGAAATGCATTCTTGCCAATTAAATAATAATCTTACATTAGTACAGTGTCATGTTTCCTTTTAAATGAGCAGCTTTACCTAGAACTGTTCAATGAATGATGCACCAATCCATCAATTGTTGTTGGCTAATATTTATCTGAAGCATGTAATTCAGGGTTGATATTTTAAATGGCTTCATACAAAATGTATACATATGGAGGTAATGGATATTATGAATAATAACAACCATTTCAGTATGTTCTCATAACCCTGTGAATTATGTACCAATAATTATTCTCTTTAATTATAATGAAGTGAGTGGCCAGAATATTCTTTAAAGTTCTGTCTTCGAGAATCCAGATCAAATCTTTTGTTTTCCACTTAATCGGAATTACAGGTTTGGAATGACATAAGGGAACTAAGTAATGACAGTTCTAAAATTTTTGGGTGTTTCGGGGGGCTTACCAGCAATGCATGTTAATTGAAATAAGTTTATTTTACAGTATCACCTTTTTTGTGAAATTAGTTGATTGTTTGATTAGATTCCTATCATTAGATTTAACAAAAATCACAAAGTCAACATTTCTGATTGATTGCATTTGTAGAATGGTTTTCATTTTTGCTTTTATAGCAAAACTGTGACGCATTAGAACACACCTGCCTCCTTTGAGGTTTATTTTTAGTCAGTTGTTTGTTTCATGACTCAGCCTGTGTGGACGTAGCTCTGACGTTTCCTCGCCATGCAACCTTGGAGTCATCCGTTAATTTCAGTTCAGATAGCATTGCTGTGTTAGCTTGCAGCCGGATGGCGTATGACTTTCATTCATTTGGCTCTGGTGAGCAGGATGTGAGATTGCACTGCAATGTCAGCGTTATACAATCCTGGAGGGGATATTCCCTGATGGGTCCTGCATATGGATAAATTTATAGGCGACTGTTGCCCTCATACAACACTTACTGTCCTATAGCTTGAATGTACAGCGTTCAGTGATTCATAATGAGAGCAGAAATGCGTATTAATGAAGTAAAAGGGGCAGTTTTGGTTTTTATTGCAACTTTAAAGTTCCCCTGTAGTCAATAATTTTATTCCTTAACTCATCTTTGATCACCAAAATTACATAAAGTTTTTTGCTTGAAAAAAATTCTTCATGAATTAAGATAGCTTGAATGTGACTCTACACCCGTGCCTCATTTATTATATGCGTTTCTTTGAATACGCAAATTAGCCCCGGCTCCACTCACTCACACCAGCTCAGAGATCCAATCGTTGACGATCACACGTTGACGTGATTGGTTACAAAGTAGTTTGTGACGTTAAGAAACACCAGTGATTTCAAACCGTTTTTTTGAGACTGTCTTTGGTTCACTGCAGTTTTAAAGAGAAAATACTCAGCAATGGTGCTGAATTATGAATTTGCACATTAAAAACAGCACATAGACATATAAACAACATTAAAAACTTGATTTTCACCACAGGGGGACTTTAAGATGTCAAACCTCTGTTCACAGAACTCTTACTCGAATACTTATGAAAAGCAGAAGTTGTATTACCATCACTAGCCGCGTTTCCACTGTTGGGCCAGGGCCGGGGCAGGGCTAACAGCGAGCCGAGCCAGGCCACTGGCCTCGGGCCTCAAGCACCGGGCTTGGGTTTCCACTGCCGGGCCAGTAGTCCCGCAGCGCTGCCATAAACCCCGCCCTTAATACGCCTTCCTGGATCGCACGTCATACAACCCCACCCATTTCAGCGGGAATTATGAAGTTCATTCAGGCAGGACACATTAGCTTGCTAAAATCACACGACGATCGAGATGGAGAGGACCGTAGCGTCTGTTTGTTTGCTCTTTTTGGTATTTGCTTGGTGGAAGATGAGGCAGCCGAGCCAAGATAAGAAGATGGAGGTTCAGCGGCTACAACGCCGAAAGCTTATGTTGGCTGCAAGGAGAAAGAGAGCGATCCAACGACGTGCGATTCGGTTACAGCGAATGCAGAGTCGCCAGCAATGGATGGAAAATGGTAAATATTTTATTTTATAGTATAGTTAATTCGTATCTTGTAGTCGATGTGAGCATTAGGGCTGCAACAACGAATCGATTAAATCGATTAAAATCGATTATTAAAATAGTTGGCAAAGAATTTCATTATCGATTCGTTGTGTCGCGCGACTATCAATAAGTTGCGGAGATGTTTGAGTATAAAAAGATGTGTTCAGCGCGGAGCAGAGCTATGAGGCGCCGGACTGGACGCTGCGCGCGAGAGAGACCGGGTGTGTCAGCGCGCGAGCAACAGTGTGCGAAAGATACCGAGTGTGTCTGCGCGCGAGAGATACCGAGTGTGTCAGCGCGCGAGCGACAGTGTGCAAAAGATACCGAGTGTGTCTGCGCGCGCGAGAGAGACCGAGTGTGTCAGCGCGCGAGCAACAGTGTGCAAAAGATACCGAGTGTGTCTGCGCGCGAGAGAGACCGAGTGTGTCCGAGCATTATTAAATTGGTACATAGGAATGTAATTATTAAGAGGCATGGAAGTTCGATAAATGGACAACAATAAATAAAACCAATTAAATTTTTACCACTGAATTAGCAGACTGTGATATCAATCAGATAGACAGAAGATGAAAACACTTTCTTGTCTGTCCCAAGTACCACTACAAGAGGAATATTTTTTCCACAATTTGCAGCACTGAATTTTTCATTCTAAATGACTCCGAGAAACTTCACTATATGCTCCGAATGGATGAGCTGCAAAATAAGCCTTACACACCATATGAGGTAGTCAATCCATTGTATATATTTTATATACATTGTATTTATAATTAATATTAGGATAGACTAGAGATATTATCTTCTGTTGTAATTATTATTGTTGCTATTATTATTACCTATTATCCGACTGCACGAGACTTGTCTTTTGTGTGCATGTGTTTGTCAAATAATGTCAAACATTTTGTTAGATTACAACATATTTGACAAAAAACAAAACAACACACAAGTTTGTGAGTGTGTGCGTCTGTGAGTGTGAGTTTGTGAGTGTGTGCGTCTGTGAGTGTGTGCGTCTGTGAGTGTGTGCGTCTGTGAGTGTGTGCATCTGTGAGTGTGTGCGTCTGTGAGTGTGTGCGTCTGTGAGTGTGTGCATCTGTGAGTGTGAGAGTCTGTGAGTGTGAGAGTTTGAGTGTGTGCGTCTGTGAGTGTGAGTTTGTGAGTGTGTGCGTCTGTGAGTGTTAGAGTTTGTGAGTGTGTGTGTCTAATTGTGAGAGTCTGTGAGTGTGAGAGTCTGTGAGTGTGAGAGTCTGTGAGTGTGAGAGTCTGTGAGTGTGAGAGTCTGTGAGTGTGAGAGTCTGTGAGTGTGAGAGTCTGTGAGTGTGAGAGTCTGTGAGTGTGAGAGTCTGTGAGTGTGAGAGTCTGTGAGTGTGAGAGTCTGTGAGTGTGAGAGTCTGTGAGTGTGAGAGTCTGTGAGTGTGTGCGTCTGTGAGTGTGAGAGTCTGAGTGTGTGCGTCTGTGAGTGTGAGAGTCTGTGAGTGTGTGCATCTGTGAGTGTGAGAGTCTGTGAGTGTGAGAGTTTGAGTGTGTGCGTCTGTGAGTGTGAGTTTGTAAGTGTGTGCGTCTGTGAGTGTTAGAGTTTGTGAGTGTGTGTGTCTGTGAGTGTGAGAGTCTGTGAGTGTGTGCGTCTGTGAGTGTGAGAGTTTGTGAACGTGTGCGTCTGTGAGTGTGAGAGTTTGTGATTGTGTGCGTCTGTGAGTGTGAGACTTTGTGAGTGTGTGCGTCTGTGAGTGTGAGAGTCTGTGAGTGTGAGAGTTTGTGAGTGTGTGTGTCTGTGAGTGTGAGTGTCTGTGAGTGTGAGAGTCTGTGAGTGTGTGCGTCTGTGAGTGTGAGAGTTTGTGAACGTGTGCGTTTGTGATTGTGTGCGTCTGTGAGTGTGAGACTTTGTGAGTGTGTGCGTCTGTGAGTGTAGTGTAGAGAGCAAGTTCTGATGTTCAAACAAATCATTTTAAAATCAAATTATTTATTGTTCTAACAGCTCAGGTCCCTTTTTACAAAAATATACATCTTTTTGTTCACTATTTTAAAAAAGCCTATATATTTGGCAGATGTAAAGCATACATGTGTATGTTTTTTGTGTTAGTCCATTTTTTATTATTATTATTATTACTTTAACAGCTCAGGGATGTTCAAGGAGTGACCTGTTTGTGCACTTTCGCACTGTGAATTTGCACTGTCAGTTCTGTTTTTGAATAAAGGGTTGGAAAGTAATGCTTTTTTTCCTTCAGTTTTTTTAATCCGATTAATCGATTAATCGAAAAAATAATCGACAGATTAATCGATTATTAAAATAATAGTTAGTTGCAGCCCTAGTGAGCATAACTTCAAATCATATTGCACGGAGTTGTTTTTATGAGCTTTTCACTAACTTTACTATCTGATGAAAAGAGACAAATATTTTGCTAGCTTATCATATCTTGCTTGCTATATTAATAAAAATAAAGTTAGGTGTTAACTGTCATTGTATTATTCGATTAATACATCTATTTATACCCATGATTATGAATATATGCATTTACATTTCGCATAATTAGGGGTTATGTTAGAAGTAATGTTTACAGTACCACTTTGCAAGAAAGTAAAGTATGTAATGTATGGGTTAACATGAACGAAACATTAGCAATACATTTGTTACTGTATTTGTTTATCTTTGTTAACGCTAGATTTAAAAAAAATCAGCTGTTGGTTTGTTAGTTTGTTCACAGTGCGTTAACTGATTGTAACAATTAAAACATTGGCGTGTAATGTATTAATAAATGGGTTAGCAAATATTTATAAATGCTGTGTACGTGCATCCTCGTTTCTGCACACGCCGTCAAATTGACGTTGTACTCTTTCTTCTGCCCAAATGCTCAGAAGAGCTCTGGTATCCTCGACAGACCAGTACAGGCGATTCTCCATTTCGAGCAGGGATAATTTTGTGCGATATAAAAAAGTGAAATGTGCGTCTTGCCGCAGACCATACCTTTCCCTAACACCGATAAACTCCGCCTTTTACCTTGACCACGCCTCTAGCCCGAGCTGGCCTGCTTTGGCCCAAGGTATTTGACGGGCCAGAAATCCTGGCCCCTGGCCCCAAGTAAGCCCCACTCAAGCACCGGAAGTGACCGTGGGAACGCGACTGGCCCTGGCACGCACTAGCACGGCTCGGCCTTGGCCCGGCAGTGGTAACGCGGCTATTGATGCTCCCATGTTGAAGTGGTTAGAGGAAGAAATGGACTCCAGTTTTTTTACATTGAGTCATTTGGTGTTTAAATGGAACTCGCTCTCAGTTTCCTCTGAAACGGTGTGATCATTAGGGTGTCCATTTCAGTGTTCTGCTCAGGTATTCACTGTTGGTAGAGTGAATAATAATTTATGTTATTAGATTTGTATAATATGGGATGACTGGAGGGTCTAAACTGTGTATATCTGCCCCACCCTCAACATGAGCCATCTATTGGTGTCAGGTATGAGTGGGTGGGGTTGTGCGTGTGTGTGACCTACATCTACAGCCATGCAGAAGTAATGCCGGTTGCATGTGGAACTGTGACATGCTGGATGTGATAAGAGCATAGCTGGAGCTTCTCATGGGACTAGTGTCTGACAGTGGAATGGAAACAGACTGTCTTATACACTCACTCATAGACAGAAGTTGGAACGTCTTTTTTCAGACAGTCACTGTCTGACTGAGTCAGACACTGCTCTGATTAAAAAAAAAAAGTGTTTAAATATTGTATGAATATTCACTTTTATATTCTATATTCTACACAGAAAGGGTTTTTGCATTTAAAAATGGGGCAGTGGAATAAAAAGAAAATGCAAAGTCTTGAGACAAGTTGAACTACTCTTGACTGCATTCTAACATCGCAGTGCTCATTCGCAAGATGATGCGAAAGATGTGAGACATGAGCGCAAAAGTCAAAGAGGTCCGTAAGGCATTTTTGCTTATAAAAACAGAAAAGAGCTTGCTTTGTGAACATCTCTTTATTCTGTTGATATCTTAATGCCTCATACATTCTCACACACAAAAAATACTTTTGTGTAAGGATGGGAATCATAAGGAATGTAATGATTCTGATTCTTTAATGGATCCATTAATTTTTTTTTAGAGATGTATATAAATGCAATTTGTATTACATGTAATGCCCTCAGCAGTCATTCATGATTTTAACAGAGCAGATATAACAAAGAAGAAATCAATTTAATCAATCAGTTCTTGCAAAATAGGTTTGCATTTAAAAGAACAGTTTCGAAATAGAACTTCATTCGGGAATCAGACTTTAATGTTTGCAATGCATGTTTTTGATTCCTGTTCACACCAACACATGTTGTTTGGTGTGAAAATCCTGTATGGAAGAAAGTAAGTCAAACAATATTTAGGCTACACGTTTTGATCAGCTATTCAGATTGCATTGCATTGACGGCATGTGAATGTTTGTGTTGGTCTGAACAGATACATTCAAATGAAAATGTTCATCGCACTGAACAATCCTTTTGGTGTGAACAGGCCTTAATAGTCATTTGTTCAAGAATTGGCCTACACTGGTTGCATTGTATGTTTTGTGGTGCTGCTGAATTTTAGTGCGAGAAACGGTTCAAATATTTATGTACCGTGATCTGTCCTCATCAGTGGAAGAATTCACATTCAGGAATCATTGGAAGAACCATGGAAGTCATGAAAATCCTTTTGCTCTGGTTCCTTTTTAATGGTAAATTGTTCTGATAAAGAGAAAGACATAATGTGAAAGAAATGTAACTGTGGATTGCAGCCAGAGATGGATTGTTGAGTTGTACTGTATCCATACAGCTGTCATCATTGCAGTGTGCTGTAGAACATCCACTCCAGAACAAAGATGCAGCAGGTACAGACTAAATGTGGCTTTTGTTTCCCATGCGGCACGGGAGTAGGAAGTAAAGGAAGGATTGGGCTGAAGTAAAGGAGAAGGATTGGGCTAAAGTAGTGAATTATTGTGTGTGAGAGGGTCTGTGTTCTTAGAAGGTGGAGTGTTGACACATGATTTGGACAGGCATATAGACATAGCAAAGAGCAACTTGGAAAAGCAGGGACGGACTCACTGTTGGTCAGACTTAAACCTGTATCATCTTTAGCAACATTAGAGAGTTGGACTAACACTGTGTTCTAACCAGACATGATGCTGTGATACATGTTAAAGGTGTCTTTTCCATGTTAATCAAAGATTTTGTCCTAACCAGCCACAACGGTTGTTTTGGAAACCGTTTCTATTGCTGCAATGTTGGTGTTGTTGCATTTATTAAAAGACACCTTTCAACAATTCTTAAAAAAATCTAAATTTGAACATTTATTGTAATTTTTGAAATATTAAACAGACCTGCAAACTCACAATTGGTGAAAAAGGTGACATGTTTACAAAGTAATTTGTTGTAGGGGGTCACCAGGGTGTTATTTGCCTTTATAAAGGACTATTTATTAAACCTTACTAAATATGTACGTTTTATGTCAAATTCTTACATTTGATCAAATTCAGTTTTAATAAAAAGGGCTGTTATCCATTAAATTAATTTACACTGCAAAATTACAACTGTAAAAATATGATGAGATTAATGTTTAAACAAATAATAAAATAAAAAATAAATTCAATGATGCCCTTACCTTTAAACAATATATCAATAGGTGGCGACAAGTGACCGTCTTAATAAATGAATTATTGAGGCCCTGTTTACACGAGAACGATTCTGGGTGAAAACGTAAAAATATTTTATCGGATGTGCCTTTCGTTTACACGGCGACGGCGTTTTGGAGGCTTAAAAACGCAAAAAAGTGAAACCACCCTCCAGAGTGGAAGTCTTAAAAACGATCCACCGTCGCGTTCCCATCTAAACAGTAAAACCGCAAATCTGCTCACTGTGGCTCTCGTCTCGTACGTGTTTACGTCACTGGCATGCGCCATTACAGGAAAATAACCCCAATATGTTGGATTATTTCCATACGTCGGACCTTCAAGTTGCCATTGCAGCTCTGATAAACGGACAAGAGTCTTTTCAGCAGTTGTACAAAATATTCTCAGATATTGGTGTTGTTGTGTCGCAGTGCTTCACATTGCCACCTAGCCGCTCGAGTGCATACTACATCGAATTTCACACACTTTTGCGTCATCATATGCACGCGGATTTCCCCCCGATAACGCTCGTCTAAACGCAGAATAAAAAGTGATAACGCAACGCCACTTTTGCGTTTTCTCTTCAGATCGTTTCCGTGTAAACATAGCCTCAGTGTAACAGTGTATCATTTGCAATCGTGATATGATATTATAGAACAGCCCTTAATCATGTTATGTTACTTAACTATCATTTAGCCTATCATAAATTAAAAAAAAACTCAACATTTCTACCTCAGTATGTTTCTTCTGTGAGTTTTTGTGTGAGCTGTTAGGCTCATTTGTTTTGATTTGTCCACTAATGTCTCTCTCACAAAGGCAGCGCAGCTTCCAGAAACTATCCAATCTTTGTTTACACTGACTGTATAAAATCAAAACCATCTCGCGTTTCTATCGGTCGGGCAAGTAAAACTCTTTTACTTGAAACTTAAAAATCGCCTTTTCCCGGACAAGGAGACACGTTTTAATGTTGCTCCCTGTGTTCATTCTCGATTTGTTTAGTGCTGTAAAGCGGAACAGATGATCAGGTCATGTGCGCTCGCGCTGCCGTTCGCTTGAACTGAGGCGCTTCAGTGATCGAGCAGAAAGAGATCGCGACAGCTCGAGATACGTCTATGGTCGGATTCCGTTCTATATATAATAAGCCAATTGTTATTGTGAAGTTTATTGTACTTACAGTTTATGACTGTATAGGCTGAGAGTGTTTATGGCTTCGGGAGGGCGGATGTGCGCGTGCGCGAGTCATTCAGAACACAAGACAAAATAACATGACACAGGGTTGGATCTACCGGGGTGGCATGGGGTGGCAAATGCCACCCTAAAAGAAAGCCTTTGCCACCCCAGTTGGCAGCAACAAATTAACAGTTGTGGCCAATTTGACAATTTACGAGCGCGAATCTCCAATGTCCGGAGACTGCAGTGAATGCAGCACGAGATTACGTCAGAGCGTCAAGAGACTGATTTGATTTGAAAACTCTCACACATCTGCCACTCATCACCCTGGTCGTACCTTAATGTTTTTCCTGTGATAATGCCCCTTATTTCTATCATACTTCTATCTCCTATTACGTGAGATGACATTGTATGGTCACTTATTCCCAGTGGTTAAATTGGGCCGGGGCTTAATCTCGTTGTCAGTCGACCATGATCGCGCACGCACATCTAGGTGTCACGGATAAATGTACGCAGCAATATGTAATGAATGTTCCTGGGAGATCCGTAGTTGCGCGGGATGTGGAAGCGCGCAAACGTTCCAGAAATGTACAAAAAGTGGCCTGGGCCTTGAATGACAAGGTAAGGAAAATAAGATTAAATAAAATAAAAATTAAATAACCAAGACTAGGTTGTGTGTGATGATTTTTCTCAGGAGATGTTTTGAGCATTTTACTTCAGACACCGGATTATCAGCAAACTGCCAAGAGAACTGTTAGCTGGCTACTCAAAATAAACTAGCAATATATTCAGTCAGCATATTTGTATTTGATATGTGTGAATTACAGAAATATAAGACTTGCTAGACCTACTTTTAGCTACCAAGCAACCTTTCCACAAGGATAGATTGATACATTTGTGACTTGTGCATACCTGGATGTGAAATGATGCAGAGTAGGCTGTGTGTGTCTGTGTGTGTGTGTTGTAGTAGTAAAGAGAGAGAATGGGAGAAGGAAGTTTGTGTGAGGTGGACCTGCGGTCACCACAGACCCAAATCTTCTCAGCTGTTGCTACTGTCATACGCTGCACTGTCTCTTCATGTGGCACTTTATGTTTGGCACATTGTATGGGTCACCTATATCATAACAAGGTAATACAATGTGTAATCAAGTGATGACTGATTAACAGTAATGTAAATGCAAAATGTCCTAATACCTGTTGATACTACAACAATGCAAAGTATATGCTTTTAACTTTGCAGTTTTTCACATATCATGTAATACTCAATTTCTCTATTTCTTTGCACAAAACTCTCCAGAAAGTGCCATTTAATGTTTTTTTTTTTTAATCCCGGGGGGGCATAGCCCCGGACCCCCCTAGGGAGAGCACCGGCCCCCACATAAAAAATCCCAATTTAACCCCTGCTTATTCCTAATATGAACTGTTTCACATGAAACCTCAAGTGCAAGACATTGATTCCATGAGACTAAGTTTGTCTGTATGAGTTTGTAAATGGCAGTCTGTGCCCTTTTGTAGTGTGTACATACCATTTCTCTGTGATTAACTGTGATTAAATTCAGTATATACGTCTGCCATATGTTGCCACCCCTCAAAAAATTCCTGCCTCCCTCTCGCCACCCCATAAATGTTTTTCTAGATCCGCCCCTGACATGACAAAATAATCGTTTTTACTCGATTGTACTATTTTGGAGATCGTTGGGAGCCAAAATCGAAATTGAAATCAAAATTCTATTAATTGCACAGCCCTAATTGTTTCAGTCACTATTTTGAATAATATTAAAATGGTGTAGTTTCTATGAATTGTGGTACTTAATCCATGTTGTTGTAAGTGCAAAGCGCTTGCAAAGAGATCCCACCCACACTCTCTTCTGATTGGCTTGGATTGTTGATTGATTTTGTCACATCTCGTAGTCGTGTTGCATCTGGTGTGGCCAGACAAATTGCTTGTCGCTGGAATCTTATCGCATCACATCTGGCTAGGACGCAGTGCAAGTGTGTGTGTACATTTTTGCAGTAGTCCTTTGTGGCTACTCCTGGCTTCGTACCACTGGGGAAACAGGGCTGTGTAAAAATAACGAGCCCTAACCGAGTGAGCAGGGATGGGGGGGTGGAGTGGACCGCGTCTGAAACTCAGATGCACTCATCCTGCAGTCTGTGTTTTGTAGGTCAGTCTCTGCCTGCATCTGCAATGTGGTAGTTAGAGCTGCCGTTGTTATGCACAGAATCCTTAAAGTTTAATGAAGAAGTTTAATGCCTCTTGCCTTTTGAGGTTCAAATTCTCCATATTTGTCGGGGGTCACGGAAAGGAGCAAGGTTTACAAAATGAGTGTTGCTTCTGTGCGTTTTAGTGATGCACATTCAAATGGTGGTAGTGTGTGTATTGTGTTTGTGACAGAGGGAGAAAGAACGTTATAGCTGTAGGCAGTAATACTGACCTGACCAGTGGAGCATAGACTGCACAAATACTCACACACGCACATGTGCCTTCACTAACTATATGCTATTTTCTCTGATGAGGGATGAAGAAAACACAAAAATAGATACCTGAAGCAATGCATACACCTCCCCCCCTTTCTTCCCCCATCATGCTTTTTCTTTTTTTTCCATGTCAAATTCAGTTTGTTGTGCTTTATTTGTATGACCGACAACTTTACATTCTGTATTGCCGAAAGGTTGCTGCATGAAATGCAAATAAGTGCAGAATAATATTAACTAAAATAACACTTTCAAAAGGTAGCCTAATATTAACAAATAATGAGTATATACAATAATCTGTTTTCTGATGTTCACTGATAACTTCATGGATGTTCATTGATAAATATCATGGAATTTTAAAATGTGATTTACAGGCCTGAAAAGCCATGGGAATTAATTAGTGATTGACTATGTATTTTCTTGATGGCTGAAGCCTATGTCTTGGAGAGCAGGATGGCTGATATAAAACTGATTTAGTCCTACAGTATAATATCACATTATTTCTATTTAAAATTAGTTAATAACACATGCAACTATATGTGATGTAAATTTGTATTTGTTTTTACATGCTAGTTACAAAAAATACATTTGAAAATGTGTTAATTAATTTGAACATGGTAGATCAATCTGTAAAATCTTCTTGATTCTGTAAGCCTATTATTGTATTTTTTTCTCAGATAAAGAAGTTGCTTAAGTAACTAGCCAACAGTGTACTCCGTAAACTGGTGAGTTTGTGTGCTGAAGTCATGGTAAATATTGGTAATATATTGGCCTTGAATAGAATGATTAAAATCAAAGTCACAGAAGAAT
Organism: Siphateles boraxobius; assembly: GCF_051911475.1. NCBI lineage: Eukaryota > Metazoa > Chordata > Actinopteri > Cypriniformes > Leuciscidae > Siphateles > Siphateles boraxobius. Next base: position 34,441,919 of record NW_027509042.1, read on the forward strand.
CATGGAATTTGTAGTGTTAATATTATGGATGGGCAATAAAGAAAAGATATGTCGGATTAATTCAAGCCTCTTACTCCTGAGTTCATGTAGGGCTGGGCGGTTTATCGAGTTTGTACAATATATCGATTTTTTTTTTGTTGAAACAATATGGAATGAGGCAATACCGTTTATATCGATACAGTAGTTTGATACGAGCACATCTGAAAAATAGCGGAGGATGGAGTGTGAGCTCCTGCAGTGAAAGTACATGGTACAATTTGTCCTAAACATGACACAAGCTTATAATAAGTGCTTCAAAATAACTGGTAAGATCGAGTTAATGGTACTCTAAGCGATGTTGGGTGACGTCACCTCTTGTTGACGTTCGAAGTATTGCAACAGCTTCTGCAAGTGAATCTCCTCTAAAATTCAAGCTTCCGTTAATTAATGAGCGCTGCCGCGCGCATGCGTGCCAAACAGACGGAGCACAATAGAATATGACTAAAATATACATATTGTTAAAATATTTGTTGTTCGAGAGAATGTTTCATTGTGGAATTTTAAACCTACAAGTATATTTTTATGAAAGTGACCATTATAATGGGGTAATCAAATGCAGGCTAATATAATTAGTCTGTGCTTTTGTTTTTATTTTCAATTTAGTTTAGCCTTTAGTCATTTTAAAAACAAAAGCATGTAATGTTAGAATGTAATGTGATTTTAGCCACCCTTTTGCACAAAATATATTGCATAGCCTACATTACATTCCCTATATTTGTTTCCATATCCTTCAATATCAACATTGTTTGGATATCATTGAGCAGGATGTGAAATAAAAAAAAATGTAAACACAGATTTTCTTTATCCAAATAGAAAAACGTAGAAAGTACCGAGATATATATCGTATATCGCCATTTAACCGAAAAATACCGTGATATCTCTCTCTCTCTCTCTCTCTCTCTCTCTCTCTCTCTCTCTCTCTCTCTCTCTCTCTCTCTCTCTCTCTCTCTCTCTCTCTCTCTCTCTCTCTCTCTCTCTCTCTCTCTCTCTCTCTCTCTCTCTCTCCTGTCGTTTAGGTTAATTAAGTGTCTAGTGTATGGATCAGCAGGGTCTTTATGAATCACAAATGCATCCCATTCTGAGGTTCATTACCGTTAGACACCACAGCACGATCCCATTAAACACATGCTGGGTCTGAATACACACTTGCTTGTGTGTGTGAGCCACAGCACAGAGAGATCTGTGTGAAGGAAGAGAAAGCAACCTTACAGCTTTATGATGACTACTGAGTGTCCGTAAGCAGATTACATGTCGTCTTCTCTCTGAGTGTTGATACTCTTTTAGACTTGATGTGATCCAAGCTGGTATTAAGGTCAGTGTGTGTGTTTGTGTCAGAGATAGAGAGATAGGATAAATTAGAGCTGTGCCACATGCTCAGAGGAAACCAGATGCTATACAGCGGGAGGGAGTTTTCGCCTCTGTTTGCAGCTCTGTTTGTGACCATTGTCGTGATCATTAGCTGGAATTTTATATTGGGGGTTATGTTGTGCGTGTGAGAGACCTTCAGTAGCTGTTATTAGTTGTGGTTAGACAGCTGTGTGAGTGTGTGTAAAGATGAATGTGATCGTGTTGATCACAGAGCTCAGTTCCCATACTGTATGAATCAGGCAGACATTCCTTGTCCCCCACCTGACCTCACAACACTTTAGTTCACGGTTAGCACTTATACACCTCTTCTTAAGATACATCTTTCCACTGATACGGTTTCTGTGCAGGTTCCCGGTCTTTGTCTGTTCTTGAACTGTTTGGCGCATTTTATATATAATTTATAATAATAATGGATATTATGTTATTGCATTATAATGATAATTTAGTCAATATTGGAGCAAATAGAAGAAATAAAACAATTCAAAATCTGTTCTGCATATTGGTTATTGAATACTTAAAGGAAATCTATTATTGTCTGACAAAACTATATTGGTTGAAAAGAAAATGGACAGACTTTAAATTGCTATATAATGTAGGATAAGATCCATTTTATTTCTGTGCTAAACTGCAAGACTTGACCTGTAGAAAGAAAATGTCCCTCACACACAGAGCCCTTTTCAGTTGCTGTTTTGCATAGGAGCCTATAGGAGTTTTTGCCTTTCTGTCTGTCTGCGTGCGTGGGTGTTGTGAGGGGTCATGGTGGAAAACTCTTGAATTTTGTTTTTTGTCAAGTCTTTTCCATGGTTGTTTGGTTGTTCTCTGTCCTGTTATCTGGGCCTGAAATGGAAAATAAAGGAAGATGGGGACGGAGCGGTGAGATTTTGCCTGGGAATGTGAAACTGGAGGTGGGGGAAGCCCATCTGGGTGTGCCAGCTGAGATTTGGCTGCCCAAGAGTTTGGAAAATGGATCTAGAGGTGAGGAGAGATGGAGAAAAAGAGCTTGTTCACATCTGGTTCCCAGCAGAAAAATATTTGTTTATTGTAGCAGTCCTGTAGCTTAACTGATCATTTCACTATCAAAACCAAGATCATGGGTTTCCTCAGAAACAAAAAATGAATACCTTATGTACCTAAATGCCGACCAAATGCACTGTAAGCCGCTTTTGTTGAGTGTATGCCAAATGCATAAATATTGAAGACCATATATAAGAATAAATTAATTGAGTGAATGTGAATGAGAATATGTAATATTCTGAAATAAAAAACAAACAATAAATGCATCAGTAAATAATCCAATATGGTTAAATTGATTTGCATTCTTTTGCTTTTATTTATTTTATATAAAGTTATTTATTTATCAAAAATGGTGTTTAGTACTTTTAACTGATTAAAATATAATATCTAGGTTACTAGAACCTAGTTAACTTTTGTTTGTAATGGCCAGTGTTGATAATTCCATAGACAGTGGAATGTTCTCACATTTATGACCAAATAAGTTGATATTTTTGGCCTTTTATTATATTATTGGAAAGTAAAGTTTATCATAATTTTATTTAATCACTGCATTATTTTGTACAAGCTCTAGCGGCATACTTTTAAGCTCTGTCTCTTTTCTCAACTCACCACGGCTACCCAGAATTACCCAGTGCTGTGTCTGTCACCTCTGCAGAGAAGGACAGCTGTGGTCTGCCACCTCTCATGCTCATGTTCTGAATTCCTGTAAGTGCATGCCAGGGCACTTGTGCCAAAGAATTAGGCTACATCTTCATATTTTCCCAGTGTGTGTTGCAGCTGCACAGTACAGATAGCAACACCAAAGCATTTCTGTGGCTTACATTCAGATGTGTGTTCAGAGCATCTTGTGTGGCTTTAAGAATTCATGGTTCTGTGTGTGGGATATCTTTGCTTTGCTGCAGTTGTCACCTGTTCAGGTAGTCGATGAGCAAGATAATCGAAGGAGAGGACAAGAGACGTGAGCTTAGTGTAGAGTTTTCAGTTTATCTCCATGTCTTTTGCATTATCAGTGTCCTGTCTTGTCTTTCAATTTTGTGCACAGGTGTACTAGTGCTCAGACTGCTTTTGACCTCTACTTATCTCACTGAAGTGGACTTGCGGTCAGTTTAGTTGATTTTTTGTAGAAACAGTGTCTTTATAAGGGGATGAGATGCTCCCAGGTGATTAAAAAGTCTAGACTTGAGTCTTGACCCTACAAGAAGTGATTAATGAATTGCAACCAAAGGGCAAAACCCTGTAAAAATAAAAGTTTTAACCCAGATTGCCCAACAGCTCAAAACATTAATTGAAGCAGGACAAAGAGAAAGGTTGAAGCCAAAGTATAGCTTGGTTTTCTGTTTGGTGCTTATTATATCACCAATAGGTGTGTGTGTGTGTGTGTGTGTGTGTCTGGACTGTGCACGTGCTGCCCAGTTTTTGTAACCGTGCGCCCATGTGTGCATTTTACAAAAAGGCAGAATACAAAGGTGGAAGCAACAATATTAGGAAGTCAGTGGGGCTGGGTATCGATTCAGGCTTTCTAATTAAGTTTTACTTGATTCTGATTCATATTTCAATTATAATGTCCATTTTGCTTACTGATTAAATAAATTATATGGTACTGTAATAAATACTTGTGTATTTTTTACTTTTTATTAAAAGAATATTCTCAATTGTTTTGGAAATCAGGAAATCTTTTTATTACCCGTCAGCCAGAATACGCAGGTTGCGTTGTATGTAGGGCTGTAGCTATGGATTATTTTAGTAATCGGGTATTCTACTGATTATTCCATCGATTAATCGAGTAATCGGATACAACATTTGTGGTAATAAAAATAGATCCAAGTCTTTAAAATTACTTAAAAATAACTACCTTAGTATACTAAGAATGAACAATATTTCTACAGCATTTATTAATCTTAGTTAATATAAATTTTCAATGTATTTCATTTACTAATACATTATTAAAATCAAAGGTTGTATTTGTTAACATTAATGTACTGTGAACTAAATGAACAAAAAATGAAACTAACATTAACAAAGATTAATAAATAGTTACAAATGTATTGTTCATTGTTAGTTTATGTTGGTTAATACATTAAGTAATGTTAACTAATGAACCTTATTGTAAAGTGTTACCTAAATATATAATAACAAGCAATAATTATTTGTTCAAATAAAGTATCAAAGTAATCATACGGGTTATATTGAACGACCCTGTTAAAATACACCATGTAAACGACCATGTAAAATAAATGATATAAACTAATATAATTACGTAAAAACAAATGTTCACAGAGAGCGTCAACGGCTTGGTTACACTAAGGCATGATCGAATCCTTGTTTAATATTGGCCAAACTAAATTTAATTCAAATGTCAACTTAATCTTTAATATTTGGTCACTTCTTTACAATAGAAATGCAACAGCTGCTGTAATTTCTTGAACAAGAACATGTGCACGTTAAAACATGCAAACTCAGTGCAAGGGTTACATTTTATTTTGAAATCGCGGTGAACAACAACATATTTTATATATTTCATAATATTTCATAAAGATATTTATATATTCTCCTATGTTGGTGTAGATTTACAAATGAGTTGCGCTATGAATCTTGTGAATCGGCGCACACTGCGTGCAGATGAACGTTATAAGCAGACAAACTCACAGCATGCAGAGATGGAGTTTGAGAAACCCGAGACGCTGACAAGCATATAAATGATGACAGTGCTACTATGAAACATGCGCCAGAGATTTTTGTGTTCCAGCACATGCAGAGACTGAGGCTATGTTTACACGGAAACGATCTGAAGAGAAAACGCAAAAGTGGCTTTGCGTTATCACTTTTTATTCTGCGTTTAGACGAGCGTTATGGGGGAGAAATCCGCGTGAATATGGTGACGCAAAAGTGTGTGAAATTCGATGTAGTATGCACTCCAGGCAGCTAGGTGGCAATGTGAAGCACTGCCACACAACACCAATATCTGAGAATATTTTGTACAACTGCTGAAAAGACTCTTGTACGTTTATCAGAGCTGCTAGGGCAACTTGAAGGTCCGATGTAACGAAATAATCCGACATGTTGGTTGTTATTTTACTGTACTGGCGCATGCCTGTGACGTAAACGCGTACGTGACGAGAGCCACCGTGAGCAGATTTGAGTTTTTACCCTTTAGACGGGAACGCGAAATTTAAGATTTCCACTCTGGAGGGTGGTTTCACTTTTTTGCGTTTTTAAGCCCCAAAAACGCCGTCGCCGTGTAAACGGAAGACACATCTGATAAAATCTTTTTACGTGTTCACCCGTGAGCGTTCTCGTGTAAACAGGGCCTCAGGCCATGTGGAAATCTCAAAAACGCTCCACCGTCGCCTTCCCGTCTTAAGGGTAAAAAAGCAAAGCAAATCTGCTCACGGTGGCTCTCGTCGCATACGCGTTTACATCACAGGCATGCGCCAGTACAGGAAAAATAACAACCAACGTGTCGGATTATTTCCATACGTCGGACCTTCAAGTTGCCCCATATCTATCCAAGTTGCCCTAGCAGCTCTGATAAACATACAGGAGTCTTTTTGCTGTTCGCTTCACCATGTTTTCATTTCGCGCTACTACGGAGAGAAGTAGAAGGAAGGTTGTACGCAGGCACTCGGACTTGGTGTTGTTGTGTGGCAGTGCTTCACATTGCCACCCAGCCACCTGGAGTGCATACTACTACTATTTTTGATAAAATCTGAGAGCTTAGGGCTGAACGATTAATTGCATTTGCGATAATATCGCGATATGATGAAATGCGATTTTGTAACCGCAAAAGCTGTGATTACACTGGTCATGTGACACGCGAGAGAAAAGCAGTCTGCAAATCAAGCATCAACTTGGCACGCTGCGCATAGGTCTGGCATACAGGTAAGAACAGTTTATTTTTTATGTATGTGATATTGTGTTATTTATTCTCTCTCCAACAATTCTGGATTGATTCAGAGAATTTCAGAATCAAATCTGAGCTTAGTTTTTAAACACACATGCGTGATGACGCTGCGCGTGCTTTAGAAACAACCGTATTCTGCTTGCTTCTAATCTCTCTCTCTCTCTTTGTTTATTGCTTGTAATGTTTTTTTTTGTTCCTCTTTATTTACTAGCTTTTATATTTTGAAGCTATATTAGTTTATAGTCCATTTAAAATTCTTAACATGTAATTTAATTTAATTAATAAATATATATATATATATATATATATATATATATATATATATATGTGTATATTTACACATGTAATTAAATACATATTTTAAGTATTATTAAGATTAATTAATAAGAAAAAAATTAGATCGGATCATGAGCTGCCTAAAGATTCCCATCCCTACTGTACAATGATTTATTGCTTGTCTTTGTCGACTAATACAGAAGGTAAACAACTTAAAGTAATCGCATATTAAATCGCAATCGCAATGTTGGTTAAAAAAATCGCAATTAGATTATTTTCCATAATCGTTCAGCCCTAAGCTGGATCACTCCTCCATACTAGTCCATAGGCTTCTTCAGGGATTGAAACTTGCCAGGCCTGAAAAGTCATTAAAGACATCGTTAAAATAGTCCAAGTGACTACAGTGGCTCAATCTTAAGTTTATCAAAGGACGAGAGTACTTTTTGTGCGCAAAAAAAAGAACGACTTTATTTCAACTATTCATTTCCTTCTCTCTGGGCCTCGAGTCAGTTCACTAGTATAATTGCGTAAGCTTCTGTTGTTGTATGTCACACGCATCACACACATGACCCTCGTCGGCCAATAGTGAGCCTACGTGTGACTAGGGATGCAACGATTACAGATTTTGTAAGTACGATTATTGTCTGAGAAATAATCACTATTTAACGATTATTATGCATCAATTAATTTCACAACACTACTAATGTATAATATCACATGAACACTCACCGCAGTTTGACAGCAAATTTTGACAGCAAATTTTGATTTAGTTTAGTCATAGTCTTGACTAAAATGCCATTTAGTTTGTCATATTTTAGTCATCTAAATTGTTTTAGTTTTAGTCTAGTTTTAGTCGATGAAACACAATAAGATTTGTCAACTAAATCTACAGTAGATTTAGTCGACTAAAATATAATGGGTTTAGGGAAATTGTAATGCATTAATTTAGAATTTCTCTAAAATTTCCAAACCCACATACTCCCGGAGAGAACATCTATTAACCCATTAATATGAATGATTTTTACGTTTGAACATGCAATACAGACACAGATTTAACTACTGTGGCTTAAAAAATATCTTAAAATTAAAACCACCTTTGCTAAAGTAAAACAGTCTTCTTTTCAATGAATGATATATGCATTCTTTATAAATACTTGCATAAATCATTCTTTATTCTTTCAAGCAGACATATTTATTTGTATGAATATAATTAATCCTTATCAAAGCTCAAAAAACAGTGAATGCTTTTCTCTTTTCTTTTGTTGCTTGATCAATATTAAGGACACAGACCGCATTAGATTTATTAGCACTGTCACTTTAAGACGTCGGATCATGTCCAATGACATGCGGATCCAATTGCACTGATGCACATCCGATACTCTCACAACTGTTTAAGACATAACCAACATAGTTTACATGAATACTCTCCAAATCGGACATTTAGACATAATGTTGTGTGTATCGAGCGCGCTACAGTACAAAAGTGCGCACTGCAGGCGTTTTTTCAGTGGAAATAGAGCGTCGCTGCTTAGTCCCTCTGCCATAGTGACTGATGAGCACGGCACTTTAAGCTGGTGCACCGCTGCAGTAACTGTTTTCGTTTTGTGTTAGTTGCAAAATTTCCGTTCCGTGAAAAACACTCGGTGTAGCATAGTATTTACGATTAATTAACCGTGACGTTTTAAAGCGCGGTTAATTGTGAAATCCGGTAATCGCTGCATCCCTACGTGTGACGTAGCTCTACGCAATAGAGATGCGTGGATGGGCTATTATTTCATCTGCAACCGCATCACAAAACTCATCATCCGTCCGCCATACATCCGCACCAACGTTTTTGAACAATTTTCCCGCCCACCATCCGCTGATACAAGGCGCTGCTGATGACAGCCGCGAGACTAGAAACTGCCCGCCACCCGCCCGAATTTAATGAAAATATTTTTTTTCGTCACGTCATCCGCCCCATCCGCGGTTTATCCGCGGAGTCCGCGGCTATAACCGCCAACCGCGCATCTCTACTACGCAATCATACTAAGTTAACTGACTAGAGGCCAACAGAGAAGAAAATTAATAGTTTAAATAGTTGAATAGTTGTTTTTGTTTGTTTTTGCACACAAAAAGTATTCTCGTCACTTGAAAACTTAAGATTGAGCAACAGTAGTCACTTGGACTATTTTAACGATGTCTTTAATGACTTTTCGGGGCTGGCAAGTTTCAATACCTGAAGAAGCCTGTGGAGGAGTGATCCATCTCTCAGATTTCATCAAAAATATCTTAATTCGTGTTCCGAAGATGAACGAAGGTCTTACGGGGTTGGAACAACATGAGGGTGAGTAAATACTGACAGAATTTTCATTTTTGGGTGAACTATCCCTTTAACACAATCTGCAGGCATGTAAATAATTAAAGGTTCGTGCTTCTCTGTGGGGAAAAAAAACAGCACATATATTTTTTTAACTCATTCGAAGCCTTTGTGATTTCATGATAGCACTATGCTATGAATGTAAATGGTTTTAAATAGATCACGTAGCCTTAGAAAACGGTGTAATAATGTGGTTTATGGATTCTTGTCTGTGGAATGCACCACTTCCGGTATTTTGCCGGTTACTCGACACGGGTAAATTGCAATCGAGGGTTTTGTTAAAATCGAGTACTCGACTTTAATCGAGGAATCGTTACAGCCCTAGTTGTATGTTTGTTTTGTGCGCAGCCTGCAGCCTTTTTTTGTGTGCATCTAGGTAGATATTGCTTTTTTCATGTTTTTGTTCACCTTCTGAAGAGGTCACATCCTCTTTTAAGCTGCAGTCAGGTTATTACTGCTTGTACAGGTGAGTGTTATGTGTGTTCATTCTCCCTTCTCTGTCATCGTGTCCCTTCTAATCCTGCCAATGAGCTCATTTTCTACACATTCCTTCTTAGAGAGCCACTGGCTTTCCACTGAGCCAAGCATTTCTGCCATTATCCATCCTGCAACTCTGTTTTCTCATTCTATTGGTCCCGTTCTTCCTGTCCTTGGCTGCTGTATCTATCTGCAAGCTTTCCATGCTTGGGTCTGGATCTGTGCCTGGTAGATTATGGTCACATTGACCCTGATTGACCACTAGCAGATGTCTTGATGTCTGCCTGTTCACTATCAGTGGTCACAATGGCTTTACTGTACAAGGAGCATTTCCAGCGGATGACTTTTAAAGTGCCTGCATTTATGACTCTCATGAATGATTCACTTGCGTTTTCAGAAGCATCTTTGCAGTGTTCCTTTTGCCAGCCCAAGAGAACATGGTCTGCATGAAGACCTTTTTTAATGTGCTGGTGCAGAAAAAAATGTCCTCATTGACCCTTTTGAGTGGAATCGAACAATTAACACGTATGAGGTCATTTTAAACAAAATCCGGCCAAAACTAAGGTTGTTTTGCCATTGCAAACTTTCTAGAAAACTTTAAACCGACTGTTAAACACCTTCAAACTGTCCATGGCGATTGTGTAATTGGTGGGTGTACTCTGGGGCTCTACCTTCTTCGACATGGAAATCGTTTTGGTTAATTTCTTCACTCCGGTTGTAAATTACTTTTAATTGATTTTCAGGGATTTTTTTTCTTAAAGCATAGTGAATGTATGTCATACTTCAGTGAATAATCACATTATATTTAAATAATTATGGCTGTTGTATATAACGTCAATGAAATAATTGTGACAACTCTAAATAATTCATAAGGTATCCCAACAAATGCTCTGTTGAAATTATTTTGATCTCAAATCTCAGCTCTCTTCTGGTTACCATCACAGTTGATTGATATAATCAATGTGTTGGGAGTGTTTTATGCATCTTTTAATTAAGAAATGACTTCTTTACAAGTTAGTTTAGCCTGCTTTATTTTTCTGCCGGAAATCATGTGAAAATTGTGTTGAATTTCGTATGATCCTGACTCGCAGTGTTATTGCACTAGTGTTGTAAGTCACTTACAAGCTTCTGATCATTTTTAAACATTCTCTAATGTTTCAGGTACCGACGGCATGTAATTCAGAGTGTGTGAACTCTGAATCGTTTGCGATCTGCCTCAAACTCCATGTTTTCAAATGCTAACAATTGCACAAAAGTTATTGTGATTGCTATTGGAACTCACCAGGTCATACAGTCAATCCGTGTACCACTGCTTCTGTATGTTTTGTGCAAGGACTCTCGACTGTAGGAATTCACACAGTGTACACACACTCTTATATATTCAATACTTGCCTCTGAGACAGCAAATAGACGATATCTGAAAGCCACTTTAGGTCTCTCTGGTATCTGCAGACATACTAAACCCATACTAAATTATAAGTAGGCAGGCCTATAATAAGTTATCAGGTTTAAAAACATAGGAATTAACAACAGGGTAATCTTTGCCCCCAGATTTTAAATATCATTTAATTGTCATATTAGATAGCTAGTTTGTCATTTTTTGTGTGGCATTTTGCCCCAACCACTGGTTCAGTTTTGACCTTGGTGGTAAACAAGACTTGCAAGAGCAACCAATGAAAGGGTTCTGTGGGTTCCATATTGCCGAGATTTTAGATACAGCTGGCTGGTTGCTACCATGGTTGCCCTCCATGAGCTGTCAATCAACAGCTTGTGCAGAACTGCACTCACCACAATTGATAGCAAACAGCTGGCGAACGCAAACACTCAGTGTGACTGATTGATGAGGATGAATTTACAAACATTTAGAAACATGATTTTTGCCCAGCATTAGAAGAAAAACATCCCACACTCAGATGGAAAGAGGCCAGATAATGATGGGACCTGATAACAGAAATGTGGGGGATGGGGTAATTCTGGGTGGTGTTCCAGTGCAGTTTCAATGATCCGTTACCATTTTCTATCTGGTTGGGGCTGTTACAATTAACTGAAGGATTGCCCTGGCTCCCTTCTCTCCTCCGGGTGCTGCAGAGTGACCCTTGAGGCTGGTGATATCCACTGTTTGTTTAGCTATTGTTTAGCTGACAATAGGCCAGATCAATAGCTGCAGGCGGCTAACTGATGAAAGCTATTCATGGCGATAAGTCTTGCTTTCGGGAGCAAGAAGTCAGCTGGAACTATGGCGAGTGGCGCATGTGTGTAGGGCAGGGCTTTTTAAGCAAACATGAATATTCATAGTGTTTTCCTCCACCATTTGTTGTTGTACATGGAAGTTGTCATTTGTCAACAGATTTTCAACAGAATTTTCTGATTTTTAATCTATAAAATGCATTTTTTTTGCTTTTATGGACCATAGAAAAAACCTATGGCCTGTTCACAGGATATTGCAAGGTTTTGAGGGGTTTCCCCCAAATGTTCTGATGTTTATCTTGGAGACTATGTAAAATAACCAGTTAGACGAGTTACTTGGGCATCATCTGTAGTCTTACACAAAATTGAAAACATCCTCCCTCTGAACAGGATTATGAGTCTTGACTGTGAATGCGCTGGCAACGGTTTCATTGAGGTGATGAAGTTGACCTTAATTGCTCTGATTGAAACTAATTTTTGGGCTCTTTGTTCGAAGAGTGTCAGTGGCGACACCATTTAATGTGGGGGAAGCTTAATTGTGTATGCGTGAAGAAGGGAGTTGCTTATTTGCATATGGTCGAGGATGATTATTATTCACATATTCAAGTAAAATTGCATTTTGTCTTATGTATAAACAACAGTGATCTCTTGTAACCCTTCTGCTGAGAGCACAATGAGAAATGAATAGCAGCTAGCAAGGTTTGAGGGGGAGAAGGGGGGGGGTGAATGAATGAGTGGTTATGGGTTTGATGCCATTTATGAGAAGAGAGGGGAGAAGCCAGTGACTATTTGTCATCGTCAGTCTCTCGTTAACCCACCGTCAGACACGCACACCTCCCCCCACTGCCGCACACTTCTTAAACACGAGCTGCCCTCAGGATATGGGCCCGACCCTCACCCACACACTGCAAGTGTGTCTTTGTGTACTCTTCTCATTATGTATGCAGCGTGCAGTAAAATTGATAATGTTTCCCGGAACACAGAGCAATTAAAGTTTTGTATAATTATTTCATTAATCTGTGAGTCAAGGTTTGGCCTGAGACCTCAGCAGGGGTCTGCCGTCACTTAACCTGCTGTTGGTGTGCTTTCTGTCTGGCTTTACATTTTCTCTCTTTCTCTTTCATATTTGCATCCCGCTCTGTTTCTTCATTCTGTAATTGGTAAACATTCTTGTTTTTATCCCTGCATCTAAATATGTAAAGTATGTATGAGTATACATATGACTTTGTACTTCCTTACTTATGTAAAAATCAGTTTGTCAAACGAATAGTATGTGACTTGTTTTTTGTCATATCTATCTTTTTTATTGTTTTATTCAAGAATACATTACATTAAAATGCAGGGTGCATAAACGATGGCAGGGTGATGCAGCTGTTCTGATATTATGATGAAAAAAACAAAATTTTTTTTGATAATCCTTAAGTTTTTTGACATTTTTAAATAATATTATGAAATAAAACTGGGTATTCATATTTGCAAAATCATGTGTTGCAAAACCCAACTTGCAAAACCCCCTACAGTCTTTTAATATAAATAATTTGTCCTTTTTATTACAAGACTAAGTTAGCTAGTTAATTATTTAAATTTATAACAAAATACAGGAAAATGTTTGAATACTTGAAAATAATTAATAGTATGTGCACTCACTGTATAATGTATTCAATGAATTCATTCAGTGTATAAGATAAATGTTATTACATTTTACTTGGTTACACCACATGATTTTTACAGTCATTAAATCGTTATAAAAAATGATTTTTTTTTTCCTGCCAAAGCCAAATGGATAATACAAAGAGTACATTTCTAAGATCTTGGCACACGTTTTAAACTAGATTTATTTACTGACTGACGGAGGGTGAAGTCTCAGGTGAAGCTGTCTCTGAGTCGAAGACATGAGGCGCTCTGTGTTTGAGTTTGTTGTTTAAGGATGTGTCGGATTGCCATTGTTGCATGTCCTGGAAAACCCTGTCTTGTACCCCCACCCTTCACCTCTTCACCTCACTCATGGAAAAGAAAAGAAAAGAAAAGGCCTAAATAATGGCACTCTTACAAACAAACTGTTCCTTCAGTCACTGTTACCCCTTTTCCACCAACAAGAACCAGGTGCTGGTTAAGAGCCAGAGCTAGTGCTGGTTCGGAGTTGGTTCAACTGACGAGCTTTCAAAGAACCGGTTTGCCTTTCCACAGGCTAGAGAGCCATCACAGAGCCAGATCTTACGTCACTGTATACATCTCATGTTGCCCAGCAACGCTAGCGCGGCACACACAAACACACCAGGCTTCTTCGAGATGGTTCGGCACTGTGAATCTAGAACTGCGAGAGCGATCCAAAAGCAGGAGGAGTCGTATGCTCTCCAAACACTCCCGCAGCTCCGATCAGTCCATGCCGCTCCGATGCATCTCGAACAAGCCTTCCATCAACAATGGCGGTCGTTGCGTTACTATTTTGTGGCGAGGGACGGCAGCGCACCACCACCCCCGGATCCGTCTCAATGTGGTGCTGAATGAGGTCCGTTCGACCAGGCAGGGGAGAGAACACATCAGCAAATTCAGCTAAATTCAGTAAATTTTTAATGTCAGTGAGCTGGGAGGGTGAGAGGTGATCTCCGCCAAGAGCCAGCGCGAGATATTGTGGTTTTGTGTTCGCTTCTGGCCCGAGATCCTCCTCTCCGCTCACTACCGTCGCCAGCATCACTGACTCTACCTCAACCCACTTTTTGAGGAGGTTGAGGTGATAAATTTGATGTGCCCCGCCCCTATCTGTTCAAACTACCTCATAGTTGAGATCGTTAACCCGCCGTGTGACCTCAAAAGGTCCTTGCCACTTTGCGAGTAATTTTCGAGCTAGAAGTAGGGAGTAATACAAGCACCTTATCTCCCGGTGCAAATTGACGGTCTAGCCCCCCTGTTGTACAGCTGACTCTGTCTGTCCTGGGCCTGTAACAAATTCTCCATTGATAGCCACCCCAAAGTGTGGAGTTTTGTTGTCAGGTCCAAGACATACTGAATTTCGTTCTTACTAGCGGACGGTCCGTCCTCCCAAGCCTCTCTAAGAACGTCCAACACCCCGCGGGGCTGACGCCCATAGAGAAGCTCGAAGGGGGAAAACCCCGTGGAGGCTTGGGGAACCTCGCGTACAGCGAACAAGAGGGGTTCTAGCCACTTATCCCAATTTTTGGCGGCTTCGTGAACGAACTTTCGAATCATGGACTTCAAAGTGCGATTAAACCGTTCCACTAATCCGTCTGTCTGTGGGTGGTAGACGCTAGTGCGAATCGATTTAATGCCCAATAATTCATAAAGTTCGCGAATAGTTCGTGACATAAACGCCGTGCCCTGATCGGTGAGAATCTCCTTGGGGATTCCCACCCGGGAGATTAATGAAAAGAGCGCGCTCGCAACACTTTTGGCAGAAATGTTACGGAGCGGGACAGCTTCAGGATACCGCGTTGCGTAATCCACCAGGACTAACGCAAAGCGGTGTCCACGTGCTGACCGTTCCAATGGCCCGATGAGGTCCATACCAATTCGTTCGAAGGGGACCTGCATTAGCGGAAGGGGGCACAATGGTGCTTTTGGATTGGCCGGTGGATTCACGAACTGACATTCACGACAAGACGCGCACCACTTGCGCACATTCTCGTGAATGCCCGGCCAGAAGAACCGGGCCATGAGACGGTTTAGTGTCGCCGTTTGACCTAAATGCCTGGCCATTGGATTACAGTGAGCCGCCTGAAAAAGCATTTCCCGGCGGCTTTTAGGAACTAACAACTGCGTTGTATCCTCTTTTAACTGGGTGTCTTGGGTCACCCGATACAACTTATCTTTTGAAATAGCAAAATAGGGATAAGAGGGCGGTTGGTCTGGGTGGAGTACCTGGCCGTCGATAGAACGGACCTGATTAAACGCATGTTTTAACGTCTCGTCCTGGGACTGCTCCAGGGGAAAATCATCGCGCTCTGTGAGGATAGTTCTGTCCCCACCTCCATCACCGGACACCGGTCGATAAAGTGTCCCGGGTCCCCGCAGCGCCAACAGGCCGGCCCAGGCCTCCCCGCCGCCCCAGTGGCGGGAAGCGGGTCAAGGGATTGGCGTGGAGAGCGTAGGGCTGCCGGAATCGGGGCGGAGTGGTCGCCGGACGCAGCCCCCCTGGGTGGGGCCCTGAATGCGGGGACAGGCTCCGCCGGAGCCCCTGTTTTCCACCACGGGCCTCGGCCGACCTCTCAAAAAGGTCCAGGAATGCCTCCGGATCATCCTGGGGTCCCATCCTATTGAGAGGCAGGGGCGGGGCCGTAGTTGGATCGGGGACGGCCCGAATCTCCCGGTCGAGCCAGCTCCGGAACAGCTCGCGGTCTTCTTGCTGGCCTTGGAGAAGCATCTGGAACCGGTGGTCTTGCTCCTCCTTTACGGCCAGCAGGGCGTGGTGTTGTTCCCTGTGAAGACCCGCGAGCGTATGGATGAGGTCCGCAAATGGCGTTCCTGGCGGGGTCTGCATGGCGGCGGCAGTCTTCTTCTACCCGGTTTTCGGCACCAGTGTAGTAAAACTCAGCGTGGGTGTAGGAAGAAGACAGGGTCGGCTGAATTGGGACTTGCACTTTATTTAGAAATAAAACAAACAAACTAAAATACCGCCAGCAGCCCCTCGCGGACGACTGCTGGCTTACCCAAAATAAAACATAACGGCCAGCAGCCCCTCGCGGACGACTGCTGGCTAAAATAAAACACAAATACAAAAACCAGAACAACTAAAATCAGGCCTGTTCCTCTCTCGATCATTAATGTCGTCGCTCCCCCTTTATGCTTCCGCTCCTCCGTGAGAGATGCGAGCCCGGTGTGCTAAACAGGTGTTGCTCATTAGCAATCGCACCACCGGCCTCGCGCCGTTCTCTCACGTCCCTCGGCCGTCCCTCGCCACATATTTATGCTAATGGCTTTGCAAACCTACATCGGTATCCAAACACGGCGAATCAAGCACGTTCGTGCACCTCGCCGTAACTTGCATTAATGGAGATTACAATCGAGCTGCTATTAGCACGATTAGCTGCTATTTAAAAAATGGTGGTCACAAGTTTCTGTTTGTCTTGTTGGTCACGGTAACCCCACGGTAACCCCAGCCGCTGACGTAAGCGGTTCTTACTTCTAGACCAGCAATGATTTGGTGCTAATATACATTACATTACCACTTTTACTGGTTCGGAGCTGGTGCTTTGGTGGTCGAAAAACAAAAAACCGGTTTGAAACTAGGCTCTGGCTCCGAAACAGCACCAGCTCTGCCTTGGTGGAAAAGGGGTATGTGAGCGTGATTGTTCCTGACAGCAGTGTGTCTGTATTTGATGATAAATGTCATGGCTGCATTGCTTTGTTTTGGACCCTGGAGGTATAGTTGTTTGCTGGGCATTGATTGCTTGAAGAAAAAACAGTAGATTTTATACTACCACATATTGTTGTGTTTGCATACTGTGCTTTTACAGGTTTTTCTGAAAGGATATTTTCATTTCCTTTCATTAGTTTCCTCTCTTGCTCATATTAGCTTTCATCTTGCCATTAGACACCGCAAGCTGGCACAGAGCAGTGGCACGGAAATGGCGCCTTGGCATCTTGGCCTTTTAACAGACCTTTCCACCCTTCTCTCAGACTCCTGCCGTGACTGTGGTTCTTATTAATGCTCTCCTCCATGAATGATAGCAGACTGGAACCCGTAAGAGTGGGTTTAGAAAGTTTCATAGCGATTATAGATTGGACAGACAGTGGCTTGTGGATTCTTGTAATCATTGTGCACAATTGCAAATCATAGCTGTCTATTGTCTGATTGTCTGTCTGAGACTGTCAATGAGCTCACACTGAACTGCAGGGATACTCTTGCAGTCCCTCCGTCTTCTTGGGGTGTGCAAAAGTACATACTTTTTATATTTTCCCTAATGACTGAGGGCACTTACAAACTGGAGTGCATCAGATTGATTTCCATTTCAATGTGAAAGGAGAACTTTTGATTTAATCCATTGATGAGAATGTCACAGAGGTGGGACCATGTGTACTTTTGAAATCCCATTCACTGTAATCCTGCTTTGTTTGAAATTGAGTCGTTTATTAGAGAAAAAAATACAATTTAAAATTCTATTTTTACATAATTTAAAATGTAATTTATTCTTGCACTGTAAAAGCTGAATTTTTAACAGCCATTACTCCAATCTTTAGTGTCACATGATCTTGGGGCTGCTTTTAGTCACGATTACTATTGGTCAATATTGAAATTGCAATTATTTAACACGATTATTGGTGGGGTGATGTGATTTAAAGTTTTATTTCACGATATGAGTATTTTTAAATAGAGAAATTTTACAATTATAGATTCTTCAGCAAAAACTAATCAAGGTTAAGTAATGTTAGAAAAGGTCCTCAAAATAATTACATAAGACCAGTAAACAGTCAGCAATACAATATGAACAAAGAAACTAATTACAAACAAAACGGACAAATAAATACAACAGCATGAAAATACAAATGAAATAAACAGTTTTAAGTTTTTCAGGAAGCTGTACTAATAATAGTAATACTAGCCTACAAAAGCTTACAACAAAACATAATGAAATGTAAAATAACACTGCATAGTCTTACTGTACATTGAATATAGATTAATCCTGATGAACTCTACTTAAGTTATTCAGTCAAGGTCACTGAGTGATTTTCCTTTGTCATTTGTTGTTTGATTATCATTAATGACAGATTGCAGCAGGTATTTAGGCTTCTGTCACTTTAAGAGCTAATGCATGGATCCAATATACTGTTTTGTAGCTTAATGCGCTTTTAATAAACTCTTTAATATCAAACACATCCTGCACTTTAGCAACAGTAGACTGCATTTTACAACACTCACCTATTTGGCTGATTTGGATGTTAAGTTTGGACTCTTAGGGATGAACGAAAGCACACCGCTGTGAATGAAAGGAAGGCGCACTGGACGGAATGCAGCAGGGGCACAATAATCGTTTTACCTGATTATCTTCATAATCATTGGAAGCCTAAATTGAAAATGAGATTAATCGAGCGTCCCTACATGATCTTGTATGTTGATTTGGTGCTCAAGAAACATTTCTTACTATCTATTTAAAAAAAAAAAAATCTTACTGACCCCAAACTTTGCTTTGAATAAAAGTATCTACTAAATGAATATATGTAAATAGAAAATATTGCCGCAACTGAAGTAGACCTTAACGGAGCTGTGTGATCTATACTTTTCACAATTAGACGTTGTAAATTGAATCTTTATTGTTTTTTGTGCAGCCCAACAAGGGGCCAGGAGTTGCTAGCAGTTGGTCTAAAGCTCATGCTGGGTAGTCAGATCCAGAGACAACGACACGTCTGTGGTAACAGAACACCACTGACTTGGACCGATATTGTGTGAATCCTAGTGGTTGCGATGGGTTGTTTGGAGGCTGCCAAGTGTCTCTTTACTGTCTCTTCTTTATAAATTTGTTTTTGTTTCCTGACATTGTGGTGGAGCTTTATGTATATGTTTGTGCATGTATGTAATCTGCACTGTTGTGAGTTCCACAAGTGTTTGGTGTGATTGAGCATTTACAGCAGCTTAACCTTTCATAACACTGCTGAGTTTCACTTCTTTTCACATTTCCTTTGTTTTGTCCATGACACCCATTGATCTTGTTGTGTTAAATGGTACTCCACTCGACAGCTTAATTGCAATGTGAATTGCAGCATGCAATGTACAGCTCAGTCCTACTGTAGGGAATGTCATTTCTAGAACGTTCTGTTTATGAGGATGTTCCAACAACATATACAGGGCCAACCAGATTATCGTTTCTTGTGCATTTTGCTTGCGTACTCTCCCATTGTCGTTGTATCACTGCTTCATTTTTATATCCATTGTCTTGCTTTCAGTCAAAACAATGAAGGGTGGAGAAGCGTTTTGCGTATGCTTGGTTTATCAGGCTTTCATCTGATCTTCTGTAATAATGGCACTCTGACTGTGTCATCTGTAATGATATCTTGCAGGACTATTATCATAGTTACAGTCAAGTTAATGGTGCATTGAACGTGGGTGGCTTTTTTCCATCAGATGTGTAGCAGCATTCTTAAGCTAAGGGGCCTAATGAGGGCTGTAATTCCATTGTAACTGGAAAAGCTGTATGAAAACGTATGGACATATTTTGACCCCTGATCTCGACATCTCTGTTTCACTGTCTGCATCTTACAGAATTTACATTAACCCTCTGAGGTTGGCGCGATAGTCTCGCTTTTTTTCTTATCAGTGCAAACTCAAAATACTGTATGAAACGAGAGAGATATCAGTCTTTTTCTTTCCAGCTCATTATACCTAATTACGCATTAATGTGCCACGCCCACGGAGAGCGCGCGGTATTCAAACGCAAATGATCTAAGGCAAGCCATTCAAACATGCCAACGCCCACCAGTTGGATTATAAAACACATCGTGTTTAGTAAGTATCTTACTACAGCTGTGTACACAGCGTATCCATACGCTATGAGGAATAATACTATCTAATAACCCTGGAAAATGTACCAGAAGTGCTGGTAGTTTCATTTCGAGGAGCAACGGATCCAGCTGATGTAGTAAGTCATTTATTCTTAAGTGCTTTTTTCTAATCGCGATATTGAATAGTGTCTGACTGTAAACCGAAAAAAAAACTGATTAAATATGAATTTCGTGTCTGTGTGTAGGCTAAATGATGAATAAACGGCACAGGCTCGCGTGCGCGCTTTGTTTACTACAGTTATACAGCGCGCGTCTGTGCCGTTCATTCACTCTCGCACCTACATTAGTAAACGTTATGTTTACATGAACACATCCAAACTATATTGCTATAGCCTACTAAGATGAGTAAAAATAGACTGAAATATGTTGAAATAAAATTTTCGTATAAGCAACAAACTGCAAATTCACATGTATATGCTAATATATCATACACAATATGTTACCGACTAAATATGAATGTTTAGACAAGATGTTGTGATTAGTTTTGGATAGATTATAAAGTTTTGACTGTAAAAAAAAACTACTGTCACATTAAATAGGTACGCTTTTGTTCAACAATTTCTGCTCATAGTTAAATATACGATAGCATGATGTTTTGTCAAAAATAAAGTAGGTATATTGAATTAACAACTAAGACGTTATTAGGCATGTGCCGGTATCAAATTTTCATGCTGCGATTAATTGATTGAGCTTTTATCACGGTATACGGTATTATCACGATATTTTAATTGCACAAGAGAAACAGACGGATTGAAGGTGTCTAAAAAAAACTTGCATCACAATGTGTAATTGTGATTGTCAAAACATTAATTTTATTTTTTAGTGACAACATGTTATAATGTTTACATGGTACAGTTACTGAGGCTACTGTTTGTATTATTACTTAACACAATTTTCATGATTTCAATTAAATTCTTGGATTTAATTTCAATCTTGATTCAATGTTGACTCATTTGGATAAATATTAGGTAAGCTACAGTAGATAGCCTGCATTTAATTTTTTCTCAAGAAAAAATATATCTCACATAATGCTGTAAACATACAGAGAGAAATTAAATATAATGCATACAATATAAATATAATAATAATATAAATATAAAAATGTAATATGCCGTAATTTTCATTATAATAACAATTATATAATGACAAGTAAACAAACATGTATTAAAATATGTAATATAGTGCACATATTTAGCAAAATACTCTCTATAGCTATTTTCTTATAGTTAACTAACATTAAATGGCTTTCCTGAGGTAAATGTAACGTTCTGTGACATAATTGTTCTCCTGCAGTGTTATTGACCTCTTTCCGTGGTTGAAAAACACTGATTGATCGAAAGTACGTATACCTTTCGGTGGGTTGTACTGTATCTTTAATAAAAAGTAACAGATGATCTGTTTACTTGAACTGAGGCGCGCGATCTGTCACGTCATTTACAAGCACCAAAACAGTATTTATTGTCTGAATTTCGTTATAAAACCTGAGAGCTGATATTTTTTTCATATCAAAAGTAACCTGCTCTGTCTAGTCTGTCGGTGTCAGTGTCCTCTTTGCTCCGCGATTTTTCTCTGCGTGAGAAAATGGATGTGTGGCGCGAGACCGTGTGAAAGTGTCAATTGCGTGAGTCTCAAGGTGCTGAATGCGTGAGAGTTGGCAGCCATGCGGGGGATAAATAGTCGGCAGCGTTCCTCCTTCCGCCGTGCTTCTTTTCCATGTGAGGATTGTTTACATTAGACTAGAGTGCACACTGCATTCACACAGTGCTTATACATGTGATGTGGGGATTGTTTACATCAAAGTGCGCACGTGTTTTGCGCAGCATATACGCATTGTTTTTTTAAGCGGTTGATGGAAAATAAGCTGATGCGCGTTCTAAAAATCTAAATTCGGATCTATTATTTTTCACGGTATTTCGAAGTCCCCGCGATAACAATATCGTGCATATTCATTACCGCGATTTATCGCATTACCGAATACCGGCACATGTCTAGACTTTATTATAGTTTTTGTTCCAATATCCAAACTAATGAATCCTTACCTTTTTTAATATGTATGATAAAACGTATACTTTTTACAAAGAAATACACTTGAAATATTGTTAAATTGTAATTGTTGTTGTAATTGTAACCTATTAGTAATTGGTTACAATTTCTAATTGTAAAATATGTATATATAGATAATTTCTTTTGTCCTTGCATTCTTTGGGATCCTGTGACACAGCTGTGTGAAAGGGCTAATTAATATGCAGCTCATTATGTATGTGGCACATTATCCGGCCTTTGTCTTCTCATGTGTGAACACACCTCCATGCATATTGCCTTTCCAAACAAAAGGTGTCTTATAAAATTTAAATCAATGTATTGTTTTGTGTAAATGATTAGGCAGGATGATTTTCAGATCATTTTGATGTTCAGGGAAGGAGGCGGGAACCGGCGAACAATCAAAACAATCTTTATTTAAAATAAAACAAACCAAAATACCGCCAGCAGCCCCTCGCGGACGACTGCTGGCTACCGAAAATAAACATAACTGCCAGCAGCCCCTCGCGGACGACTGCTGGCTAAAAAAAGGCCTGTTCCTCTCTCGATCATCAACATCGTCGCTCCTCCTTTATGCTTCCGCTCCTCCGTGAGAGATGCGAGATCGGTGTGCTTCACAGGTGCTGCTCATTAGCAATCGCACCACCGGCCTCGCGCCGTTCTCTCACGTCCCTTGGCGTCCTGTTCGCCACAGTTGGGTACACGATCGAAAGCCTTGTAGTTTTGACGTTCAGAGACGTCACCCTTGCCTTTCCAGATTGGCACCGTGGTGCTGGTCGTCAAGGCCTGCGGTGCACTGTTCTCGGTGGTGGTCTTATTGAACAGGGCGGCAAGGATCACGGCTCCGCAATGCCCCATCAGCTTCAATACATTGGCTGGGAAGTCGTCTGGCCCAGTAGCTTTGCCATTTTTCATTCTCTTCACAGCCTTCGTGACTTCGGCTGTGGTGACTGGAGATACGGGTCCACGGATGGGGTCGGGGCTGTGAATCGGTGGATGCGGGAATTCCTCATTTGAAATGGCAGTGAAATACTCGTTTCAACGGGCCAGTATGGTGGGAGGGTACAATACTTGCCAATGGCTTGGGTCGATTTGTGCCACGAGTTTGCGATGTGGTAGATCATTTTCTCCCCTTCGGGTGTTCCTAATTGCTTGTACAGGTCATGGTAGTACTCAGCTTTCGCCTTGGCCAATACCCGTTTCGCAGCAGACTCTTTTAACTTCTCTAATTCACTTTAATTAAGAAAATTTCGACTGTTCGACTGTCATGTAAGCATCTCAAAATGCTTTTATGATGCGAATTTAATTTAAACAATCAGATATGTCTTAATGGATTAAACAGACAAGACAAACATCTTGTCAAAATAGATTTGTGTATTTGTGTGAATGCAGCCTAGCTCCCACTGTCTATGATGTCATCACTAATAATCAAACAGCAGTAAAGCTGAGAAAGAGAAAAATCCCTGCTATTGACTGGAAAACATTCAGATACTTGAATCACTCTTTGTGTATTGCTTGTAAAATGTTTCTTTTGATCTTCTTTATACCCACCCTAATGCTTAAAGGGTTAGTTCACCCAAAAATGAAAATTCTATCATTAATTATTCCTCATGTCCTTCAGCTACGCAACTGACACTGATCGAGACGCTTTGGCTTCAATTTTCAGGGCTTGTGCGGCACGCTTGTGTGTAACACAAGAATGAACCTCATTGGTTCTTGCACGTCAAGTGAACATGCTTGAGCTTCCAACTGATGTGTAAGTTTGAATAAATTAATGTTTATATGTGAATAAAAGCCTAAATTCAATCTGTTCATAAAGCAATCATGTCTCCAGAAAATTTGTGAATTAACCGCTCAATTCACATGGATTAGTTTGACGATCTATTTATGAACTTTTTGAAGCGTCAATTTCAGTTGTGTAGCTGTCAATGGAGGGACAGAAAGCTCTCAGATTTCATCAAAAAGATCTTCATTTGTGTTTCGAGGATGAGCAAAAGTTTTACGGGTTTGGAATGACATGAGGGTGAGTAGTTAATGAAAATATTCCGTGAAATATCCCTTTAAAACAAAAGGATCAAATGTACATATCACTGTCAACACTGCTCTTGCAGAAATGGAACCAGTTTTTGCAAATTTGCATTTAGCATTTGATATTCAGATAAGCTGAAAATTATTTCCTTGTATGTTTTGGCATGTTTTTTCTTAGCTGCTTTGGTCCTGAATCAGGTGCTTTGTTAATGTGCGTCTTTGTACTTTTCCTCTAGTGTTCTGTATCCTGTGATGTTTGTCCTACTTGACAGCGCTGACTCAAAGGTGGCCACAGTATAATAATAGAAGCAGCGAGGGAAAGAATAAAGCAGAAGGAGCAATGCAGAAACTGTGCCAGTAGCGCAGGCTGTCGGAGACAGAATTATGGCAATACGGCTATTTTCCTCTCTTTTTCCCTCACTGCCATGTTTTCAGCTGACCACATCACAGACGCAAAGGGAGGGAAGTCTATATAGAGAATGTAAACACTGCACAGGAAGTGGTAAAAGCATTATATTTACATCTCTCCTCCAATGCATCAGTCTTTATTTAACACCACATTTCTGCTCAACTAACTTTATATTATAAACTGCATTGCAGATGTTTATTGCAAAAGTCTTTGCACACATAACAGGAACAAAAGTTTGTCTCAAGCATTGTGCATAGTTTAGGTCTATAAACTTTCATCAAACCCCTGTTTACACCTGATATTAAGATGCGTTTTGGTTGATCGCATCACAAGTGGACGACTCTAAATACAGGTGTAAACAGGGTCTGAATAGTTTTGAGCTTGTCCACTTTCTAACACTTTCTGGAGGTAGTCAAAAACGCATTCGACCGGATTGCTTTTGTAGTGTAGACACTCCTGTGGCAGAATGCATTTGAACAGTCACCAAAGACCGCCTACTCTGACTACTTACTTGATGTGTAAACATTATGGGAAGCATGCTAGCAAGACAGGATTTAAACTTGGCTGTTGGCTGGTGTTACAATGTTAGTTGTTCAGGGAAGGAGGCGGCGGGAACCGGTTTATAAGATAAACAAACACAAAACGTAAGTTAAGTGGCAGCCCCTCACGGACGACTGCTGCACAGACATAAACAAAATACAGCATAAAGGCCAGGCCTGGTCCTCTCTCGTCCTTCTCTGTTTTCGCTCTTCCTTTTATGCTCCCATAGCTCCTCCGTGAGATACAAGGCCGGTGCAGTGCGGAGATGATGTTCCTTATCAATCACGCCACCGGCCTCGCGCCGTCCTCCCGGCTCTTGGCTCCGCCCTGCTTGCTAAAGCTGGAGACCGAAGTAGAGTTTGAAGATGAAAAACCTACCAAGCACAGTGTTCTCTCACCATTCCCAATGTCTAAAACGCACTCAATAGCGTTCTGCATAGTCTTTTGGCTGTTAGAACAGAAACGAAAGGCACTGCTCTCCGCGTGATTTTCCGTGTTCTCTGGGCATGTTCGTATGTAAATTGTGCGTGCTTATTTTGTCCATTACATAGAAAGATCTGAAAAAAAAAATCCATACATTTACCCGCCCATAAACCTTCCCCTCTAAGAAATTAGGACAGAAATGGTTGAAAGTGGACAAAAGAGCCAGAGTAAAATACCAGGTGTAAACGAGAATGTGTCTACCTCGTCTACTTGTTATCCAATCGACCAACACGCATGTTAGTACCAGGTGTAAACAGGGGCCTCAGTTTACTCTGTGGCCATCTTGGAAATGTGCTTTGTCCGCTATTTCCTTTCAAGTACAGCTCCGATTGAATTAAATGGGACAATACTGAAATCTCAAAAACTCACATTTTATTAACGTATTTTAAATCTGCAAACTGACATGAATTAAATTTTAAATAATTTTTTAAATGTTTACTGGTTATCAGTGGCGGCTCCTGCTAAATCTCTCAGGGGGGGCAAATGTTTCAATCAACTTTATCGCATGCAGCCTTTTTAATAGATTTAACTTTAGGGTTTGAGATGTGCAGGAATCAACTTAAAACAGGTTTTCTTTAGTTTCCTGAAAAGTAACAGTTTTGGACATACAAGGCTTCCATCCGACAGCGATGATTTGTGTGTGTGTGTGTTAATTAACATTTTTACCAAAATTCAAGCTCGAATGGAGTTTGACAAGGGTAAATGCATTTTCCATCCACTCAGATAGTTTATTTTATTAAAGATTCCACTAGGTGGCGACAAATAATATTGTTGACTGAATCGTAGACGTGTAGGATAAAGATTGTGTTGGTGTTCGAATGGAATGTACAAATTTCAAAGTACAATGCTAGGAGTAAAATGCTAGGAGTGCTTTTCTGCTGTTAAACGGCGTTCGTCAGCTCCAGTTTGTATCCAGCCTTTCACGGAGACTTCAGATACCCCAATCACAAAGCCTGTGAAGAGACGACTCAACACCGGCGATATGGACCCTCTATGGTGGACGGCACTGATCCTCAACAACTCGTCTCAACACCGGAGTGATTACTTGGACTTCTAAAAGATGGAAATGGATAAAATTCTAAATGTTCCGATCCAATCTGCCTTGTAATGCTGCCCGAATCATAAATCATGCACTGTTCCTTCGTTGGCCAGAGGAGAACTGGCCCTCCGACTGAGTCTGGTTTCTCCCAAGGTTTTTTTCTCCATTCTGTCACCTGATGGAGTTTTGGTTCCTTGCCACTGTTTCCTTGGCTTTTGGCTTGCTTAGTTGGGGACATTTAATATTCAATAATATTATTGATCTGCCTTACTTAAGGTGGACGTTGACTCAATTTTCTTTTAGAAACAAACTCTGTTATATTATTTTCATGTTATCACTAGTGATCGACCGATATTGATTTTTTTAACCGATACCGATACCGATTATTTGCATATTTATGTGCCCGACAACCGATATGCAGAACCGATATTTATTTACTGTTATACTTCTTTTTTTGACACAATTATTACAACACAAATGAACTGAACAAACCATTTTATTTAAACAATCACTCCCTCCTCTTGCATACAAAAGAAATAAACTTTATATTTATACACAAATAAATAGAAGGGTCTGATTCCAAAAAATAAAGTGCACTGTTACTAAATGTCTTTGTTTAAAAATAAAAGCTTTGATGAGGTAAAAAATAAAGCACAAAAATTATTCAAACATATTGGGCGGAAAAAATCTAAATTACCTGAGGTTTTTTTTGCAAAATGTAACTTAATACTCCCAGTTAAGCAGAACTAGGTTGTAATGTAGAAAACAGAGTCTTTCAGCATTCTGCCCTGTAAGCCTGCTTCGTTTGTTTTCATAAATGGCTCCCACTTCACTGAAGACTCGCTCACTGGGCACCGAAGACGGTGGGGGGCAAAGGAACTTTCTTGACAGACGAGCAAGAATGGGGAACCTTTTCTCATTTTGTTTCCACCATTCAAGTGGCTTGCCCATCCTCCTATCAATCACTGGTTCTGAAACGTACTGCTGAAGCTCTCCTTCAAGGCTAGACCCACCAACTACAGAACTAGTAGTTCTGTATCTTTAAGTGATTCCACATGTTGGAGGTATTTTTTGTTGTAGTAGATTTTGACCCCATGCTTACGTTCATTTGTCATTCTTTGCAAACTGCCACCCCTGCTATTATTGACTGAGTGAAGTAAGTCCATACTTCACTTTGATTTTTCCTCCTTTCAGTCATCTTAAAAAACAAAACAAAAAGTGTGGAAAGTTAGCAGTCTTTCATGTTAAATTAAATCTTCAAATTACAATAAAAACATTTATATTACTACATTATATAATTTATATCTAAATTATACATATAATTTATAAGCATCAGCAGCAACAATGTTAACAATAGGCTAAATAAATGTTAAGTCTAATGTTTTCATATGGAGAAAATAATTGACAGGGGAGTCATATCACCTTTGCAGAAATGTAATTCATTTTAAACAGTTTTAGGAAGTTTATGTGCCGTTTAATAGGTTTAAAGAGTGAGGAACAATTCCCTGGGTAATATTAATTCACTGAATAATATTAGCTGGAATATAACATTGTCAGGAAAGTAACAAACAAAACAGCATATACATCATTGCATTTTCCAACTAGTATGTTATTAATTATTAATTATATTTTTGTCGGTCTAGATCATGAAATGCTTTCTGACAAAGTGTAGTTTATCTATGTATTTACACAGAACTATAACTTAGGCTAATGTATGTTACTAAACCGCGATCGCGCGTGCAGATAATAAATAATTAATTTCCACAAAGCAGTATATTTAGATGTGTATTAGCGAAATAATTGCTATGTAGTAAATTATAATATAATCTAGGGTGTTTAAACAAGATAATCTTGTCAAAAGTTTCATTCAGTGGACGGGTTGAGCATTCCTGATCATCAACCCAGTGAGTGCTCAGCAATATGAACGAACTTTTTTTCCGAGACTACTGGTGAGCAAATACAACAGATAGAGAATTAAATTCAGCGCTTTTATTTTCAACATATACTCATTCATGTCTGTTTTATTTAATTCATGTAAAGTTACGTCTTTATTGGGGCAGGACACGACGATTAAGCTAATTTACGTGACTCCATGAGACGAGTTCGTCTCAATTTTTTAGAACCAAGCTGCATAAATAAACTAGGCCTATATCAGGCATTTATGTCTCAAATTTTATTTCTGCATGTCTGTTATGTTAAATAAAGTTGAATAATTAAAGGAAAGCAAGTAGAAAATATACTTTACCTGTGCACAGAGTTGCTGTTGACTGATCTCCTCAGACGCGGGCTGCAATGGCGTAATTCTCGAAACGGCCACAAGATGGCGCCGTATATCGGCGAATCCGATATTACAAAACCGATACCCGATTATGGGAAAATGCTTAAATATCGGGAAAAATATCGGTAAACCGATACATCGGTCGATCTCTAGTTATCACTGTGAAGCTGCTTTGATACAATCTGTATTGTAAAAAGCGCTATGTAAATAAAGGTGACTTGACTTGACTTGACTTAAAAAAGACTGCTACCATTCTTTCCTAAACTGATTGTAAAAACAAAGTGAGATTTTCCAACACTCGAGTATTTAAATGGTCAGCAATAAATACCTCCTCTGCTTGTCTTTCTTCTCCCAAGGCCCTCCTAGATCTTGTTGTTCCTGTTGCTAACTTGTTACTTGCTCCTGAAATGAGCCCTGGTCCTGATTACTACGACGGCTGAATGGTATTTCTTTTAATGACACGATAGAATTAACTGCGTTCGCCATGACGTTGTTCAAGTTCAACTGGCCTCAACTCGCGAGATGTCCCAACAGTCTCTCTCGCTCTCGCTCTCGCTCTCGTTCTCGTTCTCTTTTTTATTTTTTATTTTTAAATCACATTTGATAAAGATATTAAAGTAGTGTTTCATTTTTTCTTGTTGTTCAAATTCAAAATTGTTTTCAAATATTATTTTTCACTTAATCTTACAGATTTTTAATAGTGTATGTTTGTTCCCACCAATCGCTGCACAAGTTAAGGATACGTATGATGACGTAAGCATGTTAGTGCGAGCCCTCCCGGAACCCATAGAGAATGCATTGCAGTGCCTGCAGTTCGAAAAAAAACATCTTTGAATGTAAGTCTATTCTCAGCCAGAGTGAAATCGCCCAAAAAGAGGCGGTACTCCACAGAACGTGACATGACGCTGATTGGAAAAATATCCAGAGGCACAGTGACGGCTAGCGGAACTCTGTGGTGAATGAGATTGTGAATGTGATTGAAAAAGTCCCTTTCACACTTTGGTGGTGTGTAGCCCAATCGTCCTAATGAAGAAACCGCCCCTGCTGGTTATAAGGTATTTCAGGTTGGTCCAAAAATGTGAACCGCTACACCCCTTTGTCTGTTCTTCGGTTTGGGCAGCCTCCAAATTTTCTAAAGATTCTCTATAGGCTATCTTCTATATTCTCAACAGTATTTCTGCTCTGACCCACCAATAGAAATAGAATACGTTTCTATAATTACCTAGTATCAGAGTCAATTCTGTGGCTTTCGTTCCTAGTAAGTTTCAATCAGTGTGCATCTTGTTTACTGTGCTACGCATGAGAATTAGAACTTTCAAGCATGAAATGTATGTGTCCCATGATTGTGATTCCTTATTTATTCTGTTGAACACAAAAGAAGATATTTTAAAGAATTTTGGTAACCAGTCAGTTTACTGTCGCCATTGACGTTCATACTAATTTTTTTCCTACTTTAGAAGTCAATGGCTACGGTCAACTGTTTGATTACCAACATTCTTCAAAAATATATATTTTTTGTGTTTGGGTTAACTAACCCTTAGTGATGCGCGATATATCGTCCGCCGATATAATATCGGCCGTTATAGTACATTTTTTACACATCGGTATCGTTCCGATGGCAAAATAGGGCCGATGTGAACACGCTGATAATCATACATGTGTATTTGACGGGTGTGTAGGCTCATGTGGGGCCGGCGGGGATGCTTGTCTTTTCACGAGCGCATACATTACACACATAATGTGCTGAAGCAGGTGCTGGAGCCGCAAGTTATGGCACTCTGCCTTGTTCTGACCGACCATCAATGTATTGTCTATGTAATGTTAGATTACTGAATAATGGCATACTCTCGGGGGAAAATGATGATGAAAATGATCATGGTAAGAATGACGCATGACACGGGTGCATAAAAAAGATTATCTTTAAAATCCAGTAATAGCTAGCGATAGCCTTTAGCTAGCGATGCTACTTTACGAACTAGACACAAACACGTTTCAAGCCATAATCAACAACTTTGTCTTGTGTGTCTAGTAACAAGTGCTGCATTAGAGCAGGCTTGTAGGACATCTTAATTCACAGCCCGTAATACAAGGCTACATGTAGGCTACAACTGAAATAAAATGCTAGCTCTCGCCTGTCAATGACAGTCCACTGACTGAAAACTACGCTAATTTGTTGGTTGGAGCCGCAACAACGCACCCATTGTACACCAGCAACAGGAATGTAGTAATTTAAAGCCTACCTTTTATTGAACCCTGGTTAAAATCCATGTCAAACAACCGACGAGAAAGCAAATCCATTACAATGCGGAACTACTAACTGTTAGATACAGTTCTTTAGGGACACCTAGTCTGTAGCCCTGCCTTAGCTCTGAAGCTCTGTGACTATTATGAACTGTCTGTGACGTCAAGAATGCAATGCTGGAATATGTTTGTGTGTGTGTTTGTGTGTGTGTTTTTGGCGCGTGTGAGAGAGAGAGAGAGAAAGAGAGAGAGGCGCGGGCGCGATCGAACAGTGGAAACAAAAACATACTCCATCATTTTGTTCATACAGGACATTCCAACTATTCTCACTACTTCAACTTCTTGTTTATATGTGAAGCCATTTTTATCATAGTGAGTCTATTAGGGTTAATATTGCTTACATTTTAAGTGTTATCATAACATTGTGCTATAAAATAGAAGTTAAGGTCTTTTGCCTTAAGCCCCTTTCACACAGAGATTCCAAAAAATACACGGATAAAGTGACCCTGGATTTGACCCGGGTTCGTTTGATTTTGGTTCATTCACACTGCCAGTGATTTTCTGGAATCAGAGAGTGCGTTCACACACAACCCGTAAAAATCCCGTAAAGACACGTGACATCGATGTGACATGTAATGTCTCAGCAGCGACTATGTTTGCTTATGAGCTGCGATTTCTCTCTCGAGAAACCACGTTGGTGCATTTTTTTCTCTTATTCGATCATAAACTAGCGCATTACGTACCGTTTCACTAGCCTGCTTTCACTTCGCTTCAGCGTCATCATTACAACACAGCATTTATTACGGCTTTTGTTGACACAGCGCGCGTTCCGGGACTGATCCCAGCAATGTTACTAGGTCCCCAACCTGGCATCGATCCCGGGATCAATCCTGGGTCGTGTTTGCGTTCACACAGAAGGCCTTCTGGCAAATTCCCGGCAATTTCCCGGGATCAACGTGCTGTGTGAAAGGGGCTTTAGTAGGACAGTACTGTACTTTAAAGTTTTGAACTGTTGTACAATGTTCACAGAATACAGTGACTTGGTCTCAAGTGAGTTAGATGTTTATTGAGAATACTCATTGTTGGCTTATTCATAGTGTGAATTCAGGACACACTTGTATCCTTTATAAAAATGTATTTTTATATAAATATTTATTTTTTTCTTCTAAAATTACATTTTACACAGGTAAAGGTGCCTATTTAATAAATAAAATCAGTTATTTCTGAAAATAAATTGCATAAGTAAAAAAAAAAAAGTGTTTTCGAAAATAGCTCTTTATTTGATTATCATAAAAATGGGTTTTCTATACAGAGATATCGACATCGGTAAATATCGGTATCGGCCATAAAAGCAATATTAATATCGGTTATCGGTATCGGCCACAATTTTCACATCGATGCATCCCTACTATTCCTTTAAAGATACAGATACAAAAAATGCTATAAGTAAAAGTATAGTGTTTTTTTTCCCTGTTGTTGTTTGATTAATACTGATGCAGCCAGCATATATACTATATATATATATATATATATATATATATATATATATATATATATATATATATATATATATATAATATATCTACAGTAACTCACAGAGCCAATACTGACACACGTCCCAGACTGTTTTTTTCCCCAAACAGATTTTCCTAAACTATTTTTCCCCCAAACTGTTGGTTCACTTTAAGTCCCCCTTTGGTGAAAATCAAGCTTTTAATGTTGTTTATATGTCTATGTGGTGTTTTTAATGTGCTTTTAAGACAAACAATGTGCAATTTCATAAGTAAACACCATTGCTTGAGTATTTTCTCTTTAAAACTGCAGTGAACCAAAGACAGTCTCAAAAATGTGGTTTAAAATCGCTGGTGTTTCTGACTTCACAAATTACCTTGTAATCAATCACGTTCGTGCCGGCGGGCTTTACCATATCATTAACTATGGCCGCTCTGAAGCAGTGAAGTCTCAAGAGAAGCCAGGTTATCCCCGTATATTTTTCTATTGACATAAAAATCAGGTAGATTTACTGATATAGCGGGTGTATGATGTATATTACGATGTTATGATGAACTATAGGCCTATACCTTTCTTTGTTTACCCTTTCTGAGTTGTTCAAAGCGTTTCTAAGGATACTGAGGTAGCGGTCAGACTCCAAGATGGCGAACGGGAACAACACACTATTAGCTGTTTGATAACATAATCAAGCAAAAGGCTAATCATATAAATTACCATTGTGTCCGACGTTGTAAAGAGCGATACCATTGTGGAGGCAGGGCTAATTATCATATTCATAAATCTGCGTACATACTAAATGAAGCAAGGGTGTAGAGGTACAGGTGGACTTTTAGACATAACCGCCAAGATAAATATTTTAACACAATTGTGTGTGTATTTTACAGTTCACGCTCAATAAACCTAGAACACAATTCGGTATTCGCACTGTGACAGGTGGCAAGCGCACGCATGGTAACTAAAGCCAGCCTGACAACGGTCAGTATGAGTTCTCTTTGGCGGTATGCTGTGCTTTTAATCTTTTTTTTTCTTTCTTTTTTTTAACTATCGAATGTTTAATCGCTTCTTCGGGACCGGACACCAGAAAGACTCGCTAATGCTACGTTTCACACAGACTGAGACAACATTCATGACACCTGTATCCTCGTAAAAAATAATGCATTATAACTTAAAGTAAATTAGGGATAATTTAATTAGATGATTATAATTAATATTGTTGTGATTAGCCTATTTTGCGGTAAAATGGCGAATTATGCAGGATCACAAGACAATTTACATTTAGTTGATTTTGCGTTATATTCAATGATCGTGGAATCAAGAAAGAATGGAGGGACTGGTTTTTACAGACAAATCCTGGGAGAGAACAGACTGTGCTTCTGACAGGCAGAGGCAGCCAGGACACAAAACACATGTTCAACTGTGCTACACTGGATAATTTATCTAACACAACTTCAAATACACCCCTGCTTATTCCATCACTTGCTGTGTCCCCCCCCCCCCCCCCCCCCCCAACCCTCTTCCTCTCTCTCTTCCTCTGTGTCATTTTGATGAAGAGCAGACACATTCTGCTAAACATTCTTATCTCCTGCTCTTTTTGCAAAGGTGACACCTAGTAACACAGTGTGAGCCTAGTAGACATTGCCACAGTGTGTGTGGATAAATTTAAAGCATGGAATCTTGCATGTTCACCTTATGAAGCTTGTAAAATCTAGGACACGGACTCAGCTTTTCTTCTGCTTTCTCAGCACATGATGTGCACGTGTGTTGCAGGTTGATGTGCATTGTGAATCTCTCTCTCTCTCTCTCTCTCTCTCTCTCTCTCTCTCTCTCTCTCTCTCTCTCTCTCTCTCTCTCTCTCTCTCTCTCTCTCTCTCTCTCTCTCTCTCTCTATACACTAAACACAGTATTAGTATGGTGTTCCTAATAATCCTTTAGGTGACTGTTTATATATATATGCTAGAAAAATAGAAAGGAAAAAAAACTCTAGAGGTGAATTCGCTCATATATATATATATATATATACATACAGTATATGTGTATATATATGAGCGAAATTCACCTCGTTATTTTTCTAGTTTTTTTTCTTTTCTAGTTTTCTAGCATATACAGGTCCTTCAAAAAAAATTAGCATATTGTGATAAAGTTCATTATTTTCCATAATGTAATGATAAAAATTAAACTTTCATATATTTTAGAATCATTGCACACCAACTAAAATATTTCAGGTCTTTTATTGTTTTAATACTGATGATTTTGGCATACAGCTCATGAAAAACCAAAATTCCTATCTCAAAAAATTAACATATCATGAAAAGGGTCTCTAAACGAGCTATTAACCTAATCATCTGAATCAACTAATCAACTCTAAACACCTGCAAAAGATTCCTGAGGCTTTTAAAAACTCCCAGCCTGTTTCATTACTCAAAACCGCAATCATGGGTAAGACTGCCGACCTGACTGCTGTCCAGAAGGCCATCATTGACACCCTCAAGCAAGAGGGTAAGACACAGAAAGAAATTGTGGCGTGGCATGGAGGCAATCAGCCTGTGGCACTGCTGAGGTGTTATGGAGGCCCAGGATGCTTCGATAGCGGCCTTAAGCTCATCCAGAGTGTTGGGTCTTGCGTCTCTCAACTTTCTCTTCACAATATCCCACAGATTCTCTATGGGGTTCAGGTCAGGAGAGTTGGCAGGCCAATTGAGCACAGTAATACCATGGTCAGTAAACCATTTACCAGTGGTTTTGGCACTGTGAGCAGGTGCCAGGTCGTGCTGAAAAATTAAATCTTCATCTCCATAAAGCTTTTCAGCAGATGGAAGCATGAAGTGCTCCAAAATCTCCTGATAGCTAGCTGCATTGACCCTGCCCTTGATAAAACACAGTGGACCAACACCAGCAGCTGACATGGCACCCCAGACCATCACTGACTGTGGGTACTCCAGTGCTGCTTATCTGTAGCCCAGGTCAGGCGCTTCTGCCACTGTTTCTGGTTCAAAAGTGGCTTGACCTGGGGAATGCGGCACCTGTAGCCCATTTCCTGCACACGCCTGTGCACGGTGGCTCTGGATGTTTCTACTCCAGACTCAGTCCACTGCTTCCGCAGGTCCCCCAAGGTCTGGAATCGTCCTTCTCCACAATCTTCCTCAGGGTCCGGTCACCTCTTCTCGTTGTGCAGCGTTTTTTGCCACACTTTTTCCTTCCCACAGACTTCCCACTGAGGTGCCTTGATACAGCACTCTGGGAACAGCCTATTTGTTCAGAAATTTCTTTCTGTGTTTTACCCTCTTGCTTGAGGGTGTCAATGATGGCCTTCTGGACAGCAGTCAGGTCGGCAGTCTTACCCATGATTGCGGTTTTGAGTAATGAAACAGGCTGGGAGTTTTTAAAAGCCTCAGGAATCTTTTGCAGGTGTTTAGAGTTGATTCAGATGATTAGGTTAATAGCTCGTTTAGAAAACCTTTTCATGATATGCTAATTTTTTGAGATAGGAATTTGGGGTTTTCATGAGCTGTATGCCAAAATCATCAGTATTAAAACAATAAAAGACCTGAAATAATTCAGTTGGTGTGCAATGAATCTAAAATATATGAAAGTTTAATTTTTATCATTACATTATGGAAAATAATTAACTTTATCACAATATGCTAATTTTTTGAGAAGGACCTGTATATAAACACTCACCTAAAGGATTATTAGGAACACCGTACTAATACTGTGTTTGACCCCCTTTCGCCTTCAGAACTGCCTTAATTCTACGTGGCATTGATTCAACAAGGTGCTGAAAGCATTCTTTAGAAATGTTGGCCCATATTGATAGGATAGCAGCTTGCAGTCGATGGAGATTTGTGGGATGCACATCCAGGGCTCGAAGCTCCCGTTCCACCACATCCCAAAGATGCTCTATTGGGTTGAGATCTGGTGACTGTGGGGGCCATTTTAGTACAGAGAACTCATTGTCATGTTCAAGAAACCAATTTGATATGATTCGAGCTTTTTGACATTGTGCATTATCCTGCTGGAAGTAGCCATCAGTGGATGGGTACATGGTGGCCATAAAGGGATGGACATGGTCAGAAAAAATGATCGGGTAGGCCGTGGCATTTAAACGATGCCCAATTGGCACTAAGGGGCCTAAACTGTGCCAAGAAAACATCCCCCACACCATTACACCACCACCACCAGTCTGCACAGTGGTAACAAGGCATGATGGATCCATGTTCTCATTCTGTTTACGCCAAATTCTGACTCTACCATCTGAATGTCTCAACAGAAATCGAGACTCATCAGACCAGACAACATTTTTCCAGTCTTCAACTGTCCAATTTTGGTGAGCTCTTGCAAAGTGTAGCCTCTTTTTCCTATTTGTAGTGGAGATAAGTGGTACCCGGTGGGGTCTTCTGCTCTTGTAGCCCATCCGCCTCAAGGTTGTGTGTGTTGTGGCTTCACAAATGCTTTGCTGCATACCTCAGTTGTAACGAGTGGTTATTCCAGTCAAAGTTGCTCTTCTATCAGCTTGAATCAGTCGGACCATTCTCCTCTGACCTCTAGCATCAACAAGGCATTTTCGCCCACAGGACTGCTGCATACTGGATGTTTTTCCCTTTTCACACCATTCTTTGTAAACCCTAGAAATGGTTGTGCGTGAAAATCCCAGTAACTGAGCAGATTGTGAAATACTCAGACCGGCCCGTCTGGCACCAACAACCATGCCACGCTCAAAATTGCTTAAATCACCTTTCCTTCCCATTCTGATATTCGGTTTGAGTTCAGGAGATTGTCTTGACCAGGACCAAACCCCTAAATGCATTGAAGCAACTGCCATGTGATTGGTTGATTAGATAATTGCATTAATGAGAAATTGAACGGGTGTTACTAATAATCCTTTAGGTGAGTGCGTGTGTATATGTGTGTGTGTGTGTATATATATATATATATATATATATATATATATATATATATATATATATATATATATATATATATATATATATATATATATATATATATATATATATATATAAAAATAAATTCTAAATAAATATAAATTCTAAATAAATATATTATTATTTTGCATTTTTCTAAATGCAGATTCAGACACAAATAAATTTGAGATTTGTGGAGATATTGGCTCTCCTGCACACGCCTAATATTACTCTTCCCTTAATGATTCTGCCAGTCTTATTCAGCAAAGTCCCTGATTATGGATAAGCCCATGGTCTTCCTCCGAACAATCTTCCCACTCTTTCTGCTCACCTGGAACTGTGATTGGCATTTAGAATTTTCAGGATAAATTCTGACAAGAAACCTGTAAATACAAAAAAAGAAAAAAAAATTTTTCAACTAAATTAAGAGTGATCACAAAATGTAGCATCATCTGTAATAAGTCACGTCACAATAATAGGGGATAAGCTCTAAACCATCACTTATGCAAAACCCCATTGGTGTTACTAATAGAAATCATTTTGTAACAAAAGTGTATGAATACAAAAACTTTTGCAGGGCATTTGGCCTCCATGTATTTCATTATAGTCATGTATATCATCCATAGTTAAAACAACAATTACGATATTGTAGCAGACAATAAATGTCACACTTAGCTTTGTCTTCGGACAAAAATCCACACTTCTGACTGAGCGCTTCCCGCGGTATTAGGTCCATCATGTAACTGAAGTTCAGAGAAGCGAGCAAGGTTCTGGCTGATCGCCAGGTCAGGTTCTCACAGACGTGCAAAAGAAAAATCTGATCTACATGAAAATGAGCGCACGTGAATCAAAAAGAGGAATCGAAAATTACATTTTAGAACAATTATCCAAATCCTAACCTTGGGTATCAGATTTCAGGACCCATTGATCGATTTTCAATTCCCAACCCTATAAATAATGAATGCGCCAGTGCTTCCACCGACTTAACGTGGTAGATAACGAACGATTAGTTAATTCTGACCTTAAGAGGCTATATATGCAATCTAGGTTTATAAAATCAAATTTACTAATCAAGTAGGCCTACAAGCTATAACACAAAGGAAATCCACTTCTAACTTACATAAGCCCTACTGTTGTATTACAAATTTATTAAATGTTTAATTTAGGTTCCAATACAATAGTATGTAAACTGAGAAAGTTTAGTAGACTGAATTTAGCATTTGAGGTATAAATGAAATGAGTCAGACTAATGAGACTATCACTCTTTGTCTTTAATGTCTCTTGGAGCCAGTCCCAGTCATTGAATAGTTAGGCTGATTGGATTATCACCTTTGCATTTGAATCACACCGTTATACTGATGAGATCAGGGCTGGGGAATTTTCGGTAACGGGCTGACTCCTGTACTTCATTTACATGCTTTGTTCAGATTGTCTCCACCTCTATTACCCCTTTTCCACCAAAGCATTTTGAGAGCCGGTTCGGAGCCGGTACCTACTCGCGAACCGGTTCTTTGTGTTTCGACAGCCAAAGAACCGGTTCTCGGCCAGGAAAACTGGTTCCAAAGCGGCACCAACTCTTTGCTGGACTAGAACCAGAGAACCGTTCTTTTACCACCGTGTCATGCTTACGGCGGGGCTGGAGGCGGGTTTAGATGTGTCCTAAACATATTTTATGACCGCAAAGCCAGGAGAAACATTTGCAGAAACACGATGTAGTCCACCATTGTAATTATTATGCTTGAAGTTGGCGCAAGCGTTTCTAGCTTTTTTTAAATTTTATTTTTTTATTGAAAATATGTAAGCAAAGAAGAAAACAGTC
Source organism: Siphateles boraxobius (assembly GCF_051911475.1). Classification (NCBI taxonomy): domain Eukaryota; kingdom Metazoa; phylum Chordata; class Actinopteri; order Cypriniformes; family Leuciscidae; genus Siphateles; species Siphateles boraxobius. The sequence goes on from NW_027509042.1 coordinate 34,481,359, forward strand.
AAAATATAGAACAAATAAACGGAAAGAAAAAAAGACACAAGACAGAGGTACATAACTAATCAGAAAAGATTACATATCAAAGGAAAAGATTAAAAGACTTACTTATTTCAATTGTTTTTAAAGCCTTCATGGTACACAAGTTAGAGATAATCCCAAAATAATGTACTTGCTAGCGTTTCTGTATGGCGACGTACACAGTGACGTAACGATGTCGTTCGCTGGGCGCTCTAGTCAGTGGGAAAACAAACCGGTTCTGAGAAGGTTCGCAAGTTGAACCAACTCCGAACTAACTTTGAACCAGCACCAGTTCCGAACCAGTTCTTTTTTGGTGGAGAAGGGGTATATGTAATCCCTCCCCCTTGAAAGGTATAAACTCTACTGTGCTGAGCTATTTGTTAGACTTAGGATGACTACAGCCACGCACAGGAAGTTTCCTATAAAGAGTAACTTCTGCTTGAAAGATATCCAGACGACTCCTGGTCTCTGAAGAAAACATTTTCAACGCTACGTTACAGCTAACATCAAAGCCGCTGGCAGTTCTTATACTAACGTTAATGCTATGTTACTGACATTTTGGTTTGCATAAAAAATAAAGATTCATCACTAACCAGAAAACTTTGCAATAGACAGCGACACGAGGCAAAGGCGCTCTCAAAGTTGCTCAGATAACTGAAGAATTCTTCATAAAATGGCACTTTGTGGTGGTTTTTCGCGGTCATTTTGTATTATTGTATTTAAATTTACAGTAACCTGTCCCAAACTGCATCGAAACCTCCGTATCATATGTACACAGAAATGTTGAAAATAAATGAAATACCTTGAATATCTAAAAATCTTAAAATTTAAGAGTTAACCCTTGTGCATTGTTCAAATTCACTACCATTTTATGTTCGTGGCTGAAAACAGCCACTACTTTAAACTGCTGTAAAAATATCTAATAAATATATATATTTGACTTCCATTGACTTCGATTATAACCACATTTTTTGATTGCAAAGCCATGTCGCCATATAATCATGCATTTTTGATTGTTGGTGGATTTCCATTTTGGGAAGAGGTATCATTAAGTTTTTACTGTTGATAACCAGGTGGCACCATTAACCCTTTAGATAGGCCTGTGCAAATAAAAGCTTAGTTTCTGGCTTTTACATGGAGTTATATGGAGTATAATAGCATATTAATGTGTGAGTGAGAGAGATAGAGAGACGCTCATCTTGATGCGTCTGAATTCCTAAAAAACAGGTGTTTTGCCCCCTCGATATGTTTTAGGAAAACAGTATAAAACTGTGAAAACAACAGAAATCATTTACAGTGGTAGGTAAAAGTAATCCATGTGAATCAGGAAGTTTAATCAAAGTCCTGATTGCTTTAAATGGTTAACCGATTTAATATAGGTTTTTATTCATATACATATGGATCAATATTGCATATTGTTGACCATGAAAATTTATTTATTGTTCTTTGTTATTTAAAAACAAAACAAAATCAAGGTTTCAGTAAGTGAGGCCCTTACAATGGGAGTAAATGGGAATCATGTAAAATGCAAAAGCAAAGTTGTAAAATGGGATGACACTTAACAGAAAAGATTTATGAATCTTTTTTTTTTTTACACGGTAACTGCCTCATTGTAACCCTTTTTATTTAATAAAGAAAATCAAATTCATTTTTGTGGTAATTAGCATTATGTGATAATGTTGGTTGAGATTAACTTACATTGAATTTTCCTCAACATTGACTTTTGGCATTGTGTCAGTCAGTGCATGCAAGCATTAGGATTTAGTTTTCATGATCATGATAATAGTGTCGAAGGGGACTAGCGAGTCACTGAACTGGTTCAATTTGTGTGTGGCAACACATTGATTTAGCCACAGCAGTGACTCCAGCATGCAGGTCATTGAACTGGTACTACAGCGACCTTGCTGCACTGGGAACTCTGGGGAAGATGGAAAATTGAGGCCCCTCCTAGGAAAACAGGAAGCAGCTGTAACAACATCCTGTTTCAGAGTGATGTCCAGGGAGCATTGGCACATGGGTGAGCCAACAGTAGCCCAAGTGCAGCCCAACTGTAGGGCAACAATGCAGCCCAGTGTGTCAGAGGAGCAGTAGGGGGCCGACAGACTGGAGTTTTTCCATTCAATCTATTGAGGTCAATGACCAGCATATGCATATTGCCAGAATACAGTTATTTGCTGTTTTTTGTTGTTGTTGAAGATTATGTTTGATTGTGGGAATTGGAGAGAGAGAGAATCTTTGAAAGTTAGTGTGTTTTCGCAAAAACTGCTGGGGAACGTGGCTTTGTGTTCAGGAAGCTATTTCGGGAGATGCAGTGAATGAGGAGGTGAAACATGCTGTTCTCAGTGTCTAGAGGGAATGATGGGGTGAGGTGGGAATTAGATGATAGAGATCGAGATGAGGACTGGAAAGTGAGTGGAACGGAGAGAGAGAGTGAGGTTATCTAGTGTTTTCCATAAAATGATCAGAGTGTACAGCAGTAAGTCATGTTTCTGACAGTTAATTGAATTAAACTGAGGCTCCACAGAACACTGACTCAATGTGCACTTCACTGCCTCTCACTGTGTTCTTTACAAGTCTAGAAGCAATTGGATAAGTGCTATGTATGCCTTTTTTTGTCTGTAATTTCCTCATTTTCAATTCTAATATGGCCCATCTTTGACCTGAACTTGTCAGCATTTTACTTTACAATTTCATGTTGAATCAGACAGATGTAGCCCAGTGTTAAGCTCAGAAAGCACGCTCCAACTGTTCACACACTGTGTAAGGTTTTAAAGAGATAGTTCACTCAAAAATAGAAATAAATGATAGGATGACAGAATTTAAATCATTAATTCCATCATTTACTCATGTCGTTCCAAAAGTGAGTTAGGTACTTTCGTCTGTGGAACATCAAAAGAGATATTTTGAGAAATTATTTGTCAATAGAATAAATGTCAATGGACTCCAGTGTTGTTTGGCTCATGAAAGCATGGTTACATGTTGTTCTGGGAGTTTTCTTTGGTGACATCCAGTCATTCCATTAGCAATCCACAGAGACTGCAATTTTAGATGAGGGTAAAAGATTTCTCCATGCAGCTTTCATTAAACCAAAGATTTCCACGATGCGGAACAGAATCACGGAATCCAGTCAGAAAAATGAAATTTACAGGATAAAATGTCCCCCATGTTGATAGTGGTTCCCTGATGCAAATGAGATTAGGCCTATATATCGTACGAAGTTTATCCTGGTGTTAACGCTGTGACATCCTATTTGTCAGACTGATACAAACCGGTAATGATTCATTCAAAGAAGCAGCTCATAAGAGTCATTTGCTCATGAAACAGACTACAGTGGTCACACTATTTTATATATTATTTTGAGTGCAACTGACTGTAAAGGCTCATTCTTGCTGGAGCTGGCGTGAAAGCGGTACATGAAACACTGGTAACCACTCTAATGCATATGCTAGCACATATGGCGAGAGCTTTTCAAAATCATAAGCTCCAATCTGACGACGACTTCCGTTCTAATTAGGCCAGTTCTTGGCCAGAATAAGCTGCAAAATGTATCAGACTTTGATGACTGTCAAAATTCTGGCTCTAGATGAATATAGATGATACCAGATAAAACCAAGCCCAATAGAGCCCTGCACGGGCCTCAAATCTAGGCCCGAGCCCGGCCCTGGCCGGAGACGCTCAGGCCCTAGCCCGACCCGTGTCCGACAGCTCATCAAAATTATCAGCCCGACCCAAGTCCGAGCCCATTTTTTATTTTTTTCATTACACAGCGACAGCCTTCCCTATTTGCAGCCATTAAAATAGATCAGTTTTGTTTCTTTTCATTTATTTATTAAAGGAGAACTCCGGGCAATTTTTAAGTTAATCTTGATCGTTAGACCTTTGGGAGTACTGACTATAGAAAAAAAAACGAACCGGATTGGTGCTTGCTACGCGGAGCTGCGACCGCGAATGCCCAGAGCTCCCACTCAGCTAAAACGGCAGCTATGGGGGCATGGACATAAAGAGCGTTTTTGAGCCTCTTAACAGACACAAAATGCAATTAAAATGTCTGTCCAACATGAACAGGGACCCTACATGTGAACAAGATGCGTTTAGCAACTTAGCCATTGTTTCAACTCACCTAAATAGTCTTTTAGACGGCAAGCTGTAGTCTCGCGCTGCAGTCCCGTGCTGTAGCCGGAAAAGGTAAACAATGTCCAGGTGGGAGGAGCGTTGATCATGTGCGACATGAGCTGGGTGGGAGCTCTGGGCATTCGCGGTCGCAGCTCCGCGTAGCAATCACCAATCCGGTTCGTTTTTTTTTCTATAGTCAGTACTCACAAAGGTCTAACGATCAAGATTAACTTAAAAACTGCCCGGAGTTCTCCTTTAAGTTGACGATCAAGCAGCCGAGCCAACAGCAAGTAAAACATGTTTGATCAATTTAGCCTCTGAAATCAACGCTAATACTTTACTTTGCTACAATAAAATCCATAGATATAAAACAATTCAAGCATATCACACAGACAGTTAGTTTAATAAATGTTTATTTAATGTTTTGAAATAGGCTACTACTGAGGCAGGCTCAGGTTGCTCGCAACAGCGCTCGCAAACGAAATGAGCAATAGCCTATCTAAACAAATTTAATTAAAAACAAACTTGCAGGTTATCTTATCTCAAAAGGGCACCACAGAACATGGCCATTCTATTTCCCAGTAACTTAGTTTCCAACAGTTAAACAAAAATAAAGTCCAATCAAACGATAAACAGCAGTAGTTTGCAACAGTTAAATAAAAATAAAGTCCAATCAAACGAAAAGTTAGAACAGTCTCTTACAGAGGATCGTGGAGAAAAAGAGCAGCATCCACAGTGGGAGGTTTTAACCCCGTCCTCCTCTCTTCTATCACTCTTCCCGTTGCGCTGAAGACGCGTCCGCTGCTGCTGCTGCTGGCGGGGGAAACTAAACACAGAGTTGCGGTAGCAGGGTCTCGTGCTGTTTCCACCAGAGCAGCACATCTCGTCCATCACCTACCATGTTGTGTGGGTGCGTGAGACTGTCTTGTCAGTCATATGTCAGTGTAACGTTAATTATACGATGGGTTAAAAACAGGTTATGTATGTATGTATAATGTTTACGTTACTCTATGTGGCCCCATTAATTGCCCCTTGGGGAAAAATAATGTGTTTTGAAATTGAGGTTATGAAATGTCTTTTTATGTTTGTTTTTCTATCGTCGACGTCAACTTCTCATATTTTCTTTTAATTAATGTCTAAAAATATAAAAAGGATAACCCAAAAAAAGCCTGAGGCCCGGCCCGCATGTGAACTATGACGTGAAAATTGGCCCGAAGCCCGGCCCTAGGGGCGTAAATAAGACGGGGCCCGTCGGGCTCGGGCTGAAATGCAGGGCTTTACCAGAGAAATTACATACTCTCACTGTTCTGAAGAAGAGGAAATGCAGCTTCATGAGAGAATTACGCCATGACCGAATGATGATGGATGTCCTTGGGAGTGCTGTGAAATGGCTAATTGTTGCACGCTCCCCGAGTCCCGACACATTCATTATTGGGCTCTGTGTGTTTGTTCCGCTATCCGCTTTCATAAATCCTAATTGAATCTTTGATAGAGCCTCATGCTGTCGATGTTGGGCTGCTATGGCCTAGTTCTCCAAGACCCCTCAGGATGCTTACATTGGCTGTGTGGGATTTTAATGATACAGCAGACACTCTTAAAGCTGCATGTTTATAAAGTGAGGGTGAAAGGAGGAAAGCTGAACTATATAAAATGACCTGATCTGGTTCAGGCCATCAAAGACTCTAGGACAACAACCCTGATAACATTATGCAGAATTATTGTAAATTGATGGACCTCCAGTAAACGTCTTTTTATTCCATTATTCTGTTCTTTCCATCACATCGTCCTTTTCTGCCCAACACACAGAGTGGGTGGTGGAAGTCCGCTTCTGTAATCGGTCAGCTCACAGCGAGGGGGTGGAGGGTCCAGGCAGGTCATGGGAAACTGACTGCAAAGAATCAACGTCGAGTGAAATTACTCTCACCCTACATACGCATATAAACAAATACATAAGAGCATTTAAAAAAGACACTTGAGCCTCCCACAGGGCACACAGACATCCCTTCATTAGCCCACCTGCTTGACTTGGACTTTGTTTGTTTGTTGTAGGTTTATACTGTTCTTTTTTTACTGTACCTTCTTAATTTCTATTTTTTTTTTATAGTTTTGTCTTGTTTAATGTCTACAAAAATCCCTATGTTCTTGTAATGTCTGTACAGGTACAAATGGCAAATTAAACAATCAATCATGAACCACTATTCTTGACTTGAAGACAGACATGTGAAAAACAAGTTATTTTGGTATGGCGTTCCCAATTACATTCTCTTTTTATTATTACCCCACATGACAGCATGAAACGCTACATTTTACTATTCATTCGTTCCCTTTCTATGCGCTGCAGCTGCAAATATCACAGTTCATTGTAGGGCTGCAGCTATCGATTCTTTTTGTAATCGATTAATCTAGCACTTAATCGATCGATTAATCTGATATTTTTTTGTGTGTGTGTTTTATTAACAGAATAGTTACAAAATATTACAGAATTATATTAAACTTGTGTCTATTTCGGATAAAGCTGTTATAAGTTATATACTATAAGTTATATAGTATGCAAGTTATAAAGCTATCTCATATGTGAATTTTCCTTTAAGATGTTATAATATAACAACTCTAAGCATCTAAGCATATTTGTGTATTCTGGTAGTTTAACGCTGAAGAAGAGCTGTTACGTGACTTGTTGTTGAACACGCAGTAAAAGCTGACGCACTTTTTGTTCCATGCGTTTTAACCTAAAAAATGAATAGGCCTACTCCGAATCTTTATTAAAAACCAACAGCCTGGGGACTTAAATTTTTGTTGTTGTCTGTAACTATTTTGCAGACGTGAAATACAAACAAGGTCTCGCAAAGACTGCAATACAATATTTGTTCCTCCATCACGTCTCGGTGTGTACAGTGAATGCATGCTGAAATTATTGTTGCGTGGCTACATAAAAGTTTAAGCATATGTGATGCATTGCTGCAATTGGTCTGACTGGCGTGTGTGTATGTGTGTGTGTGAAGGGGTTCTTTATTTAGGCTATACTCTCTTGCAATTGAACGTGATAGTTACGTTTACTACTTAAAAATGTCATCAAAGCTAAAAATCATATCTAGTCAAACCGCATCACGACATCACTACAAATACAGTATGGGATTAAAATCAGCGAACATCAATAGATTTAGACTACGTTACCTTGTTTCAGCGAGTTAAGTGTATTTAGTGAATTAAGTGTGTAATGATCCCACACTTTAGACAATTTCTGCCGTTTATTTACATATTTATTCTCCGCCATCGCGCCAACTAAATTCAAAATATATGCTTCCTGATAGTATAGTGATAGTATTGAATCGGGAGATAGGTGCATCATCCCAGCCCTTATATTCATCACTCACAACAAACAGTAACAATATAGACAAGTCTTACCTTGTATTAATCTTCATTTAATTTGTAAAGCGATCAATTAATCCAAAGGGGAGCTGCGATGTACTTCTTTACAAGCAAGCCTCTTGACAGATGTGCAACATGTTTCCTTGTACTTTCACCCCCCCCCCAAGTATTTGCATATATTATCCAAATTTACCAAGTTAACCTGCATCTGGACTGGATGAACACTTCCATGCACAATTTTTGATTCTGTGCGATTGTGATTTCCACAGATTTGTTGAGTCGGGCTGTGTTATATCACACACGACACACAGATGGAATGTTTTTCTTTGTTTTGTTTACCGTAACGTTTGTCTATACACAGGGGTTTTGTTACCTCCGGCACTCATCAGAAGACTACATTACATTACCCATCCTTTCTTGAAAACTACACCAAACACGGCAAATGTCTCAAAATGTATAAAAAATATACATAAAATTATTTTCTTTAAAAGCTTTAGCAATGTCTTTTATTACTGTTTTTATCGAGGCTGCACTAAGCTTTATAAATAACCATGCTTTTGTCTTCCATAATGAGAAAGCATCTAGCAAGTCTATTTAAATTGAAGAGTTGAGACAAAGATGACAAGGGCTTTGGCTGCAATAGATCATCACCGGTCTGTCACTCCCATCACGTCTCCTGTGATGTTACGGTTTGTCATTTTGAATGAGCCACAGTATCGCAGACACAGCTGTCATACCGCTTTGTTGATTGGTTCCATCTGTGCACCGCATACCCAGTAGAGGAAAGAGATCAAATAAGTCCAATCTTATAAAAACAATATGATTAATATGTGATTGCAACATTAAATGTACAATCCAACCTTTAACACCCAGTCAGTTGTGGGTAGCAGATTTTGTTAACCTTTCTCAGATTTCAGACACTGTGGCCTTTTGTGGGTCACCCAGCTGAATATATGAAGCAACCCCCCAAAGATTTTTCTTTCTTTCTATACTTCATCTGCTAGTTTATCGAAAAGTGCCAATGGAGACAATCCCCAAGGGTTATGCATATATGTTAGCATTAGTGTGTGTTTAGTATGGGTCTCTTGAGAAATTAGTTTTTTTCCATTCATTTACCTCTATCCTACCTTAAATAACAATAAAACCGAGCATGTATTTCAAACAGTGTAAAAACAGGAAAATGGTAGTCCTTGTTTTTAATGTTGATGATATATTATACTAGCAATAATTTTCTCACACGATTGCAAATGTGACATTGATTCATACAAGCATTCAACAAACAAAAATATATTAAGTGACCTACATTTTAAACACAGTATTGTCAATATTGTTTGCAACAAAATAATAGTTCCAATGAAAACCACATCTGAAAACTGTTGTGAGTCTCCTCTCCAAACAACACAACAGCAGTTTTTCATTAGTAAATTAATATGTGGCTTTGAACGAATCGGGAGATTCAATGAGCTTTTATAAACATACCATAGAAGATAACATTACTTGTGTGCTACTTTAGAGAAAGCAATGGCATCTGACATATTTTAAGATAAATCTGTGAAAGTTGCTTTTAGTTAAAACAGCTCAAAGATGCATTTAAGTCTGGGACTACGCTTAAGTCTTGTCCGTGAAACCGGGCACTAGTGTTTTAAAGTCCGTTCAGATTTTAAAAGCTGAATAGTGTATTCCAGTCTTCAGAAAGCAGCTGTCTATGTAGGCAGTAGACAAGGAAAGGGACTCACTACATTTATGCATTTTGCAGATACTTAGAGCATCAGGTACAAAGGATTTGAAACAGAGCTTAATAATCTAATACACCAAACTGGCATAGCATTATTTATCTTTTTCTTTCGTAATAGAGCATGACCTGAATCTCACCATACATGATTTTCACAACACTTCTGGGCCTGGTTTCACAGACAGGGCTTATATTAAACCAGGATTTGACAATTAGTTTAATTATCCTTGGACATTTAAGTGGCTTTTATAAATGTGCTTTAGAAAAAAAACAAACACATTACTGTTGTGCATCTTAAGGCAAAAGAATGGCACTGACATATTTTAAGATCCTAGTGCAAGTATCTTTCAGTTAAAACATCTCAATCATGCATTTTAGTCTTGGAATAGGCTTAAGCCTAATCTGTGAAACTGGGGGCTAGAGTCATGGATTTGCAGGCTTATTTGCTGGTCTCTTAGATGTCCTCTGAGCGTTTGAGCCCACTGTGCACATGCAGCCACTATTGTTCTATTGTAATGTGAAACGTGTCGTGCAGCTGAGCGTGGGGGCCGTGAAGGCATCATGGGGGTCTAATTAACACTTTGGATATTTCGCTCTGCTGAAAAAAAAAGACCTAAAATAAACGCAAACATGTTTTGTGCTATAGTGTAGTTGTAGAATAGTATGATAATTTTGGTTAAGTGTCAATGGAAAGGATTTTGTTCCACTTTGGTCTGTTTGACTGTGCTTTTCATCTGCTTTTTGTATTGATCAGTGAGCCGCATACCTAGAACTGTTCTTTAAATAAGTTTGTGTTTAAGTGCATGACCACATTTATGATGATCCCTCTCTTTTTCTGTTACAGATGCTTTTGTCAACAGTCAGGAATGGACGCTCAGTCGCGCAGTACCGGAGCTCAAAGTGGTGAGTCCAGTCACTGATGTTTATATTTGCCTTTAAAAAAAAAATCATAATAGAAGCTTTTATTTGCATCATTTAATTAGTGTTGCATGCTCGTCACCCCAAAACGGCTTCGATCAGGTCGAATGCAGTGTTTCTTAGAAAATACACTCGCTTAAACTCTCTTTTTACACTGTTTATTTGTCGGTTCACTAATAATAGACATATACATTCATTTCCTTCACAGTGTTATTTCCTCTACATCTCAAATTATCTCTTGCTTGATTACATTCTGGAAAATTATGAGGGTGAAAATGACATTGTACCAGTTTTAAATTAAAATGGTTGACATGTCTTGCTAAGGATAGTCCTATAATAATCATTTAATGAATCCAAAAGTCCAATAAACAATATTTTAATACATTTTGCATAATTTAAAATAAAAAGTTTGGAAATAACCATATTAAGTTACCTTATTTAGCTCAATTTTACTTTTTCTTTTAACATAACATCTCATATTTCATCCTTGGAAACAAGTACAATAACTTTAGGAAAAAAACATTATAAGGGTCAAAGTATTGCTTGATGTGGTGTTAATCCGTCTACAATCAAGAGATAGTCGAAACTGTTAATATAACTATATCAAAAAGGATACAAATAAAATCTGTTAGTTCTAATAAAACTCAACCCAGATTGCAGAGCGCCATAGCGCGGTACCTCTCGCTCGTCTCTCTCTCTCTCTCTCTCTCTCTCTCTCTCTCTCTCTCTCTCTCTCTCTCTCTCTCTCTCTCTCTCTCTCTCTCTCTCTCTCTCTCTCTCTCTCTCTCTCTCTCTCTCACACTCACCAGTACGTCTCGCGCGCTCTCTCTCTCTCTCTCTCACTCACCAGTACGTCTCGCGCTCTCTCTCTCTCTCTCTCTCTCTCTCTCTCTCTCTCTCTCTCTCTCTCTCTCTCTCTCTCTCTCTCTCTCTCTCTCTCTCTCTCTCTCTCTCTCTCTCTCTCTCTCTCTCTCTCTCTCTCTCTCTCTCTCTCTCTCTCTCTCACACTCACCAGTACGTCTCGCGCTCTCTCTCTCTCCCTCATGGAACACCGCTGCACAAATCTGTCCAACGCTGCGCTGTCAATGTTGGAGACCCAGCTTTAAAAAAAGTTATTAGCCAGCATGCAAGGAGCCTAGCTAATAAGGAGAGCTAAGTTATTGTTAGAATACAGCTGGATTTTCGAGCTGGTAGTCAATATCGATGTATATAGCTGGTGTATATAGTATATAGCTGTATATAGCTTGTTAGAATACAGCTGGTGTATATAGCTGGTAGTCAATATATATGCAAGCGCGCAGCCGACCGTCCCCCACCCACCCGTCACAGTTACACTGTCATTCTGTGGGAAACACTGTCAGCACTCAGCCAAGGTTATAAAACCACTAAAATATCACATAGTAAGGGACCCCTAATAATACTGTGTTTGTTTGTGTGCAGGGCATTGTGGGTAACTTGGCCAGTGGGAAGTCTGCTCTGGTTCACCGGTATCTGACGGGGACTTATGTGCAGGAAGAAAGCCCTGAAGGTAAGTAGCTTCAAATGGTTAAATACGGAGCCTCTTTAAAAGCCTTTTTATTCTTAGATTTTAAAACGTATTCATCTTATGCACAAGCGATATTATTAGCACAGTTTATAGTACTCCCTTTGATGCTTTTGAAAGACTGTACTATCTCTATTTTCAGTACTACCGAGGCATAGGCTAGACACACTTCTTATTTCTACTCTCAGCTTTCTCCTTCTCTTATTCTTCTTCTCCACACACCTGCTGTTAGTATGTTAGTATGGTACAGTTGTGCCGGAGGACTCTGCCATACTCTCCATGTATAATTGAGAACATTCAAGGCACGCCGCCAGACCACCACAATATGCTCTCTTCCCCGAGCGAGGATCTACTTTCAAAAGCTCCCCGTGTCAATATTTCATGTCCTTTATGATGTTATTATGTAGTCATGTTAAACTGGGCTTTCAAATGGCTGCCTCACAAAGCAGGGCTTGTAGTTTAGGTATTCATTTAAAAATCAGGGCTTTTCTTTAAAGATCGAAATTTGTTTAAGCAGCGTTTAGTACAATTGGGCTTAACTGCAGTAATCTGAATGCCTTAGGATCTCGTAGAGAGCATGAGGTCACAGGAGCGGAAATTTGGTGGACCGACGGGCACTAATCATGTCTCGTCCTCTCCTTTGCACTTCATCGTATAAAACTCAACCCACTGCATACCAGCGGTCAACCAGGAAATCACCCTGCAAGAAAAAACCCTCAGAAATGTCAATTGCCTGTTTGCTGCAGTGGATTATAGCACAGAGTGCCAAAAGAAACTTAGCGCGACATCAGAGACCGTTGAAGTGTGTGCCTTGCTAAGCTTAAGCGACACGGTTGAATTTTTCACGTTTGAGGCCAGCACGTCATCATGTGTTAGAAGTGCCGCTAAACTCAAATTTTCAGTGACAGCATGTCACATTTCCGCAACGGTTAACTGATTTGAAATTCAAAATTTAGATTCCAGTAAAACTACCATGCCACTAAAATGTTTTCCTACTCTTCTTTTTTGAAGTTTCACTATTCTGGGTTTAAAAATAGTGTTTCCTAGCTTTGGTAGAGTAACCCCAACCTCAAAACCACTAAGTAGAGCTGGAGCAGATTTTTACAGAGCACTCTGCAAAGAAAGCAGGCGGCCGCATGGGTTTTGCTCTGTCCCTCACTTCTATCACACATAATACATGAATAGACACATTCTCAGAACTCATTAAGATATATTATCACAAGGCCAATTGTGTGACTGTGTGTGTATGCTTACACAAGAAGGAAGAAAATCCCTACAGGCTTTGTGGTCCTGACACCGACCCGACCTTTACCATTTCAAAACCCAGCACCCCTATTTGGGTAAATAACTGACTTTTTGCTTATGCCGCCACATAAGCTGTTTGATTTAGAAATGCAGCTCTGCTGGGATCAGCAATTTGGTGCAATTGTGCAGGCCAGTCCCTCTGGCATGGGAAAAACACCACCACTTATATCAATGTAAAACATCAAATTTAGACTTTAAATCTTTTCCAAATGGGGTTTTACCCCACAAAACATTAAATCTAGATAAACTGGTTCACCATCCTGACCCATTTCTACTCTGCATGCTTTATCTTTTTATGGGTCAGTGGCAAATAAAAATATTTAAAAAATCTAGCTTAAAGTTTCAGTCTGACTGCTCTGATAGGATTTTGCGTGGATTATGTGACTGTCTCATGACACGTAAAACTCAAACGTCAGACGTTTTTATAGGAAACATGCTGACAGTCACTGCAGAAATAAGATTTCGTTGTTGCAAAGTGCCGGACGAGCAGAAAATGACAATTTAACAAAGACATTTTTTGCCAACGATGAAGACGACAGCATGGAATAAAGCTGCTCATACCAGCCTCCTACGTTTCTTCCATGTAAATGTCATGTTGTAAATAAGACAACATCTGTATTGCAAACCCCTCCATGTTGCGGTTGTTGTTATTTTTGGCGTATACCTACCAATCGCAACATCAATGCCACATAAATCAATGCAGATATTCCGGAAAGTGAAAGAGCGGCATGGGACACACACATCGGATCTGAACAGTTGCGATACACTGTGGACAGTCAATAATTTTAGATCAGATTCCAATCGGATACACAAATATTCGTATGAGTAAATTGCATTTGTAATGTATTTTTGAATGAACTAATAGATTGCGAGTTGCATCATTGACCTCAAAGCTCAGCTGGCATGCATTACATGAGTGTGTGTGATAGTATGTGCCCTTTTCAGCTGTATTGACCTGGCCTTGTTTGATCTGTTCAGATACACACATACTCACAGAAGCCCCTTGACTTTAGATAAGATTGTGATGAATGAATGAAAGTTATGCTTCTCTCTCTCTCTCTCTCTCTCTCTCTCTCTCTCTCTCTCTCTCTCTCTCTCTCTCTCTCTCTCTCTCTCTCTCTCTCTCTCTCTCTCTCTCTCTCTCTCTCTCTCTCTCTCTCTCTCTCTCTCTCTAATTTCTTAACTGTGACTGTGCATGTTTAGCTTGGCTGCTTTTTGATTTGAGTTTTGTTTATTCTCTCTTTCCTTGGTCTCTTCTTTAACTAGCTGACGTGGACGCAGGTAACTATTTGCTCTCTTTTTAAACGTCTGATATTTTCTTCTTGGGGAAGGTCTTTTCTAGTGCAAGAGAGTTGGACAGGTGGACTCTCCCCTCTGTGGCTTGTATAACAGCACATTCTTTGTCATGTTTCCATTTAGATGCATTGTTTTGCTCACAAACAGTCTGCATGATATTTAAAGTCTTGAAGTAGAGACGTATCAATTCCACACATCCTCTGTTTACTCAGCACAAAGCTTTAAACAGATCAAGCCACAGAACAGGAGGTTCCACTCCTCTCATGATGCCACTGTAGTTTTGCCATCTTCCATTTCATTCATTTCCTTAATGAACCACCAATGACACCACTGCACTAAGTGTTATAGGTCACTGTACATCGAGTCTGGATGTCAAACTGTTGTTCCACTGTGCGTTCTATCAAAAACTGTTCTTTTTTACACGAGTTTGTCGAGATGAGCTATCAGAGACATGAAACTCAAGCGTGTTTTTACTCAACTGACGTCAACTCCATGGAGAAAGAACCCAGAGTGTAATTAAGCGATGGGTGTGTATCTTTCACTCACTGTGCACTTCTCTCTCACTCTAAATTTTCTACAAATATATAAATAACTGGGTCCAGACTATATGCTGAGTATTAGCTGTCCTGACCCTGGTCCTCTTCCTCTTCCTTTATAGCTCAAACAGTGTCATTATGGAAAAGCTTGTCGTACCCTCCAGCCGTACCACCATACCCGAACAGGCTAACCCAATCTTCTTTTTCAACATGCCGACTTTTAGTCTAAAGCGCATGAACTTTGGCTTTCATATTATTGCCCATGTTTGGTTCAGCAGAAGAGCGGAGTTTAAACACTTTATCCAGACAGAGAGAAAATGGAAACAGAGGCTATAACTGTATTTTGGATATATTCCCTTTAGTGTAATAACTTATCTTTTTTTTAGAGATAATGATTATTTGCTGCTGTGTCTGATATGCAGAACTGATATTTAATAATCATTTTAATCAACACCATTTTTTTGGGTACAGTTATTACTAAATCATGGGTTTTCAAACTTTTTTTCCCAACTAGGATCTCATTGCCAAGGCCCCCTACTAAAAAACACTCTTTTATACTGTGTGTGGTAAAATAGTGTGATATTAAGGCAAGATTTTGTTTCAAAATAAAAATAATTTTCATTGCATTGAAGCCAAAATATCTAGAAAATGTGGTTAGTACATATATAAAAATATTTAAATAATTATTAAATTGTATTTGTATAGTGCTTTTCACAAGATTGGGATGTTTTTGTAATTGTCAATATTTAGAATATTTTTCTTTTCTTCTGAAATGTTCCCTTAGTAGCCTATTGTGACCCCCGCCCTGTGAATAATCCTAAACTTAGAACCGTGTTTCTCAAAGTGTGCGGATTTTTTGAGTGGAGTTTAAAGGGGGAGGCATGATTTAAAAAATTGAGAACCACTGGCTAGGAACAATAAAAATATACCATTTCTGTAACATATTACTTGAGCATAAATGGCTATCTAAAAAAAAGCACACATTTATTGACAATTGACATGATTACTGCTTTTAAATTAGTTATTTTACTTGAGAAGACCATTGTTCCCTGTTAGACCTGATTAAAAAATATCAAGTTAAATAGTATAAATATTTAAAATATTGGTTAAACCAGTTATTGGTCCATCTCAAATCTGTGTATGATTGATCGTCTTTGCTGGTTATCATGGTGATACATAGTTGGAGGTCAGAGGTGAAGGGTGAAAGTTTAATAGAGAATAGTGGAGTGGCCAAATCTCCAGATGACCATGGAATGTCCAGGATATGAAGTGAGAGTGAGGCTCTCTCAGGCCTTCGGTACACAAGCCGATTAGCCACATAGAGCTGCGATAAGGTTAAGAAGACCCTCTAACATCTCCAGGAATCCCCTCTGATCCTCTTATGTTTCAGCAAACCAACCAAGCAACAGTCACCCTCCCTTCTTCCCCTGGGAGAAAGGTGGAGAGAAGTCTCTGTCACACTGATCTCTGACCGCCGCGGTCTCACCTCAGATGGGACGTTCTGACCTTTAACATTCTCTATCGTCGGACTGGATGTTTGAAAACAAATTGTTTTAGTTGACACCTTATTACTCCATGGGTTCAAATACTTGTTTTGGCTGAACCCTGTGGGCAGAAAACTTCACCTATGCATTTCAGTCACAAGGGAAAAACTCATGTTAATAAGGTTTAGACCAGTGGTTCTCAACTTTTTTTTGAACTGGCCTCCACAATTGTCAATCGTCCAACACAATATTCAATGGTTCCTCATTCAAGATACAGTGAAATATTTTCAAAATCTTTTTGTCTTATTTACTTAACAGAAATTGGGATTGTCAATATATTATATTAATGAACCACATTTTTTCTTCTGAGGGGAAAATTAATGATAAAAAGAAATTAGTTAATTACATTTTAAACAACTTTATTTCAACAATTTTAATTGAATTAATGTCTGAATAAAATTCTGGGATTTAATCAATATACTAACTTGTGAATAATAGTTCCTGAACAGTTCTGTTAATTGAGATGTAAAAAAATTGAGATGATTTTCTCTAAGAATTTCTATTTAAACAATTCTGACGGAAGGTGTTTTTACACTAACAAACAAAAAATGTGGTAACATATTCCATTTATTCATTTATTTTTATGAAATACTACTGTAAAAAATCATAAATGTTTCTACGCATTGGCCGTTTTTCAATATGAGTTCTCGTACGTCATCATCGACCGTCGAAGTACGGATCCAGTACTCAAGAACGCAAGTACAGAGAAGGCAGGAAAGTAACCAGATGTGTTCTTGACCCGAGAGAATCAAACCGTTTCTTGTTCTCACTCAAGAGATCATTCCCACTGAAAAACCCCACTTGACAGCTTGTGAAAGTAAACGTATGTCTTTTTGATTGGCATAATTTCAATAAAGTTATAAATACCCTGATAAAGTCTTCAGTACTTATTAATTGGCATGTTTACAATAATTAGGTTAATAAAGCATAACCATTATAGGCCTATATATATACAGTACAAACACATTTACACATACTCATGTAAAACAAAAAGATATCAAGTAATAATTAAATATTTTTATAGGTTATGAAATCTGTGATGTTCCGTTTTATTTATTGTGCATTGGATGGTGCTGTCCTACTGCCTATTACGTCCTGAACGGTCCGTTCACAGCACATCTCAATTCTCAGAAAGATGCATTCTGTGTCCTCGTGTCCTTCAGAGTTTGTTCTTTCAAAGTAGCCTGGCAAGACCACAAAAGCGCAAGTCTGTTCTTTGCATTCAATTGAGAAAAAGCCATTGTCATATGAACAACCAGTCAGTAAGTACACTATTAGCATGAGCACATTTTACGAGCGTGAAGCACAACATGACACAGTGTGTTCTATGCTGTGTGATTTTGATTCACTAAATTGACCAAGCTTGTTCATTAAGAATCAGCTCTTTGGGAATAAAAAGAGAGAGATTCTGTAGGAATATAAAAACTTGAATCGTATACCAGAATACCAAAACTTGAAATCCTTTGCACTTTTCACAGGAAGAGTAGAATTATAATGGAGAGAAGTTGCAAAGAAGCAGTGTAGCTCATCATTTATTTAATAAATTCACAGTACTTATTTTTTGAATATTAACTTCGATTTGTAGATCAAATTATTTACCCAATAAAGTAATTAGAAAATAACCAGATACACATACCCTTCTCCGTTTCCATGTCAATCAACAGTCCACCAATCATCTCATTTTAGAAGTAGTAAATGTATTAGCATCATCAGGCTCTTTAAATTGATTGGCTGCTTCTGTTGGACAGGAGGGCGTTTTAAAAAGGAGATCGTGGTGGATGGACAAAGTTACCTCCTCTTAATCCGGGATGAAGGGGGACCTCCGGAGGCGCAGGTAGGAAGTACAGCGGATGTTCTGATTCACAATGTTGTGCCTGAACTGTGGATGGCGTAGCTAAAACAATAGATTAGTTTTGTTTTACAGAGCCGATTGAGTGGAAACCATGATGTAAAAGAGTTTACATGAGGTTGATCATGTTTATTTAGACCAACTGACTTTGTTAGTCATAAAATGCAAACAGGAAGTCATTTGGCTGCTTTCACATGAACTGTGAAATATGAATTGTATGGTTAAGTCTCAATCCACTTCCTAGTTCAGTAAGTGCACTGTAGACTTTTTAACCGTATAAATCCTGTGAGCATTGGTTGCTCCATGGATTCACTTACCTGAAAAGTCTTTCAAAAAGTATGAAAATGTATGAAGACAAACTGACAAAGCCTTATTTTTCTGTCCTTAAAAGGTAAGATGGTATTTTTCATCTTAAACAAATCAACAAAAAAAATCTGCAAAATAAAGTTAGTTTTAGTTATTTCATCATGTCCTTTTGTAATTGTATAGGTTTTTTTATATATTATTTATTTATTTATTTCAGTTTTAGTTATTTATTTCCAGTTAATAATTTTAATGCTTCAACTTTAAGTTTACTGCCAAGGCAAAAAAAAAAAAGTCATCTAATATTTTTATTTTGCATAATTGCGATGTTGTTGATAATTGATAAATAGCCCCTGTAATTTAATGTCTGGCTTTTTAATCATTTTGTAGGTAATAGTCATCTGTGTCCCAATGTGTAGTGGTTCAAAGCCCTTGCTAGTACAAAAGTTCACATTCACAATAATCACATCGCAGGGAACGGGGAGCGGAATGAGACACAGCCTACGATTCTATGATGAAATATAAGTGCAGCCTATTTTTAACAATGTTACTTGAAAAATATTTCTCTCTCCCTTTCTAAATTGTTCCCACTCTCTCAATCATTTTCTCTCAGTTTGCATTGTGGGTGGATGCGGTGATATTTGTGTTCAGTCTGGAAGATGAGATCAGCTTTCAGACGGTCTACCACTACTATAGTCGCATGGCCAACTACCGCAACACAGCAGAGGTGCCCCTGGTGCTTGTGGGAACTCAGGGTAAGTGTAGGCACACTAGAAGAGGAAAAAATATATCTTATGACAACAACTCACACTCAAATTCCAAGGCCATATTCTTTAGTGGTTTGGCAACAAATTTAAAGACCAGAGTTTGACTAGACAGAATTTCTTTAAATATTTTCAGGGGTTTGTTTGGTCAGTTTTTAATTATTATCATTACGATTAACACAAACACCTCAGATGCATTAAGCTATGACTGTGTGTGTAAGCATTATTTATAGATCTTTTTATAGACACACTACCTCTCAAAAGTTAAGGTTTTTTTTGGGGGGGGGGGTCTCTTATGCTCACTAAGACAGCATGTATTTGATAAAAAATGCATTTTTTGCAAAGACAAAAAATTGTGAAATATTATTACAATTTAAAATAAAGTTTTTCTATTTTAAAGCTGCAGTCTGTAACTTTTTGTTGTGCTTTTAAAATTGAATTTAAAGTATACAAATATTCTATAATGAGCGAGTAAACCATGAATCCATTTTCCATTGTTTTTGCCTTATCCTGTATCACTACGGTATATCTATAATTAGTACACCTATAATAAGTGTTTGTATTCAGACTGGTTCTGCGTGACTCGTCATAGACATAAACAGAGAGAAGTAACTCCGGCTACAATGCTCTCCTGCAAGACGCATGCAGTTCTGTTTATTAACCACTATAGCGCCAAAAGTTAGGGACTGCGGCTTTAAGATATTTTAAAACAATATAGTATCCTGTGATGTAGGGATGTGCCCGAAGCCGAATTCAGAAATAATTTAACGGATTATATAGTTCCACAATTATATAGTTGGGTAATTATATTGTATATAATTTGCGGGCATCAGGGAGCCACTATTAAATTGCTTTTAAATTCACACTAGCTTCTTACTTTCGCTTTTGAATTCGTGATCTTGCGTACTCTGTTTATAGTAAGCAGCGGTACTGACCACACATTTTACTGATCAGATATTTGTCAATGACACTCAGGATCTGTTGCTCACCTAATCCTCCGACAAGGTCTTGTCAGCCATTTTTCCTATCTTCACATGATAAGTGAAATCTGATGTACTGTAATGTATCCAATTACTGCAGTAAGCCTAATGGTGTCCCTCTAGGGACTCCATATTAATTTTCTGTGCCTTTCGAATTCGGCTTGGGCGCATCCCTACTGTGATGGCACAGCTGAATTTCATCAGCCATTACTCTAGTCTTCAGTGTCACATGATCATTTCTCACATTTCTTACTTATTAGTTTTATGGAAACACTACTACATGTTTTTTTTCAGGGTTATAAATAGCATTATTAAAATATAAATCTCTTCTAATATTATAAATGTTTTACTAATGTTTAACTTTTGATCAGTTGCTGGATGAAAATATTAATTTCCTGATTTTTTTTTTTAAATCTTACCCCAAACTTTTAAACACACACACATATATAATATATATATTTAAAGTATTAAGTAATGAAAAAAATTATACCCTATGCATTACTTGTGTTTTCAGTATATGAACACTAGGGGGTGCCACACTATAACCAATGGAAGATTGTTCTTAAATATGTCCACAAGATCATTTGATGCAGTTAAAGCCTTTTCACCAGTGTTAGTTTTAAAAATGTTTTTTTGTCTCATCCTATCTATTCACAGATGCAATCAGTGCAGCTAACCCTCGTGTCATCGACGACACACGCGCTCGTAAACTGTCCAACGACCTGAAGAGGTGCACGTATTACGAGACCTGCGCTACCTACGGCCTCAATGTGGAGCGCGTCTTCCAGGATGGTGAGTCTCTTCATACTGTCTTAAATAAGTTAACGTGAGCTTTAGGTGTTTAATGTGTTTGAATTTACTGGCAAAGTTATCAAATAAAGGTTTAAACAAACACAAGGTCATCAATGGTGGTTTTAATTCAGTGTTCAAAAGTGTCAATTGTACGTCACCTCTGTTAGATCAGATTGTTTGCGGCACCAGTTGTAACAGCGCATGCTTGGAGAAGTGATACTTTCACATCATGTAGGTTACAGCATAAGAAAATGGAGGCAGAAAGTGCAAGGTGACTTTGCTGTTGAATAGCTGGCTCAATCTGGCTTAATCGGCTCTTAATTACAAGCTAAATGGCCCATCTCGTCTTGTGTGGCTCTGTGTGGTAAAGAGATAGCTGTGGTGTTCTGTGTGCTGACATTTGCTTGGGCACTTTGAGAAAAGCGTGATTTAAGTGCTTCATTAAACGTTTTGAAGTTGTTTTGTTTATTTGCCCACTAAACTGTTGAGATCAGTGAGAACAAAATTTTCTAGGACCGATAAAGTGAGGATGAAGTTGTGAGATCTGTGCTCTAGGGGGCGCAAGACGTTAAGAAATGAGGCTCATTTCAGAAGATTTTTTTGGATGTGCTTATGGGTTTTCCTTGTTGGAAAATTCACATCCTCTTTTTGATTCATTTAGATGTCTTTGGTCTGTTGCGCGTTCATATTTCGCACCAGATTTCATTTGGAAGCGGACCTAGACCCACCTTTTCAGGGATCTTGGTCCACTTTTTTGGTGCGCACCAGGGTTCGGATGGCAGCATTCACACTTATTCAAATGAACCACACTAACAGAGCAATCGCACCAGAGTCTGTTTTAATCGAACCAAACTCTGGCAAGTGTCAACACACCCTAAATGTACAATAAATACAAGTAGCAAACTTGTATTGCATACATTTATGAACATGTGAGGGTTTGTCCTCAGTAGTGAACCTTTATGGTATTTCTTCAGTTGTAAATGGTTCTTCTGGCCTCACAGAGGAACAAGAAAGACATTTTCGGACCTGGTTAAGTGCCCCATCATGTAGAGAGCTGGGAGAGCTAGATGACTGCTGTAGCAAGGCTTGGTCTGAGATGCGATGATGGGTTGGGGATGGTGGAGGGGGCCTTAAGAACCAATGCTAACTTAGTTGATCTTGCCAGTTACAAGCATGCATTGTATAAACCTGAGGAAACATGAGAGATTATTGAGAAAAGAAATGGAAATCCAATAAAATCATTCATTCAAAACGACACTTTTTCTAACCTTTCCCTGTTTGTCGTTGTGATGTTTGTGTTGTTCTATGTAACTCTGTTATGTCTGTTGTTTGCATGCGGCTTTACGTGGGTTTTGTGTATTTGCACATGCAGATGTGTGTGTGGCTGGGCGGCAGATGCGCGCAGCTCTTCAAGGCTGAACCGTTCAGTGCTCCGTCCAGGAGGGAGATTTACACTCTAAACGCTCAGCTATTATCCTCTTCATTATTACACTGTTGGCTGCTGCCGGGACTGCTGTAATTGAACTGTGTGTGTAAAAAGAGTGGCTGCATGTCTGTATGATGGCCAAGCTCATCAGCAGCACTAAATGAGAGCAAGAAAAGGCTACATTCCTGATCATTACTGACGCTGTCTCTTCGCATCTCTCATTTCATTATCCTCAATTAATCATGCATTCTAATTATCCACTGTAGTGGAATGTATGGATGAGTACCAAAATGATTATTTTAATGTTTTTTGTTGCAGTGATAGCATAGCAACTACCCAGAGGTGTGTGTGTGTGTGTGTGTGTGTGTGTGTGGGTGTGTGTGTGTCTGTCTGTGTGCGCGCGTGCCACTCATTCCATTTTGTTTGCCTGATTTGGGCCTATTATTGTCATTACTACATAATTAAAGAGTTTTAATAATTGGCTCACTGCATATTTACAGGCTCTGTATGATTCTGTGAGGGAACTGGACAAAAGCTGTTGATGTTTAGGATCATCTCACATTAGAAACAGTATGGATGGAACTTAAGTCTGTTTGACTCCATAATCATGTCACACTGGAACAATGCAATATTTGTGTGTGTGTCATTCTAGTATTTAATGAGAGGAAGAAAAGTATCCTATCTGGCTTTGTTAAAATACAATTTAATATAATGTATTGTAATATAATATAGGTTAATATAATACAACATAACATAATTTAACAACATATATGTTTTATCAAAAAGTGTGCTTGTTATTTCTTATATAAAATGAAAATAAATGTAAAATATATTTTTTCAGACTTTTTATTTTGTTACTTAATTTTTCAACGTGAAATAAATATTGTGATACACTATCGTACAAGGTCAATTTTTCTTGAAGCAGTTCTGCTTTGTTAGTGTTCTCGATTGATTTGAGAGATTCAGCGGAGTATTAATGTAAGTGCAGTTTATCAGGAAAATTGTTTGTTTTTTTATAAAGAAGCATCATGCCCATTGATTTGCACCGCAGTTTTATGCATGTTTGATCACCTTGGGTTACTTTCTGTCACAATCAATTATTACTCACTCGAAATTCATAATTCCTAATGGGACAAAAGTCTATACATACAAGTTTGCTCATGTTTAAGAACAGGGCTCAAGCTCCTCATGGCCTTTTGCCTCTAATAAATGACAATTGTCTTTGGTTGAGCATGCAGTAATATAATGACCTAAATTGCCATAAATCAAATAATGCAGGCGAGCGAGTTGCATTGCTTTCCCAGAATCATAGAGATGCCAACACGCAAATAACAAGAACATTAACCATTAAAAATAATTGGTGCACTAGTTATCTGCATTAGATTTATGTAACAAACTGTTTACGAGATGGCCAGTGGAGAAATAAAGTGAGGCAATGTATTCAGTCAGGGTCAGCTGAGGGTTTATCCGAGTAGTAGTTTTTTTTTGTGCTTTCCTATATGCGCCCACTGTTTAAATCGAATCCACGGTTCTGAGCGCGCATCTGGACGTGGGTACGTGTGTATTTCTACGCCTACAGAGTGTGTGTATGTGTTTGTCTGTGGTACTTGGTTAGAGGAGAGGGGTCCTGACAGTTCCCCAGCCTGCGTCCATCAGCGTGCTAATTTAATTATCCTAATTACCCCCAACCCCCCCCCCCCCCCCCCCCCAATCCTTCCCCTCGCGCGCGCTGGCTTGTCACATTGTCAGAGTGAGGATGTAGAGCTTTGTTAGTGTACGCTAACAGCTAACGAGGTCTGCTGTGCACTTCCTCTCTCTTTTTCATTCTCACTATTTATATCTTAATCTCTTTCATAGGCCCCTGTGGTTTGACCATTACTTTCATTGTTAATGTCATATATTTCGTATTGGAGTTATTAGTTAAATTGTAGTTGCCGTTTTAAAATTGTCACCAAAAAGCGGTGAGGACCGACCATGATGGCACATGTGGGTTATTTGTGGAATATTTGCTAAAACTATATCAGTAGTTTTTTTTTATTTGATTAGTGTATTAAAACTGAAATGTGCAAGAACAACTAGACAAACAATAACATTTTGATTAAAAATGTCCAAAATATCATTAGTTTTAATTGTTGTGCTTATGCAAGCTCTCTTTAACTCTTACACATTGGTTTGAGTATAATCTTGGCTTAAATTAACTTTTGATTTGTTTATTTTGATAACTTCATCCTTACAATCGTGGCTCGGCAACTAGTTCACAACGTGTGACCTAGTGGTTTTGAGAACCAGGGGTTCTGGCTCTTAGTCTGCCGTTACTTTACAATAACGTTCATTTAATTAGCATTAGTTAGGTAACACAAACTAGCCTGTATTAATCTTGTTAATTTCTTCATATACTAATATATTTTAAATTTTGAATGGAGATGTATAAATTAACATTAGTTAATATATTATGAATGAAGAAGAATTCACCATGAACTATAATGTATTTATTAACGTACAATACAGTTCAAAATCTTGGGGGCAAAAAGTTTTTTTTTAAAAATGTTTTTCTAACTAGTCTCTTATGATCACCAAAAGTAAATTTATTTGATCAACAACACAGCAGAACAGTAATATTGAGAAATGTTATCACAATTTAAAATTATTATTATTTTTTTTCATTTTAATACATTTTAAAATATAATTTATTCCTGTAATGTCAAAACTGTATTTTCAGCAGACATTACTCCAGTTTTCAGTGTCACCTGACCCTTCAGAAATCATTATAATATGCTGATTTCCTGCTCAAGAAACATATCTTATCAATGTTGAAAACGGTTTAATATATTTGTGGAAACTGTGATACTTTTTTTATTCTTTGATGAAAAGAAAGATTTACATACGAAAAGAAAGAATAAACAATTATTTATTCTAAATAGAATATGTATGTTACTTTTGATTAATTTAATGTGTCCTTATTAAATAAAATTATTAATTATTTGAGAAAACTTGCTTATCCCAAACTTTTGAACAGAAGTGTAGAATAATAAATGCGACTAAATATGTTGTTCATTGTTAGTTCATGATACTTTAGCTAACGTAAATGAATTTTAGATGTATGTAAAAACCACACACACACACACACACACACACACACACACACACACACACACACACACACACACACACACACACACACACACACACACATATATTCATATTCTTTTATTTTGTCTGGGTTATTGCACTGGAAAGGTCAATTTTTTTCTGTAATTTTTAGTGTATTTTATCACCGTCTTCATTTGGGCAGAGAAAACACTACAGTTCTCTCGCATCTACGTGAGGACCAAGTCAGGACTCAAGGCTGTCCAATCAGATCAGTGTTGCTGTGTACATTTGTGATGGATGGAGAGAGAAAAAAGCTGTCAGCGTGTCATAACTATCACTGTTACACCTGTGGCTTAATTCCCTGCATGCGGGACGTAACGGTTGGATTTTTTGTGTGGATGCGAGTCTGTATTTACGCGAGTGTATATTTTGTCTTGTATAGCAGGTCTAATTACTGAACAGTAAGTGCAGGAGCTCTTCGACCTTTATACAAGATTCCTGGCGGGTGGTTCATCTGCCCTGCTCTCCTTCAACTCATTAGCTAATATTTATAGCACACTGTTACTAACCGCTCTGACAGCAGCCTGATAAACATACCTGTGTCTTTATTTAGTCTGACTCACCTGTTCAGTCCATTCTCCCTTTGCACGTTGTGGTCTCTTTTTCTCTTTGCTTATTTCTCTCTGGGGGTCGAGGATAAAGGTCAGTCTGTTGTATCAGCTCAGCGTTTAGATGAGAGGTCACAACCTGTGTTGCAGAGTCGGGGGTCCAGATCTTTGTTCAGCAGGGTTGAATGATATGTTGACCTCAAGGTAGTGTAATTGAGTGAATAAATAAACACAGCAACAACCAATAAATTAGAGCAAGAGAACGGTTGTGAATTAATAGTAGAGCTGCACGATTCTGAATAAAATGTGACCCTGGATCAAAGAACCAGTCACAAGTAGCACAGGTATATTTGTGGCATAATCATAAATGGCCAACTTTAAAAGCGATTTTCTCAATGTTTTGATTTTTTTGCACACTCAGATTCCAGATTTTCACCCTCGGATTATCAGATTTTCAGTACATTATCTCAGCCAAATATTGTCATATCCTAACAAACCATACATCAATGGAAAGCTTATTTATTCAGCTTTCAGATGATGTATAAATTCTCAATTAAAAAAAATTACCCATGTGACTGTTTTTGTGGTCCAGGGTCACAAATGAGAATCATGATTTTTTCTTTTAAAATAGAGCTCACAATTCTCTCACGATTCTGAAAAGGCAACTAAACAGAAGTCTATTAAAAAATATTTATTTAATTTGAATTAATAAAAAAAAGGTTTGAATGAATAATTCAATGACTCACTCATAAAGACTTCACTTGTTTCATTACTGCATGAATCAGCGTTTGAATGAATGATTCATTGACAAATAAATTTAAGTCACTTGTCACCACCTACTGGTGTAAAAATATAATTGATACAATCTTGATTTGAAACGTCAAGTGCGAAAGAGCATTTAGAGATCGATCGACAATCGGTTTTACCAATATCTTTCATGATATTTAAGCATTTTTCCATAATCTGGTATCATTTTTTAAAATATCAGATTCACTGATAACTTGGCGCTAAAGAATAGAGACAAACTCACAGTCACGTAACCGCCAAGTCATGTTCAAATAAAGACATACATGAATTAGATAAAACATCCATGAATGGAAATAAAACCGCTCAATTTAATTCCCTCTCTGTTATCTATGCTCATCATTCTTCTTATATAGTGGCGTTCATAGTGCCATTCATTGATGGAAGTACTCCATGGCCACCGTATGCAGCTTTAAACTAGATCCACTCATCTTAAACTCCCTATATTATATTAGCATTTACTTTATAACCTTATTTCGCTTATAAACATTTAAATAATTAAATCTGAGTGGAAATCTGTGATCTCTGCGAAAAGTTCTGTGTAAATGCATAAGAACAGCACTCTGTCAGAAAGTACTGTATTTCATAATCTAGACTGACAAAACCATTATTAATTATTGTGATTAATTATGACGTGTTCGTTAATTTGTTTATTTTTCTGTCAATGTATGTGTATTCCAGCGAATTTTCCAGCGTATTCTGTTCACTTAAATGTTTTACAACACAACACAAATTACTGATATTAGTCCTATAATATTTTCCTCTTAGATTAAATTATTAATTCATGAGGCTTTTTTAATTTGCATCTAGGACTTTATTTGGTAAAGTGTTTTCTAAATAGTTTATGCTCATGTCTGCTTACTGAATAAACATGAGTTTTTATGTGCATTGTGGAAATGTTATTCATATCACAGAGTTTACCTCTAGCATTTTATAATCAAATTTGTATACCAGTAAAACACTGTAATTATATATGTGGAAAGTAACCTGACTATTGATGTGCACTTTGTCCCAATTGTAGCAGAAATGTATTCTAATAGGATTTGTACAAGCAATAGCAGTGTTTTACAAGTGCGCAAATGTATAAATAACTACTGACAAATGTCTTCAATGTATTGTATAGCTGAGAATATTCTTATTGGCTTTAATAGAAGGCACAACTCTCTAAAATCTGAAGAAAAGAGAAGCTGGAGTGAATGGTCCTCTATGATGGCTATGCTTCTGCTTCTCAGACCTCCTGCCATAAATCTGATCAAACGGGAAATGTTTCCGGCAGGATAAATGGCTGCCTCTCACAGGGGAGCCAAGATTGATAGTCAAAGTTAAATTGTATTAGCTGTGCAGTTTAAACATTTAACCCAGTCTTATCATAACTGCTCTTAACACTTAAAGTAAAATACAGCAGGGGTGTCTGGAGAGGGATCTGTGGACATATATCTCTCACCACCTCCATGCTCCTGCAGTGCTATTGTCCAATAATACTTTAATGGCTTGACTTATTATGAATGGTCATTATAAAGCTCTCTAGAAGATTCTGGGTGATAACAGAGTTGTGTTTTCATGAAGGCCACTGCGGCTTTGTGAGCTGCATTGCTGTTAACATAAGGGTCAATGACATAATGCTCTATTTTTTTTGTA
The DNA here is from genome assembly GCF_051911475.1 of Siphateles boraxobius. Lineage (NCBI taxonomy): Eukaryota > Metazoa > Chordata > Actinopteri > Cypriniformes > Leuciscidae > Siphateles > Siphateles boraxobius. The sequence goes on from NW_027509042.1 coordinate 34,509,984, forward strand.
CAAATTTATTCATTTAAATTCCTATCGGTCTAGGTAACTCGTGCACACAATGACTTGAATACACTGTTTCTATAAGGAGCGTTTTTTTATTCCACATTTTTTATTTTATTTATGTTTTGAGGGGCATAAAGTAAAGATGTCAGTGTCATACAACTGCCATTATGTCAAGATGAAAAAGCCTCATTAAAAGAATATAGTGAAAATAGTTTGAAAATGTTTTTAATAATAATCCGGTGTCTGAAGTAAAATGCTCAAAACATCTCCTGAGAAAAAATTACATGGTCAACCTAGTCTTGGTTATTTAATTTTATTTTCCTTACCTTGTCATTCAAGGCCAGGGCACTTTTTGTACATTTCTGAAACTTTTGCGCACTTCCACATCCCACGTAACTACGGATCTCCCAGGAACATTCATTATATACTGCTAGATGCGCGTGCGTGAGCGGTGCGCGATCATTGTCAACTGACAACGAGATTAAGCAGCTGAACAAGAATACGGCCGTGTACCGATTGTTCTCATCTAAACTCCGCCGAGACAAAATAGACATGCCATTTCAAAAATCTTTCATTTATTGTCAGAAATATGTTTTCAAAAGCATCACTTTCATCAAATTTTGTTTGGCATAATTTCCAGTAGGCCACTGACTGGGTTATGTGAAAATAGTTTGAAAATGTTTTTAATAATAATCCGGTGTCTGAAGTAAAATGCTCAAAACATCTCCTGAGAAAAAATTACATGGTCAACCTAGTCTTGGTTATTTAATTTTATTTTCCTTACCTTGTCATTCAAGGCCAGGGCACTTTTTGTACATTTCTGAAACTTTTGCGCACTTCCACATCCCACGTAACTACGGATCTCCCAGGAACATTCATTATATACTGCTAGATGCGCGTGCGTGAGCGGTGCGCGATCATTGTCAACTGACAACGAGATTAAGCAGCTGAACAAGAATACGGCCGTGTACCGATTGTTCTCATCTCAACTCCGCCGAGACAAAATAGACATGCCATTTCAAAAATCTTTCATTTATTGTCAGAAATATGTTTTCAAAAGCATCACTTTCATCAAATTTTGTTTGGCATAATTTCCAGTAGGCCACTGACTGCAAACGGGCACATCAGGACACAAACGAGCAGGCCCCGGAGAGCCCCTGCCTAATTTAACCACTATATATATACATACATACACACACCACGGGTCAAAGTAAATTAGCCTCTTAAAATATCAGATATGACCCCCCCCCCCCCAAAAGGCTTTATTTATTAATTCATAATGCATTGTGTTCGAAATGCTTTTTACTTTGAAAATTTTTATTCAAAAATATATTTATAACGCTTTCCCTGCCATTGACGGAATTTTCTGTCATTTATAACGCAACTCTTCCCCGCCATTGACGGAATTTTCTGCCGTTTCGTTTTCCCCTGGGGGGGACTATTACACATCTTCATCTCCAGATCAAAACACAGGCAAACAAGCAATGGAAGCATTGCTTACTTGCATGTAAGCTAAAGTGATCATCAAACATCAAATTAGCATATAAATCAAAACTGCCAAACGTTACCGAATGAAATGTCGAACCCATGAAGAGTTCTAGGCCTGTGCAAGCTTTAGGTGTGTTGATGGATTTGATCTACACGGTCTATGTTTTGATCATTGTTCTGAGTCCGATCTAGAACGTGATTTTTCTCAGCTTTTCCTTCAACATGTTGCTTTTTTTTATTTTTTTTTATGAAACTTCCCCACATTCAAGTGTTCATAAAAAAATGTATGCATGATGCTAGAATAAAATTAAATTTTTAGAGCAAAAGCTCTGTTTTTTCTTTTGATATATTGTATGTTCAGATATATTACAACAAAATATTGTCTGGGCCATGAAAGTTTTGTGAAAATGATCAAAAGTGCTGGCTGGAAAATTACAGTATTAATGTGTTTACTTTCCTTAAATTCTATAGTAATTCATCGTAGAAAATTCTATCATTTTATACTTTCTTTGAAAAATTCTAGGTTTTTCAAAACCATATAAAATCAACATGAACCCAAAGAATGCATTTCTAAGAACTTGTTTTAACTTAAATTTTTTAAAGATTTTTCCTTTGCTTTATTGCGGATGTTGGTAACAGTTTGTCACAATAGTGCTGTTGCGGCTTCTCTTTCCTCTCATATGTTGAAATGAGAGGAGCTGCTGGTTTATGATTATAATTAGCCGATTAGCGTGGTAGCGTGTCACGACGAGTCTAAATAAACACAGCTGCACAGCTTTTCTCTTGGAGCGGCAGATGGGACAGGGAGAGCATGAGACTATTGCGTTGAGAGAATTTTTTAGCAGAGTAGCATGCTGTTTGCCCTTGGACAGTGATCTGATCTCTCACCTGAAGGTAAATGTTTATGACGGAATCATAATTAAAACTCAGACGTTTAATAGGTTCAATTAAAACAATGACTTCATTTACAGCGGAATGAGAGCCGGCCCTATTTATTGGGAAGTGGAGTAATAGAGTTCTGGGCACTTGGACCGTTAACTCCCTCCTGCCTCCTGAGAGCCACTTCAGTTTCAGGATTGAGGAAGTTTCTGAACACTAGAGGGCGAATGTTTTGTGCTCAAGGGAAAATGAATCTAATCACTATTATGTTTGGAGGAGTGTTTAATCAGAGAAATTAATTTTTGCATTGACAGTTCACAACTTAAGAGTTACTGTTAAGTTCTGAGAGGGAATAAAAGGCCACTCTCTACACTTCTTTCCTCAGCACGTGTCTGTTTTACGGGATTAATGGGTTAAAGAATGAGCGGTTCTCTGTAAGCTTCTCTCCACATGATGGGATCAATGTCGTTAGCCGTGAGATGACGAAGCGGTAGAATATTTCTCCGTGGGCCGAGCGCAGATTGCCACAGGGGCCGTCAACCGATCGATAGGGACAGAGGCGAGCGATTGACTGACACCGCCCTTTTCCTGGCACGGGCAGAGCATCGGGGGAGAAGAGAAATGGCCAAGGGAGGGGAAATGTTGAAATAATAGGCCTTGGAGGCTTTGAGTGGAGGGCGAGTGCTTGCCTGTGGAGGAGAGTGATGGGCAAATTAGGAGCGGCCCGGGTTAGCAATTACACACACACACACACACACACACACACACACACACACACACACACACACACACACACACACACACACACACACACACACACACACACACACACTCTCATGAGGGGTAATAAAGTAGACCACTTTACCCATCTAACTACAGACTAAACTGGCATTGTGTTCTCTGCACACTTGTTGTTGGTCCTTCTCCATAATGCATAAACTCCCTCCGACCTTTTCCATTTCTTTGTAATTTCAGTGGCTCAGAAAATCGTTGCATCCCGGAAGAAACAACAACTCTCAATCGGACCCTGTAAGTCACTGCCCAATTCTCCAAGCCACTCTTCCGTCTGTGCAGCGCCTGTGTCTGCAGTGCATATCAGTCAGGTGAGTGCAGTTAACCGTCTTGTTGGGTTGCGTTGTGACCTGTTCGATTTGAAACACTTGTTAAATTATTTCTTGAAATGTTGTGAACGATTTCTTTTTTCGAATTATTTAGGGTTATGAGTGTGCATTCAAAGTGTTTGGATGTCAACTTTTGTGTTGGAGTCAAATTGACCCAATTGGTTTCCATGCAAAACCAGCCTGGTGTAAAAAATAAATAAATTGTAGCTTGACTCAACATATGTACAATGCATGAGAACTTGTTAAATTTAAGACTCAAGTTTTAATCGTCAATTGAAGTCTGAATAATACAAGGAAAATTGTGTTTTTTTATGTGTTATCCCCCTGCTGACAGTAATCCACTTCCGCATGGCTCAGTCCTCATTGATTTCTCATTAGCAGTGTACAAGTGAGCCTGTGTATGTGCAGCCAAGCTTAGAGAGGCTTAGGTGAAGCTCAGAAAAAAGGAGGCCTATGGTGTTCCTTTGTAACATGAGATTATTTTCTTGCTTTTGTTGCTAAGCCATTCTCGCTCTGTGTGTGTGTTACAGACTAGTAATGGTGGAGGCAGTTTGAGCGATTACTCTTCTTCCGTTCCCTCCACTCCCAGTACCAGTCAGAAGGAACTGCGTATCGATGTACCCCAAACTGCCAACACCCCTACACCCGTCCGCAAACAGTCCAAACGACGCTCCAACCTCTTTACGGTCAGTCTGCTCTCCCATTAGACATATAGGCGTTATTATAATTGTTAATTAGTTTCTTAACTTTATAAGTAAAATTACAAAACTACAATAGCAGCATTTGCATTTGTTACAAAGTGAATACAACAAAAATAAAGTAAAATTGATAAATGTATATTTTTTATTATGTATTTTTATGTACAATTCTGTTCAAACGTTTGGGGTCAGTAAGTTTTTAATTTTACTTAAGAATTTAATACTTTTATTCAGCAAGGATGGTTTAATGTTGCAAATGATTTCTGTTTCATCAAAGAATCCTGGGAAAAAAAATCATATTTCCACAAAATATTAAGCAGCACAACTGTTTTAAGCATTAATAATGATAAGAAATGATTGATTGTGAGCGTGTTCTGGTGAGACTTTCAAACATATTACAAAATCTTACCAACGTCAAAATTGGAATATAAATGTATGCATGTATATAGCATACATAAATTACATGCATATGCATGTATACATTATGCATATATATATATATATATATATATTTTTTTTTTTTATAATTAGAGGTGGGCATAGATTAATTTTTTAATCTAGATTAATCTCACTGTAATCTTGGAATTAATCTAGATTAAAATGGCTCATTTGAATTCTGCCGAAGGCATTCAGAATATGTGTGCTACCCAAATAATGACTAAAAGTAAGTCTTTGAGAATAGTTCGCCTCGCGTAGGGATGTGAATTTCTGCCAAAAATGCCTCTCGACAATAAAGGAGCAATAGTCGAATATCGTTCGAAAAACAAAACAAAAAACCCGCACACTCACAATGACAGAAAGGGAGGTCAATTTCATCTTTAACGATTTGTCAAACAAACTGTTTATTAATTGAACAAGTAACATGTTTTCGTAGTTTTTTTTAACATAGTAGGCTAATTGGAAGAAGAAAAAAAACAATAAGCACGACGTATAGGCTACAGTCCGTTTTTGCATCGCCAAACCAGATGCTCGTTAGATCAAAAAATAATGTCATAATGATTTTATGTGAACCTGCCTTTACCGGCAATAGCCTCCTCCTTTTTAAACAAATTAGTTTCAATCAATGTAAACTATTCGTGTGACTATGCCCCTGCGCAATACACACACGACACATTACCGTAGGATGGCGGGTTTTCATTTCATAAACTGTACACAATGGTAGCTTTAACCTGTTAACCTTTGCCAGTGCGCCGACACTCTGAAGCGTTTTTTTGTAGCCTATAAATTAATGTATATGTCCAAATAACGGATAATGTCATACTTTTTAGAAGTGCTATCGTGGCGTAATAATCTGTTTGGTTGTAAAATGTATTACCTGAATGAAATTAAATCGAATGCATCGTCCTGTGGAATCATTCATTCACAGACAGCTTACGAAGATGTTCAACTAATAAATATCTTCATCGCTGGCAAACAATATGATGCATTTGCAGATTTGCTTTTACTAGACTAAACTAGATCCACGGCCACTTCATCCAACGCTCTTGATGTTCTTAAATATTCCTGTTACGAATCCGAGTCGAGTGTGATTGAACGCGCTTCAGACGATTCAGTGCGTGAGGAACATCAGATATACATCTGCCAACTTGTTTGATGAAGTCTTTGAACAGAATCGACTCTAAAGAGTGATTCGTTTGTAAATTGAGCATCGCTCATGCCCATAAAAAGATACAGCGCGCTTGGAATAAACTCATCTAACAACATGTATTGCGTTAAAATAAAGTAACGAGAGGACCGTCGCCCAACGTAACATGTAAAAGTATACACCTTGTGTCCCTGACAGGAAAATACCCTGCTGCGCGATCTGTGACAGTAGGCGCGGCGTCAATTATGCTGGGCTACACATGGAATTGCGTGAAAATATAACGATATTCGAAAAAGCTATTTTATGATCCCAACCCAACTTTGAGAATAGATTAACGGCGATTTTTTTTTATCGCCCGATAAGAGTCTCACGTTAACGCTGATAACGGCCCACCACTAATATATATATATATATATATATATATATATGTATATATATATATATATATAAAATATATATTTAAAGGGGTTACTGATCATATAAAATGTGTGTGTGTGTGTATAATATATAATATTATATGTTATACACACACACACACATTTTATATGATCAGTAACCCCTTTAAATTGACAGCCATTCTTCCGGTCTTGTAAGCTCTTTAGTAGTGTACGCACATGTACCACATGTCTTGCTTTCAAGAAGTTGGGGGGGGGGGGGGGGGTCACGTCAAGGTCAAGTTGACCCCTTCCACACCCTTTGACTTTTGAAGTCAAGAGTTTGCCCTGCACTCCAAACTGGATCTGGTCTGAAGTAAGGCTCAATTAGCAGTTATCTTGCCTTTGACTAAAATGATGTCTTCTCCCCCCCAGTCTCGGAAGGGAAGCGAACCAGACAGGGAGAAGAAAGGGATGGATGGGCGCGCAGACAGCATTGGAAGTGGCCGCGCTATCCCAATTAAACAGGTAGGGTCTGGCCGGCCGTCTGGGCTGGTATAATTGGAGTCCAGCAGCGGCGTATTGTGGACGAAGGGGCCTCAGATCAGTACTCAGACCCGCGAGAAGCCCGTTTGATGCCATCTTCTTGATTAACAGTGAAAGCACGCACTTGACATCAATTAGAGCCAGACTCTCCCGTGTGCTGAAATGAGATCATTAGGATAAGATGTGGGAAGGGATTTTTCTCTCCTCAATGCACTATACCCCCCCTCCACAGCCAAAACCCCTACACCATCTCACTCTTCCACCTTCTTTTTCCCTGTCAAGTGTGGGGATAGAAAAAAAGCTTAGAGGAGCCAAATGAAGTGCAGTCTACCAATCTGCATATGGGCCCATCTTTCCCATCAGCCCTCCCCGACAAGTGGCGTGGGGGGGAGGGGTGTGCGGGGGTGAGAAGCAGAATGTGATGTGAAGATGGACCCCCCCCCCCCCCCCCCCCCTCCTCTACACTGTGGGAGAGATAGTTTGACTTGGCCTTAATTTGTCGCAAACAAGGGTGTAGTGAGAGAGTAAAGAAAACGCTAGCTAGCGTGGGGGTGGGGTGGCGAGATCATCCTCTGCGCATCTCAGCTGGAGTGAAAGAATCAGGTAATTAGCGGCACTAATCGTGCCCTCTCATGTCAGCGCAGTGGCCTTGTTTGTAATTTTCTAATGAACAAATTGCATCTCTGATTAAAGCTGCCTTTAAGTGAGATCTGTGTTTGTTAGCGCGCCACAGCGGAGAAGCACTTCCGCCATCCACCATACAGCACAGCTGGCGTTCAAGAGCGAAGCTGTAGACCTTTTGGATGTGTGGGTTGCGTTCGGAACCCGCTGGGTTCACATTGAGAGGCTCCATTGGAGGCAAGGACATTTGCACAAGACTCCTGGGCAATGAAGCGGCGCTGTAATCGGCCCTTCTTTTCTGCAAATTAGACATTTGAGAATACATTGCGTCTTCGCTGACATGTGTGGCATTGTAATACTAAAATCCTTCTTAGTACAATCATAATGCGAATGTCGAAATTTGAGCTATGGATCAATGATGTGACATTGATTTTTTCCCCCCGCATATATAAAAATACATTAAAATGCAAGTTATATACGCACTCACTTGAATTCTTCGATGATTCGGATTTAAAAAAAAAAAAAAATCATTAAAATATTTTATCATCAAAAATGTCAGTATGATATCTGAATGAATCTGTTCTGATATCATAATGAAGAAAATAATCATTAAAGGAATGCAATTCTTGAAGAAAAAATTAAGTAGTTTGGCATAATATTTTATTATTTCTTGCAAAAAAAATACTTAAAATAACTGCTCTTTTAAATTTGAAACGCATTTATCCGCCACATGTTAAGTGGTGGGACATTCATGAATTAAACCGTAAATAACTATGTTATATAGAGGACCCTCATGCAATAGGATAAAAAAAGAAGAAATTAATACTTTTATTCAGACATTACCTAGATTGAAAAAAGTTGCCCAGAAGCGTTACCTAGATGGTTGCTGAGTAAATTGCCTTAAAGGGACTTTGGAGGTACTTCTTTTTGGAGGCACACAAGCGAGTGCTAATGCTGCCAGCAGTGATCTCTCACCTCCTGCGGCTCTATTTGCATAAATCCTGTTAAAGTCAGTGGCGGTTAATGAAGAAGAAATGAGGCTGGCCCGGCTACAGCGGTGCTGAGAGCAGGGCGCCACACTAGTGGCAGATGGGAAGGCTGAGCTATAGAAGGCAGCTGTGCGGAGAAGAGAGCAGCACAGGGTTCTGACTATAATCTGACTCTCCAACTGGGTTTGCGCTGGGATCATTTGTATGTGCGATGCCAAGAGCAATCAAGACGGTAACGCGTGTTCTCAAGAGAGAGGGCTGGCTGCTGTTCCCCAACATGTAGAACAACCATGTTATATGACATTAGAGCACGTCATTCACGTAAATGATTACAATTTAAATTTAACAATTAGAGGGATTGTTCATGCAAACATTTTAATTCTGCCATCAATTATTCAGTCTTGTGTCGTTCCAAACCCATAAGACTTTCATTCATCTTCAAAACACAAATAAAGATGAAGTGATTTCTGTTTTCCATCCATTGAAAGTCTATTCAACAAAAACGTCTGACGATTCGAAACGTTCATAAAAAGAATGTAAAATAGATCCATATGAATCAAGCGGAATTGAGTATTCTGAAGACACACTATTGGCTTATATGATGAACAGATTGAATATAAACATTGATCAGCAAACATAGAGCTCTCAAATATGGTAAACGGAAACTCAACCGTGCTTGACACATGAGAACAAACCTTAGGCTATTGGTTCTTGCAGAAGCTCAAACATACTGGCGTGACACATGAGAATGAACCTTATTGGTTCTCGGGCATCAGTCAAGCTCAAATTTGAGCTTTTGTTTACCAAATTTGAGTGCTTAATGTACATTCTCTGATTAATTTTTATATATGAATAAAAGCCTAGATTAAATCTGTTTATCTTCATTAGACTTGGATTAAATCACTTGTTTTATATGGATTTCTTTTACAATCTCTCAATGTATGTTTTGAAGCATCTGAGTTTTGGGTGAATAGACTTTCAATGGGAGGGACTCCGTCTTATGTTGAATTATAATAGGCTATCCTCATTATGTGCTCTTGTTTTATAGGTACTGAAAGAAAAGTTTTATTTAAATGTTACATGTATTAGAGAGCCTGCATTATATTGAGGCATTAGCGGATAGAAAGTGTCTCACGGGTGGCCTGGCGCAGAGCCATATCTCTGAAGCATCTCTCAGCCTCTTGACACTGCAGGTACATAAATGAGGGATTAATTTCCTTGGTGTCAGACAGAGCCTGCCCCACACTACACGCACACTTACGCACACACTCTTGTGCTGATCAGAGGCTCCAGTGGTGCCCGTGTCCCTCATCTCATGAGGAGATCAATCAGAGCTCCCCAGCCTCTGCAGTGCACAGTGTTTCTGTTCTCCCTGCTGTTCTCTCGCTCACTCACTGGTGCTTCAGCTTCATGTTAGTCCTTATTGAATCCCACTGGCTGGCCCAAAGGCACTGTTTTGCATTTTCTATGCTGATTGGGGCAAAATTTGTCGGCTAAATGATTTAAATAGGACCACACATTTTAGATTTAAATGTATGTATTAGGGATGTCCCGATCCGATCCACAGCATCGGTATCGTGCCAATGCTGGCCCAGAACGCTAGATCGGAGATCGGAGGGGAGAAAAAATATGATCCGATACCTATCCAATAATGCTTCAATATAGCATTTCCCTTCCTGCGACATCCAATTAAGCTGCGCATATTGGGCGGTTTTGCAATCTATTTTGCGGGCAAAAAATTGATTTGGGCGGGTGGATAAAAATTGGGCTGGTTTCGGATCAGTTCGGCGGGTTTTTGTAGCCGAAACACCGGCACTTCAGATTCTTCTTTCACTCCACTTCTTCAGACACTCCATCCCACTACCTTCGGTGTACTATAAACACGGTTTTGCAATCTGTCTCCTCAGTTTATAAACGTAGACTGTAAACTGTATGCTACACAGGATTTTGACGCATATCCAAGCAAAGGTTTGTGCAGAGTGTGGAGCGCGCACTGCATGGCACGGAGCGCGGGCGCGAACACTTCCGTTTTCCTTTCAACTGTGGAAACAACTTAAAATACTCTTATCATTTCTGGTCATAGAGAAAATAACTTATTTATATATAATAATATATAAATTTATATATTACGTCAATATTTATTTTTTTCCGCAGCTTTTGGTGTGCATACAGTTCAAATTAAAATGTTGGTGTTCAACTTTGCGTTTTAAAAATACAACAACCAAAAAATTTTTTTTTTACGGGTTAAAAAGGCAAAACGAATGGACGCAAAAGTACACGGATCAATGGGTAATTTTAAAGCTAGTTAATGATTAACTTTAAACCTGTTGGTAGCTTTAAGTAGCCTACTAAAATAGCCTGCCTGCCTGTATTTATTTTATTTTTTTGTAGTGTTTAAATCATGGTTTGAATAAAGGGTGGCAGTCTTTCATAATCAATTGTTGTTGTTGACTTTATTCTGAAGAAGTATTTGTTCTCCATTTGAGTGAGATGTTTTTAGGTTGCTAATTGAGCAAAGTGCTTCCATATATTTTATTAGGCCTAGTATTAGTTCAAGAATATCGGTATCGGCCATTTTCAAAACCGATTTGCTGATAAAATAATTTAATTTTGAAATGCGCTATATTTGGCTGTGACGCAGCCACCTCTGTCTGAATACACCACTCTGTAGACTAGACTAATGTCCCCGTCCATCTGATTTGTTGGGAGTCACAAATCTGGCCAATCAACTCGGAAAGCTGAAGGCACTGAAAGTTTTGCGCACTCATACCGAATGCACTTGCTGACTGGAGCTGACTGCTTCACTGATCACGCATCAGTTGTCTCTCAAAGAGGCAGCAGCAGACTTTGCTGAAGTAGCAATAAATTACTACACTGAAGTTGCAAAACACCTCAATATAATCGGGCCCTGTGATTTCCGCGATGCAGAAAACACGGACGGAATCGTGGAATCCAGTCATAAAAATGGAATTTACTGTATAAAGTGGAATGTCACTGAATTTGTCAACTTTTTGATGAATTAATAAAAAGCAGGTCAGTACAAATCAAATCGAATTTCAAACCGCAAAAAGACTATTTAAATATGATTCCTGCGTGTCTCTAAATGAATGGCGCAGACCCGTGATTTCATTTACCACACACACACACACACACACACACACACACACACACACACACACACACACACACACACACACACACACACACACACACGAGTCAATATTGAATTAAAAATTGAAATCAAATCAAGAATTGAACTGAAATCGTGAAAATTGTGTTAAGCAATAATACAAACAGTAGCCTACCAGTCATTGTACCATGTAAACATTGTATCATGTTGTCACTAAACTTAATAAAATTCTGTTTAGTTACCAAATGTTTTGACAATCACTATTACACCTATTGTGATGCAAGTTGTTGTTTTTTTACATCCCCCAATCCATCCCCCAATTTCTCTTCTGCAATTAAAATATCGTGATAATACTGTATAGCGTGATAAAAGCTCAATCAATTAATCGCAGCATGAAAATGATACCGGCACATGCCTAGTTACAATTACATTTTTGTTGTAAATATGTAAACATTTATTTCGCGTCTGCCTTAAATTAAATACACTATTAGCTAACTGTGTAATTTGTCTATGTATATTTCTGAAATGCATAACTTGGACACCGTCACCTCTGATAACAGATCACTCTAAATTGTAATGTCGGCATGCATTTTCTGTGAAGCTGCTTTGAAACAATATGTATTGTCAAAAGCGCTATCACATTTTTGATTATACTTTAATTAATTGTGCAGCACTAGATGCTGCAGAAGTTAATAGACGTATGTTCAGATCCTGAAGACTTCTATGGACGCCCATTCTATGTGGGACTGGACATTGGTCCTTTAATCAAACTTAATTTAATTTATAATATCCTTTTGACCCGTGACATCTTCGAATCTCCTCAGAAAGAGACTCATAGAGAGACAGACGCTGCAGACCGGCATCCGTGGAGCCGCTGACCACAATCCCTCCATCAGATCAGTGGCTGCGTCTGCTGCTGTGGCATTTCCCATCTAATTGGGCGCTACGTTCAGGCGATGAGCGTTTCACCAACAGTTTGAAAGCGGCCCGGGCACGTCCCCTCACAGATGATTACGCAGCCGAGCAGTTTGCGCTCAGAGCCACAGGGCAGAGCGTTGTTTTGGAACTGGATGTTAATTGATTTGATAATTCCCTGTGGTCTTTCCTCTTACATGCTCGCGTCTCTCTCGATCTTCCTCCTCGCCTCTCACTAGCCACTGCAGGCTGCTGGGCGTTAGACCTGCTCTCCAATTAGCGTGTGCTTCCCGAGTCTACCTACCTCGCATTAACACCTTTTCAGTGATCTCTTTTGGTCCAGGAATGTGATTTTTGTAGATTTCACCAGGAATCCCTCACTCACGGCACGGCATCAATCTCTGGGATGAACTTTTGTGTGCTGGCTCTCAGCTGCACATCGTCACCGGATGTTGATGAGGGACGTCAACTTGTAATCTCTTTGGCAGATGTCTGAGTGTATTAGATTTATGGTTCAGCTGTTCCTTGAAGGTATGGCCGTAATTGTTAGTGAGTTACTCACACACAGATGAGTCCTGAACTAAATCGATTGCTTTTGATGCTTTGGATTTTCACTCAACACTCTTGAAAAAAAAAAGACGTTTCCAAAAGGGGGTTTTCGCAGTGATGCCATAGGAAAACCTTTTTGGATTCGCCAAAACATTTGTTGGTGAATTTTTAAATGCTTGTCCAGTTGGCTTTTCATAACGTGTTGTTTTTAGATTATTGGAAAGTAAACATCCAAAATAACCTTAAGTGTTAATTTATTGCACTTTATATATTTGCTTTATATATTTCAAATACAATGCTTATCCTTGCAGTTCTCTGCAGTTCCCAGAAATTCTCCACTTCTGTGGCACTTACATACACCAAACCTTACAGTTTTAAATATTCGGTCTATAGAAAATCTATCATGTACAATTATATACTTTCTATAGATTTTAACAGAGGGGTTTGTTCACGTATCATTTGATTTTTTGACATTTTATTCTTTTAAATCTTTTAACTTTTTCTGGCTGTTGACCGTATTTTCTGATTTATAGAGTGATTGAAAGAGATATCCAAAATCCCCTCTGTAACAACGTTTGAGTCTACAAAATGAAACCAGAATTTTGAACTGGGCTTTATCCAATGTTCAAATTTCTGTACTCAATGTATGCAAATTAGTGCATATTTAATTAGATAATGCATCAATTGCATATTTAATCATAACATTTCAGAAAACTTATGATACAATTTTTTTCCTTAAGTGTTATAATGTATCAGTTTGTGCATGTGTAGGATCTGCAAAGTTACATTCTCTCTAACAGAGACCTGCTTAAAACGCCTTGATTGAAGTCCAGATATTGCTTCCTCAAGCGTCTGCGTCACAATGTGAAATATTGGCATAATGCCCGCTTAAAGGCATAAGCAAAGAAAGAAGACGAGACTTCAGTGAATTGTCTTGTTGTTTTGTTTGCGGAGGTGCTGTGTGTTTGGATGCAACTGATTTGTTTGGAATCAGTGGTTAAGATTTATTCATAATGCTGTTCCTGAGCAGTACAACCCAAAGTTTGCTTGTGTACAGCATATTTTAAAATGGACAGCTTCTTGAATCTGGGAGAGTACAAGGCTCTGTTCTGCTGAAGTCGTGCTTGAAAAGTTGGTTCTAATCTATCGGCTTGATCATCCGCATTTTCAGAATCCCACTCAGGCTCGAACTGATACGCTAATACCGTTGACATTATTAACTGTGTTTGTAATTGGTTAATGCTTTGGAAGATGAACCCTTGAGGTGTTTAGCCAATCAGAGCGCTCTGACCTTTTTGGAAGGAGAGGCTTTGTAGTTATCCGTATGTTTCAGACAGGTACTGCAGTGTACAGTGAATGAAAAATAAATGTTTTTTTAGCATTGAAGCATGTTAACCTATTCTGTTACACCCAATAAACAAAATAATACACTTTTAGAATAGCTTCATTTGACCCCTTTAATGTAATCAATCAACTGGGGAAGTATAATGATAGTATGAGTTATGTTTTTGTGTTTTTTTTTGTTATTGCCTGAAAACAGGGTGTCCATTCCTGCTCCTGGAAGGCCACTGTCCTTTAGAGTTTAGCTCCACCCCAATTAAACTCACCTGAGCCAGCTATTTAAGGTCTTACTAGGTATTCTAGAAACTTCCAGGCAAGTTGAAGCTAAAGGAGCAGGACAGTGGCCCTCTAGGAGAACCTTTTTTCTACTATAAAGAACCTTTTGTGCTTTGGAAATGTTCCATGGATATTGAAGGTTCTTTATTTAACCATAGATAAAGAGCAGATGCAAAGAGCAATGAAACAGCTTGGTTGATTTCTGTGTTTAACATTGACACATAATTCTTCCTCTTAATTACAGAATTGCAGAAAAACAGACACAAAACTGGTATGAACTCATTCAGTAGTGTTTTTTTTTTTTTTTTACTGTTTATGTGCACATGCTTAAGGTAGTTTTATTCTCTCTTAGACCTTGTCGCAGTATATTTGCCATTCACTGTGATCTCATTACGAAGGTTATTGTCCTGACTCCTGAGCTGAAGGTTACGCTCTCAACATGGCTCTCAGCTACAATAAAACCTTTGTAAAAACGCCTTCATTAGAACATGCTCCTCATTAAAACACGCAGACGGCTTGGTGAAGCGTAATGAGGCTGGGGTGGGCTCGCACTCTCCAGCAATTAGACGGCTAAAGAGGAGCGTTTTCAGCGCCGTCTCCCTGTGGAGAGCTTCAGACTGGCCTCTCTGAGCCCTCAGAGTGGGTGTGGTGAGGTCAGATGTGTCACCTGAATTTGCCATGACAGCTCTCGCATCTGCCAATCACAGCCTCCTTTGACCCTCTGCCTTGTTATTAATACGACTGTTTGTCCAATCACCACAGAGATCCCGGTTGTTTTGACATCTATTAAATATTATGACTATATTATGGTGTTTGTTTTGACTGGTGGTCATTTTTAATGGCTTTTAGTGTTTTTTCTTTCTTTCTATTTTTTAAATGACTCATTTAAATTTGTCAGAGGTCACGCTGAGCTGCAATTATTATGCTGAAACTGTTGAAACTTGGCAAGGTATTTGGATTGTCTGTAAAAAAAATAGTTTTGTTTGATAGTTGTTTATGGCTTTGTTCAGAAACTAATGTTACTCTAATGATCGCCAGCTTTGTTTACTGACCTTGTGCAGCCCGGAGTCTGTCGACATCTGTTCCACGTTCTTAATTAACCGATTACCGTGCACACACACATCTTTGCTAACTGTTCGGAAAGGCATTTTGACAAGCTTTAATACAAATTAATTTTCATAAGTGGCTCTAGATTGATGCAGTAAGACTTATGTCTTCCTCATTCTCAAGTCAATGTACCAATAGGTCTGTGGTTTTAAATGTGATTGCATAGGGTTGGGAATCGTGAACAATTTTCAAAAAAAATTTCTGATTCATTTGAATGATTTCGGTTTTGTATAATTATTTATTGTGAGGTAAAAATTTTTTTGAAAAACAATTGATAATTGAGATAAATTTAAAACCGTTATTGCAAAAATTGTTTAAACACCGATGTTTAAATGACTTAAAGGGGGACCTATTATGCAAAATTCACTTTTACATGGTGTTTGAACCTAAACGTGTGTCTGCAGTATGTGTACAAAACCACCCTATAATGGTAAAAATCCACCCACTCCCCTTTTTATTAATTCTCATGGTCCCACTTTATATTAAGTGGCTTTAAGTATAATGTACTTACATCGACAAATAAGTACAATGTACTTATTGTGTTGATGTTGTATTGCAAAACACTTGTGCTGCTATTGAGATCTGATACGGGTAAGGTTAGCGGATGGTGTGGGGGTATGGGTCGGTTTAAGGGTGGGTTAAAGTGTAAGGGAAGGGTCAACTGTGTAATTACAAATGTAATTACATCAATTAATTACAGCTGTAATTACATGCAGGTATTTTCAAAATATAAGTACAATGTAATAACATGTATGCACACAATAAGTCCATTGTATCAAATTATTAATTTCAATGTAAGTACATAGTACTTAAAGCCACTTAATATAAGGCGGGACCAAAAATCATAAGCAGTCTCTCAGAACAGGCCGTTTGCAGTTTCTGTGCAATGTGACATCATGACTGCTGACAGACACTGCCCTATTAGCATAGACCCGCCCTGAGTGATCTGTACACAGTCCGCCATGTTGATCTCCTCGCCAGAGCGTTTAACAGCAGCATTCAAGTAAGAAAGTTATTCAATTAAAGGACACCTATTATGCAAAATTCACTTTTACATGGTGTTTGAACATAAATGTGTGTTGGCAGTATGTGAGCAAAACCACCCTAGAATGATTAAAATCCACCCAGTGTTTTTTATACAATCTCAATAAATCATAAGCACTGTCTCAGAACGAGCTGTTTTAAGATTCGGCTCAGTGTGACGTAGAATTGAGCAAGCCCCACCGACGTGGTTTGATTGACACTGTGGTTTTGGCATAGACCCCGCCCTCGGTGATCTGTTCACCATCCTCCATTGTTTCAATGACAGCCAGGGTTCTGAAGATTTGTGCTGCCTTGTCGAAAATGTCTCCTAAGAAACATAACTGTTCTGTTGTGGCATGTAATAATGTTCATAGTAGTTTTCACTTACTTCCGACATCAGAGCCACTGAAAACGCAATGGATGGATTTTATTTAGGAAGGAAAGGCGCCACTTAAACTTCCAAAATACATTTATGTTAGCGCGAATCATTTTCTGACAGACTGTTTTGT
This sequence comes from Siphateles boraxobius, assembly GCF_051911475.1. Taxonomy (NCBI): domain Eukaryota; kingdom Metazoa; phylum Chordata; class Actinopteri; order Cypriniformes; family Leuciscidae; genus Siphateles; species Siphateles boraxobius. The sequence continues at coordinate 34,527,129 of NW_027509042.1, forward strand.
GAACGAGGGTCAATTCAAAGCAGGTCTAAGTTAATCCTCAAGTGTGGATCGTTGCCTACTGTTCGAGATCCAACATCACCTCCAGTAGAAGTAAGTGTATTTTATGATTTTTGAGCAAATAGTCATTTCAGTCGATGTCAGCCAATTCAACAACAAATGTGTCTAAAGTTGTCGTCGTCGTAGGATGTCTGTGTATATAATTTAAACCTTGTTTGTATAGTGTGTAACCACACATTTATAAATATATTTTTTAAAGATATTGTATTAAAAACTGTGCATGTTTTCTGTAAAGACAAGTCATCAAAATTGCTGTTTCATCCGTCTTGTAACCTTCCATACAACAAATAGCGTCAGACAGTTTTATGTCACATATTATTTTTTGCAACAATTACAAATGTAAATAAATTAATACCTGTTCTATCTCCCTGCAGCATATATTTTCTTGTTCTGTAGCCATCTTCTCACATTTGCCACATAAGCACCTGTTCGACAAGTAATGTAAACATGACGCAACAGGTCCCTCGCATAAATGTAATTTCGTTTGTATGTAGCAAACGTTAGTATTTGTGTTTGTAGTTTTTAAAAATTGCGCCAACGTTATCACAGTTTGTGTGTGTCTGTGTGATTTGCACATCCATAATTGCAAAGGGGACGCGATTACAACTCTATAAGTACATGTATCAAATAACCATTCCGAGACGTCCTGGTCCATTCTCATTTGTGTTTCTTCTGCCGGAGTCTCTTCATCATCTGGGTCTGATTCCGGTTCAAACATGTACGGCTGAATGCCATACAAAACAGCGGGTCTCTCACTCACTCTCAGCCATTCTGCTTCTACCGACTGTTTATTGCCATAGGTATGCAAGTTACGCACTCATCCAAAGGCTGGGCGGGGATATGCAGCTCATTTACATTTAAGGTGGTAAACACCAAAACAGCTCTTTTTAAAACAGGCCTCAAAAATGACATTTTCAAATCCTTATAATAAATTAATTGTGGGGTATTTTGTGCTGAAACTTCACAAATACATTCTGGGGACACCCGAGACCAATATTACATCTTGTAAAAAGGGGCATAATAGGTGCCCTTTAAGACCAGTGAGTGGTTTTCTGTTTTTCTTTTGTTGTTTGATTCATAATAACAGCATATATAGCAGTAAGCACTGTATATTACGCTGCTTTCACTTTAATACACAGATCTAATATATACATGATTTCTTTCCCTGCTGTTTACATTCACACTGTTTTTATATGAACTTTGTGTGTTTTGAACATAACCTTGTGTGTATTTGACAGTTTAAGCGTAATAACACGTGAAAGAGAACTTAGTTTAATACTCACAGGATGCGCCGTCTGGTAGCTCTCTGTGCGCGTGTTTCGGGTGTGCACTCCGAAAACTATAAATTAGAAGTTTAGACCGAAAAGGCTTTAAAACGCATGCAGATAACAAACTTTCATGATGATGAAGAACTGCAATGTTACGTGAGCGTGACCGTGATAGAGATGAAAATCAAAACCAAACAGATGTTTTAGTTTTTGGCAGAGTATTCCGAGGCATGAGCTGTGTGCTCAGCTCTCTTTTGGAAAACGGGGTGGGGAGCAGCAGCTCATTTGCATTTAAAGATACATGGACGAAAACAGCATGTTTTTCCTTTTGCACAAAAATGTTAATTTATTTGTATAAATACTGCAGACAAAATCATAATGTATCTCTTTAACTACACACCAGTCAGGAACTATGCTGAGTTAAGTCTAACAAACTAGGTAGGCCTACAATAAAATGCTACAGTAAGGGTAAAAAAAAAAAACACTGGATCATAAGAGTAATTTGTTCAGGAAATAGACTACAATGGTCATTCTGTATATTTTTTTTAATTAATTTAAAAGAATCTGCTCATAAGAGTCAGTTAGTGACTGGCTAGACATCACTTATAACCCTACCCTGTATGCATGTTTTTGATCCACTAGAAAGAACTGGCTCATATGGGCCATTTGTTCAGAATCGGACTACACTAATTGCTGCTGTGTTTCTCATGTTGTAAATCATTTGGTTCAAATGATGTTTTATATATATATATATATATATATATATATATATATATATATATATGCTATATGCTGTAGCTACTATTATTGTCTTTAATTTCCATCACCGTTGTTTTCCCACAGTGCCTGATTTATTGAATATCTTCTTGTCATCCTAGCCGATGTGTTCCCAATGCTCAAGATTAAACAACATTTTGACCTTTTTCCATGTTTGGTGGTGCAGTGAAACTTTTCACACGTTACATTTTACCGTGCATTGGGCTCTTAAAATTTCCTTTTAAGAAATACAATGGCACTGAAACGTCTCTCCTCATCATAAAGGGAAATTAGTATCATGGTTGTAATTGCATGTTCTGGTGCGTAGATGAGCACTGAGCTGTGCATGTTTGACGAAGTTCTGCCCCCTCGGAGCAGGGGTGCTTTGTAAGGAGTTAAATTGGATGGTTAATTCGGGTGTTATTTACCCTGTAATTCATTAGCTTGGCCCTGCCATTGGCAGCGGGCAGGCTGTAATTTCACGCTTCGCAATAAAAGATGTCTCATAATCTGCTTCATTTAGCACCGAAAGAATTTAATGAAATTAACTGCAGCCCTAATTAAGACGGTGAATATTAAAGACCTGCTATCAAGCCTTTAACGAGTGTGACATGATCCGCCTTCTGTGGGATTGGAAAAATATCATTTCCGAAGGAAAGGTTGTCGCTGCTCCGAGCCATTTTGGCCAAGATGGCATTTTTGTCATGCACACTAACCTCCTGCAAATTTGATTTTCTTTTCTTCTTCTCCCTGTATAATTTTAGCTTGAAAATAATTTAACCCAATACATAAACATAAATCAGTGCTCTCTGTTTAGATTGGGCTAATCTCGTGTTGCTGGCTTCAATCCACTGGCTTCGATTGGTTTAAGCTTTCAGGGGAGTGTTTTAACCACTCATTAAGCTCCTTGATGACCTCGACGTGTTATTGTTTAAAGCTGAGAGCTGCAATGAACCTCACAATACCTACTTTACTGTTTGTTCATCAAACTTGGACTCCTGAGTATTTAAGATGGACAGGGGTGTAGTTATGAAGACATTGTTTTAAGAAAAACAACTCTTTGTCATTTATTTTCATTATAAGACAAGAAACTCGATCAAAACTATATGTACAAGTCTCAGAATAATTTAACTACTCTATGTATTGTCTATACAGAATAGACACATTTCCAACCTATTTTGGCGTAGAACATCTGTAATTCTCAAGTTACTTCCTTTTACGCCAACCTAGAAAAAAGTCGTGTCTGGTTCCTAGAAATATATAATCTTTGTATTCATGTTGGTTTCATATGAATTTGGAAAACCTTTTTACCGTTTCTCAACAAATGTTTAAAAATGTCACCTGGTGTAAACAGTAATAAAGGTAGAAAGTATTTAATTATTTTATTTTTATTTATTTTTTACAAATTTCACGAGTTACTCTTAAATGTCGTTTTGTTTTCGGAGATGTACCATATGAGGCTTGACACAATTACAAGGGTCTTCAAGGGTCCTTTATATCCCTGAACGCTAGTTGCACTACATGACTTTTCAAATATTATTTATTGTATTTTTAAGTCGTAATTTCATTTTTTCAGCTTTAAAGCAAAATATAACCTGTTTGGGAATCACTGTGCTAGAGAACATGGGTAATTCTATAGTAATGAGTATTTAATGAAGTATTCCCATTTCTAGCCTGATTCAGGTGTGTTTGTCAGCGAGAGAGAGAATGTGCCTGTCGTTAAATGATAAATGTCTTTTGGAGGGGTGTGTCCTCTCACTGCCTGCACTGGCCAGATCAGATGGCCGCAGCGATTATAAGACCTCCAGCTTTCATGCCGTGTCACTCATGTGGCCCTACTTCCCTTGCACACACGCGTACACATTCAGTCACAGTGACAGGGCCGGAGGCGAGCCAGTGTTGGGATGACACACTTAATTTAGCGCCCTTCTCTCTGGAGCGCCCAAGAACAATAAGGCCAGTGTGGGCAAACACCCAAGCCTTTTGTTAAGCGGCTGTCCGAAGCGGACTCATAGGAGACGGATCCTGTCCACCATACTGACTCTGTCCACACCCATGCCACAGTCTGCATTCATCTCCCAGTTAACCTCTCCTTTTGTTATCAAAGAATGGGAGAATTGAGAAGAGCTGAAAGAAGAGGATAACACACTGATAAGAGCACATCGGCTTCTTTTAATGGAAGAGTGCACAGATTAGAGGCTTTTGTTTGTTCGTGAAGTTTATTTGTAATGGACGCTCGCCCTGTTCCGGTTGTTTTCCATCCAGGAAAAGAATGGGAATTTACATTTTCTGACTTTGTATTGTCTTATGTTGGCTTGACAAAGACAACTTACTGATGTACTATTTAAGCTTCTTTTTTTGAAGATCTACACTTATCTATGTATCTATCTTTCTGTCTGTCTAATTCCATCCACCCATCCATCCGTATTTTGTCACTGAAAATATCCGACCAAATTCATTTTCTGATCTTCAGTTTGATGAATAGATCTTTAAGTCTATACTGTTTTAAGTTAATGCGTGAAGAAAACTTCTCTACACATTATTTGTAGATTTTTATTATTAAGTTGTTCTCCTCTAGAGAGATATATTTTTTCTTAAACTGTTGTCTTCATTATTTAATGTATGTTAGAATAAATTTGTCATGAAGTTTATTTTTATTATAGCCACCATTTAATTGTTTATATTGTAACAACGGATTTGAGTAGACAGTTGCTGCAGTTGCTGGCTTGTAGTGAGTAGGAAATGCCTGTGTGAGATTAATTTTTTTGGCCCCGTTTTGCAACATTACAAGACCTTTCAGGTTGTCAACCAGGGGAGGGGTAAAATAGGGGCAAGCAGGGTGTCACCGGCCCAAGCCTTAAATAATGAACAATTACTCCAATCAGAGAAGCGACATGGTGTTCAATTAGCCTCTCCTGCTGAATGATCGCTTGTCACCTTCCCGATGGATGTGCAAAATTAATATACCTAGATCCAAACCAGGCTGAGGTAGAAGACATAACAGCTACCTGCTCAACACACCATGCCTGGAGAGACCACACACATACACCGTCTTTAAAAGATCATCTCAATCGGTCCCTTTCTTTCTTGCTCTCCCTCTTTTGCCCCCTTTCATTCTTGCTCTTTTTTTCCCCCCAGAGACACACACACACACACCTCAGTCTTAGTTAATGAAGTAATGGATATTCACCCTATGTGACAGATGGGCCGCTAGCGGCAGCACCCTTGTTATAACTCGTCAACTTGTGTTTACTACTCAGCAGGAGAGCCTGTTTTTATTTTACCCAGGAAGCGCTCTTCTCTTGTCTTGAACACTGGGTTTAGGGTGTACACAGATGTGGACTGACCTAAGGGAACATCCTCCCACATGTATAGCTCCATCACCTGGGGCCCGACCGACCTCAGAACAGACCTCATTACCTTAAATCCAGATGATCTTACAACAAATGTATACGTTTCACCCAAGGCCAGGCTGATCTCAGAACAGTTCCACAACAAAAAATGTAAAATAAAAATTCTATGCACTGCTGCTTTACCACATTAGGATTTTTATGAATGCTTAAACATCTTTATAATGCCTTAAGCTGATTTTTTGTTTTTGATTTAGGCTTCTATTTAGGAATAATGTATAATGTACATAGGCTAAAATAGGTTACAGCTCAGTTTGACATCATTATGAATTATTGTGAATTGATTGTTCAGACACTTAAAAAAAAGTTTTATTTTATTACCAAAACTTGTCATACACTGATAACTACCCTACTGATAATTACTGAAAAGTGTGCAAACAAGTCTAAATAACAATATATACCATATAGTATATAGAAATGAGAAAAAAACAATGTGTGTAAATGTGTGTTGACCAGTATGTATATTCTAGTTTTATATAATTTGAAACTCCATTATGTTTAGTTAATGTAAACCTGCTTTCAGATGGTGATACACAAATATGGACATGTCCACATTCAGGCATTTCATACTATGGGCTTAAACAGCTCACCCTTTTACAGCAGATGTAGTTCACAAACAACTGACAATCATGACCTAAATATGATTTTCATTTACAATAATACATCCTACAATTCAGCATTAGTAACTTACTTTTCACGCAATCAGTTCACGCACACTCAAGCTTCGAGGATTTTCCATTCTTCGCTCATTTTGAGTCAGGCTTATGAATTCAGGGAACTGTTACCTGGAGACTCGCTCTGAGTGGATCATTTGAAACAGTGAGTTGAATCAAGAACAGATGCAATCGGATCGTCCAATCCACGAATTAATTCTTCAGTACGATTTGTGAACCGATTTCTAAAAAAAAATCAGCTCATTATTAACTAGTAAAAAGTACGACATTATGCTTTAGAATGTAGTGAAGTAAAAGTTTCCCAAAATAAAAAGTGAAATAAAAATAGTGTATTTTTTTTATTTATTTTTTTTTTTATTTGATCCTTAGGGCCTTGGTTCAACCTGTCAGTTTTTGATTGGATGGGGTCAGATCTGAATGCAAGTTTGCAGTTGATTGTAAAAAAAAGGGAGGGGCAATGTCAACGACTTTTTAATTCAAAATTACAAGGTAAAGAAAAAACGTATGCAAAGATGAATAACCAATAAGATCAACAACATTCATTTAGGGATTTTTTTAAATAAATAATTAACATTTTTAAAATAAAAAATCGAAATAATATTTTTATTAAAGATTATTTTTTTAAATTATTTCATTCTCTGCTAAAAAGTAAAAAAAATCAATCAAAATACTCAATGTATTTTGAAGATTGACAAAGTGAAGTTTATTATTTACAGGTTTTCGGTTTCAGAAACGAAATTTGTCAAATACACTTTACTGACAGTCCTCTCAGTAAATCCTGTTTTTTTCTTTTTTCCTCCAGACTGTTTGGATACCAATTACCACATAATTAGGCCAGTTTAACAGTGTGTGACAGTTAGGGTTTGTGGCATTTTTGTCATTTTTTTTTTAATGAAAATTCAGGCTGTGGAGTGACTGAAAGAAAACAACAAGAAGTGAAATAGGCAGAGAGTGACAGAAACTTGTCGGCTCTGATGTCGCACGCTCCGTGGCAGGCAGAGCAAGAAATCTATTATTATCCGTCCTGTCTGCACGTTAATGTTTAACAAGTCCAGCGAAGTGACACGCCGCCTCTGCAGCGTAATTGCTAATCAACGGACAGTTTTATTCCCTTCTTGCCTAATGAATTTGGCTGAAATGAGGTGTGGGCGTCCGGACCCTTAAACGGGCAGTCAGCCGCCACTGATGTGCGTAGGAGAGGAAGGTTAGTGCTAGTGTCATAGTGCTAATGTGCTCGCTAACACTCCAAGGGGAATGAAGCTCACGGTGCACTTTTTTTTTTTCTCGCTCTCTCTCGCTCTCCTCAAAGTGTGCATATAAACTGTCTGTCCACTTGAGTACAATATAACAGAGTGTGTGATTTTTATGTGTCAGTGGGAGATTTTTTTATGAACCACAGACAGTTTTAGCCCTCTATTTCAACTTATAAACTATTTTTCAGACAAACCTGTTTTATTGTATGAAAGAAATGAATAAATGAATACTTGAAGTGTTTATTTTCGGTAATGAAGGTTTAACTGTGCTGCTCTTTTTTTTTTTTTGTCTCTCAGGGCATGCTGTTGAAAAGAAGTGGCAAGTCACTGAACAAAGAGTGGAAGAAGAAATATGTCACGCTTTGTGACAACGGAGTCCTCACGTATCATCCCAGTTTGCATGTGAGTGCCCACACACACACATGCACACAAACACGCACGCACGCACGCACGCACGCACGCGTGGGGCCTGTACACGTGTATTGTATCTGCCTTTCTCCTCATCCTATTGGTCCTGCCCTATTAATATTGTTCTCTGTTCGCCCATCACTGCTACATCCTGTTTTTTAATGTGCTTTTCACTGACGTTTAACAGATTATCGTGTCTGCTTCAGTAAGCATAGTGTCTGATGACACGGTCTTGTCCTTAATTACTGCCTCATCTGTTTGCACACGGCTGATGCTGTTGATGTGTAATATAACGCTGTAATGGCTCGTCATAATCACCAGCTTTGACGACCTGTTTGCCCACACAACAAAGGAAATGGCCGTCTTTTATTGGTTGTTTTCCTCTCTGGGTTTTTTTTTGGACTGCAATCAGACCTTATTGTTAGCACTAACCGATCCCTGAGTAATTCTACAAATCACAGATGCAAATGAAAAAAAAACTGTATAGAATGGATGGATGAAGACATGGATAGCATATAGTCATAGGTCAGTTCTTGTATAATTTAAGATAGAAAGACTTGTGTGAGCTGTTGCATATTATAGAATTATTATCCTTGGGCAGCTAAAGGATTGTGTTTCAGGACCCAGGGTTAACATTGAAATGATCCAAGTGGCAACCTGACACAGCATCAAAATTGTTTATTGTACAAAAGTAAACACAAATGTCCTTAAAATGTTTTCGGAAACTTTGAAATACATTTTCATGGTTTCATGCTCCCTGCAGCTGTTTTTTTGTTTGTTTTTTTTGTCATCTACTGAATTTAAAAAAACTTTAACTGGTCATTTTAGATGCTTTCCATCAATTTGAGAGGGAAAAAATATGCATCTGGACAAAGTAATAAAATAACGTGTCAGGTCTAATACTTTAGCAGATTGCAAGAGCACAGTGTCTGTTCTTTCTCACATTATGAAAGCTCATATATGAAGGCGAAACATGTAAGACTTTCATTTATCTTTGGAGCACAAGTAAAAAATATTTTTAATCTTCTCGCATGATTTTTTTCCCATCCAAACCACTCAATTCATATGACTTGCATTTACGATGCTTCATGTCCTTTTTGAACCTTGAATATGTTGAATGGATGCTAAATGATGACAATTTAAATTTTTGGGTAAAGTAACATTTTTATGTAAACTAGGTTTGTTCATTGTTGGAGGATGAGACAAAAAATTGTTTTGATATGGATATTTAAAGGTTGATGAACCTTTTTACTTTAATATCCTAACTTTGCACAAGTATGGTTGATTACATTTTTTTTCTGTTATTCGAACCCTTTCAAACAGACTTGTGTCTCCTGAGTTAAATACCCTCCTGACACACTGATACAGATTTTATTCTTTTTTTTGCCATCTTATTCCCCTTCTTTATTTCCAATTATCTCAGATACTGAGCCCATGTATTTTAGATGAGTACAAAGGGGCCACACTTTTAAATTTAAAAAAAGGAAAAGAAAATAGTTTGTCAAATTCACTGAACATAATTTAAACTCGCATGCATTAATTCCCTAATTAACAACCTCATCAGGGTGAATTAGAGGAAGTGTGCGTCATCATATACCGTCCCCCTCCTCCTTTTGACTGTGAACAGGTTCCTCTCATCAGCAGGTGTCTGCTACACAGCCATCAATTAGAGTGTTTGCGGAGGCTAATAGGATGAAACTCAATCAGGGCTCTTAATTGCTCAACTATGTGAAAAAGAAATCACATTAATGCAGCTGATTAAGTGGATGGCAATAGATGCAACCTAATTAGTGAGGGGAAAAATATCCCAAATAGCTCATCCATGTTCACATCCATTATAACCACAACTCTTTTTTTTTTTTTTTGGCACATAACTATTGTGCGTTGATTAAACTTGCACTGTTTTGTTAAACATTACGCGATAATGCTTTAGAGCAGTACGGTTTGATAGATTCATCTATGCAGAGCATCAATTTTAAATGCACATCTGCCCCTGAAGTGCCCAGATGATGGTCTTTTCACCAACCGTTAACATTTGAGCACTCCAACTCCCAAACGAAATCCCTCAAGTGGTTTGCCCGTCCTTTATTTTAAATTGAGAGTTACATATGGACCAGTCCCCGGAGTGTATGTCCTACATGAAACACAATAACATACGTTCTTCAATAGAGCAGCTACGTGGAGTGTTTGGCCTTAATGAGCAGGGGCAAGGCTTTGAGAGGGAGCGTGTACCACCCGGAACTGCCATACATCAGCTGAGTGCCAATCAAATAAAACAAAGACCTGAAGACTCTCTGTGTATGTGTGCTGTACCGAGCAATTTACAGCAAGAGCATAACATGTCCATCCCTCACTAGAGGCCAACAAAAGGGCAATTCAAAGCCAAGAGCTCTCAACACGGTTTAACAAGCCACAGGAGAGCCCTTCAGGAGTGGCGGGCCAACAGCTTGCGGCTGGTAATTGCATCCCTATTAGCATTGAGTAACTTTCATCATCAACGCAAGCAAAGCCACGCGCAAATCCAGACAACGCAGTTAGAATCCAAACACATGCTGCGATGGCATGCTGTGATCTGCGGAAAAGGAAAACGAAGATTTTACATGTGCTCTGAAAAGCATTAGCTGATTTTCTGCATACAAAAGTGCATTTCTTCACCATGAATTTCAATTATGTTGATATTGATTTCTTCACCTCCAGAGGGTGGGAAGGATTAACTGTGTGCTGACAAAATAAATTTAGTTGACACTTTTCATCCAAAGTGTCCAATGCTGTTGGAGTAATCTTTTTGTCATTTTTACCTATAGGATTATATGCAGAATGTTCATGGGAAGGAGATCGACCTGCTTCGGACTACAGTGAAGGTTCCAGGGAAGAGGCCCCCCAGGGCCATCTCCACATGTGCGGCCCCCAGTCCCAAAACCAATGGGTTGACCAAGGACATGAGCAACCTGCAGCTTGGACAGGCACCAGGTAACGTGATCATTTTTTTGTTTTGATTTGATTTGCTTTTTGTTTGGCTTTTTGTTTTATTTTGCTTTTCGCTTTGCTTTGTTTTATGATATATATATGTGTGTGTAGATGGATGGATGGATGGATTGATGGATGGATGGATGGATAGATAAAATAAAATGAGATAATATACATTTTTTCCTATATAACATAAAATATATATTGGCCATCCTTCCAGATAATATGAGCATGCTTGATTTGTTATATATATATATATATATATATATATATATATATATATATATATATATATATATATATATATATATATATATATATATATATATATATATATATATATATATATATGATAAAATAGATAACCATTTTTATTTAATAGAATACAATGTATACTGGCCATTCTTCCAGGGTGTTTTTCTGCCTATGGTCTGAGCAGCGACCCTACATATGGTAATGAATGGATGTATAATAAAATATATAAAACTGAGTACATATTCATAACAATTATTTATAATACATATGAAAAATAATATAAAACATTTCCTTACATTGTAAGGAATGTAAGGAAACACTTGTTTTCCTAGAAAACACATGTATTAATGTGTCTTAATGTCATTATAATGGGCCTCAGAAGTGCACAGTCTTCATTAGTAGAGAATTAAACAATTAAGTTATTGTTTAGTAATTCGTATACACACTCATTGGATCAACAATCCTTAAGCCCCCCAAGGAGTGTTAAAGACCCTACTCGGGCACACACACACACAGCACCAGAAGGACCAAACTAATAGCATGAATATTCAGTGACCCATAATACATGTACTAATTATTGTCATGAATATTAATGCAATCAGCTCGTTCTCCAGTCAGGCAAGTCCGAAATGAACACTAATGAGAGGGAGAGAGAGAGAGAATGAGGGAAGGAGGGAGGCTGTGGTAGAGGAGAAAAGAGAGATATTTCACCGTGTTAAGGCAGTGAAAGCTTTTGTAAGTCAAGTATTTGACTGTAGGGCTGGATCACATGCACCTCTTATTCCTTTGGTCTTAACATCTCTTTTTGTGAAAGCTCCCATTATCCACCGAATCCATTATAGCATATCTTCACACACTGCTGTTCTTGCACTGTGTATGTGCGTAAACCCTGCTCTGCCCTCATACATGCATAGTGTTTATTTTTTTCTTCCAGATGGCCACGGATGTAAAAATGTAGTTTATCAGGCCTCTCCTGAAGTACGCTCAGATTTTGCCATTTACCCAAAGGTGCTGCCGTCTGATTTATCCGCTACAATGGAGATTAAATTGAGTCATGACATTTCATTCAGTTGAGTTTGCAACGGGTTCATTGGAGGCCTGTGGGTACACCTTTCTCCAACAACATATTAAAAAACAGAAAAATAAATATTTACTGACCCCTTTTTTTTTTTTACTAAATCAAGTGTTTTGTGTGCACTGACTGTAGCTAGGGCCAATAACAAGTGGTATCATGACATCAGCGTTATTTACATTTTGTCCGCTGCTATTGGACAAACTGTTAAAGGGTTAGTTCACTCAAATATGAGAATTATGTCATTAATTACTCACCATTGTGTCGTTCCAAACACATAAGACTTTCGCTCATCTTCGGAATGCAAATCTTTTTGATGAAATCTGAGAGCTTTTTGTCCCTCCATAGACAGCCTACGCAACTGCAGCTCAAGCATGTGGCGTAACCAATGAGGTTCGTTCTCGTGTCTCGCAGCACTTTTGAGCTTCCGCAAGAGGTTTGTTTCAACGTGTCATTTAGGTTCGGTTGAGCTTTTGTTTGTTCACTGATCAATGTTTATAGGTAAGTAAAAGCCTACATTAAATCTGTGCATCATAAAAAGCGATCGAGTCTCTTCAGAAAATTTGGACTAAACCACTCAATTCATATAGTTTTCTGATCTCTTTATTGACTTTTTGGTGCTTCAAAGTTGCAGTTGCGTAGGCTGACTATGGAGGGACAAAAAGCTCTCAGATTTAATCAAAAAGATCTTCATTTTGCATTCCTAAGATCAACGAAAGTCTTGCGGGTTTGGAATGACATGAGGGTGAGTAATTAATGACAGAATTTTAATTTTTAGGTGAACTGACCATTTAAATTTTCAGAGTTGAATTTCATCTGTTGGTAAGCCCAGCAGTCTTATGGTTGATTGTGTTTGAGTCAGTATTTGCACGTCATATAATATCTTTCTCACATTTGTTTGTGCTTAGTTGTGCTGTAATCTTATTAGTGCGATTAGATATGACTTGCTATGATGTCCACTTTAATTTCCATGCGGGTCAGACAAACCTCTCCCACCGTTTGATGACTCACGGTGGTGATAATTAACCTTTAAGTAATCTTATGTCTGATCTGATGTCACTATTTATGTTCCTTGACGAGAACAAATAAAGAAGTTTCGAGCATGTGTGTTAGTTATGCTTATTATTATTGTCCAAATCTATTATGAAGGCAACAGCTAATTAGGGATGCCTCTATATTACACCTCTGGTCGATTTCAGTAAGAGAATCTTTATTCTCTTGATGTGGATGGTATTAAAATTACATACTGTTTTGTTTAAATAATGAAAAAATAAAATGCTATAAAATAAATCAATTTAAATGCTTCAAGTGAATTTAATCATCACAACGATACTGTGTATGATATAAAAAATAGATTTGCTAAATATTACATTTAACGGGGGATAATTTGCTCATATCACATTTACTCATGTCATCTCAAACCAAGACTTTCGTCCATCTTTTGGACACAAATGAAGACATTTTAAAAGTAATCCAAACAAATTGAGCTGTTTAATCCAAGTCTTCTCAACAAAACTTTTATATGATTAACATATTTAATTTAGGCTTTTATTCACATATAAACATCAATTTTAATTTTGTTGGATGAAACTATCTCTAGAATTATTCATTTTTTAAGATGAACTTTGAGTGATAAATGATGGCAAAGGTAATTTAAAAGTAAAATTACCATACACAATTAAATGTCCGATATCGACCGATACTGCTAAATTAAAATTAAACAAAAAATCCAATATCGGCTGATATAACCAATCTCGTGCTTAATTGTACATTGTACTTACTATTATTGTACTTATTGTACACAATTTTTTTTATTAACTGGAGTTTACAAAAGAATGAAATCAATACACTATAACATGAACAAAAACTAAATGGCATTACAGATAATTTTCGATCAAATTTTGAAACAAGATGAGTAACTACTCTGTAAGGGTATATACTCATTGAGTATATTATAACAATGGTGTATTAATGATCATACATCTCTCTCACAGGATCTGTGACCAGTAGTTCTTCAGCGTCTCAGATGGCGAGTGGCATCAGTCTGGTGTCGTTTAACAGTCGGCCAGACGGGATGCATCAGCGCTCATATTCTGTATCCAGTGCCGACCAATGGAGTGATGCCACAGTCATCGCCAACTCAGGAATCAGCACGGGTAAGTGTTGGACATGTGATGCCGCCTCAACCTGCTGAGGGGGAGGGGGGCTTTTGGGTTGTGTATTTGTATACATATTGTTTCCTTGAAGGTTTTTCTTCAGAACAGAGAACAGAACCTTAAACAGTGATTTGTTATCGTATAGTTGTAAACGCACACATACACCCACACCACCTTTCATTGATCCTTGCGTCAAGCTCTAATGCTGCTTTAACTGTTTATCAAAGTAATGGCCACTCAGGAGAAGCACATTACCAAAGGCCCATCTGTCGACGGCGAGTCGCTAGCAGAAGAGAAATGTTTGGAGCATGATGTTTATCAGGCTGTCACCTTTCTGTTGTCATATATATTTTCATACTTCGCTATTTTTATGAAATCTCTCCTGTCTGCAAAGCCACAGGGGCAAATGGGAACACACAGATGGAAGTCACTGTTGGACTGACAGCTGTCAGACACCATGTGTATATGTGTGCTGATGAACTGCAATGACATGGTGTGACTTGTTTTAGGCTTGTCGTTTGACCCTTGTCTGTAGTTGCCTCTGTTTATCCCTGATGACGATTAAAGCTGTGAAAAGCTTAAACGGGCTGCGCAGCAGGATACTACACGCACACAGCTGAGCCACAGACCCCACACATGACGTCAACAACAGAACTTGTAGTATGGTACTTTGAAATACATCAGTCGTGTACACGCACACACACACAACCAGTTTAAAGTTTTGGATCGTTAAGATTTTTTTTGTTTTTAAAAAGTCTTTTCTGCTCAGCAAGGCTGAATTTATTTGATTAAAAAAACAGTTATATTGTTAAATATCATGACAATTTAAACAGCATCATTACTCCAGTCTTCAGTGTCACATGATTCAGAAATCATTCTAATATGTGGATTTAATGTTAAAAAAAACCTTTCATTATTATTATTATTATTATTAATGTTGAAAACAGTTGTGTACAATTGTTTTTCAGGATTCTTTGAAGAGTAGAAAGTTCGAAAGAACAGCATTTATTTGAAATAGAATCTTTTGTAACATTATACATGTTTTTGCTGTAACTTTTGATCAATTTAATTCATCCTTGATGAATAAAAGTGTTAATTTTTTTTTAAATTCTTTCCCCCAAAAAATTAAATAAAAAATTCGTTCTGACCCCAAACTTTTGAGCTGTTATGTTTAATGTTATAAAAGCTTTCTATTTCAGATAAATTCTGTTCTTTTGAACTTTCTTTTCATCAAAGAATCCTGAAATAAAAACTGTTTTCAACATTGAAATTATGAGAAATGTTTCTTGAGCATCAAATCATCATATTAGAATGATTTCTGAAGACTGGAGAAATGATGCTGAAAATTCAGTTTTGATCACAGGAATAAATTACACTTCACTATATATTCACATAGAAAACAGCTTTTTTAAATTGTAATATTTCACAATATTACTTTTTTTTTTTTAAATCAAATAAATGTAGCCTGAGTGAGCAGAAGAGACTTATTTTAAAAACATTACAAATCGTACCAATCCAAAAATTGTGTCTGGTAGTGTGTGTATATATATATATATATATATATATATATATATATATATATATATATATATATATATATATATATATATATATATAATGGCTGTCAAAAAATTAGCGTGATTAAAATTATGTGAAATTAACGCACCCGCCCCAGACCTACGTTGGTCATCTTACATTTTATATAGTTGATTGGTGATGAACATGAAGCAGGGCAACAGCTCACTGCATGATGGAGCCTATAGAATGCAGTTAAAATGTCCCTAAAATTCAAGATTATGGGGCAAGAATGCCCCAGTATAAGTTTTTGTCTCATATTTATATCATAAGTTAAGCAAAATCACACACGTGCTGTTTTTCTTCCAAAAAGCAATGTGACATTGATTTACAACAGTTCAATAAATAAGTTAATATTGTGGTATCTTTTAAACATAATATTATCTGTTTTAGCTACATTTTGTTTGATTTTCAAGTCGAACACACCTGGTGTTTCGTTTCTGAATGGATTTGCATATTGAGCCAATCAATCGGGTGAACCAATGATGCAATGGCCTATTCATAAAGAGAACCATTTACTTAATTCATTCGATTCGTTCAAACGGCTGATTCATTCAGGAATTAATTACTCAATTATTTACTCTTTTAGACATTTGCTGCCACTTTTTTTGTTTAGTTTTTTTGCATATCTGAACTTTGACTAATTTCTGACCTACTGCATATAACATTTTCTTGATGATAAAATAATCTAAAGTAAGCAATTCAGAACTAGAACTGTGTATTGGCAACAAAGGCAAAAACACGATACGTATCCCAATGCCACAATAAAATATATCACGATACGGGTCTACACTAAATTTTACCTTAGCAGAATTTAGCATAATAGCTGTTTATTAAACAATGCATACTGTAAGGCAATTGCTAACTAATTGCTAACACAAATTAACACACTCTCTACATTTAAGAAAATTTATTCAAAAATTAGTAGCATTCTAAACTAATTCTCTTACTTCATTGTAGCTCACGCACTCACATTCAGACAGTCACTCTCATAGAAACATTCAGCAACACAGAAACTTAATGCTGCCCTGCTATTTTTTATTAATAAGATAGCTTCACCACTGAAGAGCTACATTATCTTTCTCAGCAAAGGAGAAGGTAACTTCACTGTTTTTGAATCAATTAAACTCACTGCTTCACTGTTAATAGAGAAACGCAGCACAGACTGAGGTCATTCATACAAGCACAATCTTTCTCTCTCTCTCAGGCCCGTAAATGAACACAGACTTGATGCATCAAACTTTTTTCTGTGAATAGAATATCAAACTGAAGATCGCTAAACTGCCAGCTTACCGGTGTTTTCAGAAATGTAATTTACGTGAGCAGGCAGACCATATTTACTTCCAAATAGTAATTAATCCACACAGAACAGAATTCAAATCCATATTGTAGTAACTGTTTAAAAGTATGGATTCAGTCAGACTTGGTAAGTAGAAAGTACTGTTTGTATACCTGTCACTATGTGTGGAATAATTGTGAAAAAATGTGATTTATAGTGCATTGTCAACATTTTCAGAGTTCAGCATGCTGCTTGCAGCAAAAATATGTTTAACGGCGAAACACTTCATCTCAATAGCTCTGGGAGAAAGCCTATTGCTACTGTGCCTTTAAGAGTTCAATGCAAATTCCCTTTTCACATGTGAAATGAGAAAGAGCACTCACACTATAAAAGCCTTTTTGCCAAGGCTGTTTTACATTTGTGAACAGTATTCAAAATACAGTCTGTACTGAAATGTGGGGGGAAAAAGAAAATTCCTCATTCTGAAAAGTCTATTTTCACATAGTGATCCCTAAATCCCTAGTTTTCAAAAGAACAAAAATGACTATATAAATATCCACAATAGTATTAACAAAATTAAATGGAGCATTTTTACAGTATTGCAAGCAAGCAAGAAAAAAATACAAATGTTAGCATACCGTACATTAATAAATAAGCCTTTCTTTCACATTACTAAAAGCATATCTATAAGCCCTCTCTGTGCGTATCACCATGTGTATCAGTGACTTAGCAGTGGAGTTAGTGATTATCACTGCTTCAGTGATATTCAGGAGGGTTGTTCGGGCTCTGTTGTGAGGTTGTGTAAGTGCTCGTATCCTTCCCCCCAGGACTCTCTTAAAAATAACCTTTCTGCTGGCTTAATGATGTGTCTGTCCACGGCCTGACTGGATCAGATCTGATGGCTGGATGACGGTAGTGCCGGACGCTGACTGCTTGTCACCTCTTGCCCCCAGGAGCTGGCGGGAATGAGATCTTGTCTTTCTCCTGAAAGAAATGGAGAGAGATGAGTGGTAGCTAAGTAATTAACTGACGTTCCTTGCACTGCACTGAGAGGGAGACACTGTTGACTAACCTTTAACCTTTTGTTTAGTCTCTTGTTTTTGTTTAGCCTGGAAGCTCAATTATTAATTTAGTTTCTTAACTATTATTATTTCCTGATAGTTTTAGATTATTCTGATATTTTGTTATTGTCCACACATCAAACAGAATATTAAACAAAGATATTTTCATATAGTCCATTTCTGGTGGTCTATAAGCTTGATATTAATTTCCCACAATGTAGTTCTTGGCACTAAACAGACTTAAAGTATAAATTTAAGATCATAAAAAGCCTTAAACAGGGCTGTACATAGACTTTATTTGCACCTATCTCTGGTGCTACAGAGGTTGAAAGTTTTGTAGCGCAAGACTCACAGGCCACACAATTGTAGTACTGGTACATACAAAACGTCTGTTACCGTCTCTGGAAACAACCACAAGTTGCGCAGTTAAGTTTCCTGTCATCATCTAACACGCTCGATTAGCTACGGGAAATGGCATATAGAGGAAAGTGCATCAGAATTATGGAAGTGTTACCTTAAAATTATAAAGAGCACCAGGTTTGTTGTGCTTGTTTTTAGGGCTGCATTTGGGCAAAATATTATTTTTTATATATTAATGACTAATAATCATCATCATAATAATACAATATAATTAATACAATATAATAAATCACAATAATTACAATATAATATATATATATATGTATATATATATTTATTATTAGTATTATTAGTATTATTATTTTTATTTTATTTTTTATTATTAGTATTAGTATTTTTTTTAAAGGAGTAAAGCAATATACAGTGAAACCATTAATGTTACATTTTCCCTCCTTCTAATTTTAACTATAATAACCCCCCTCACCCCCAAGACATCCCTAGGCAGCTTAAATACAACATAATAACATAGCGTCTGGTTACAAAGTCAAAATATAACCATTATGCCACTACACCTTTTCAAGGCATGTACCCATGCATACCAACCAAAACAAAAGTAATGATGATAAAAGTATCACTATTACAGTATAAATGCATACACAAAAGAGAGGGAAGAAAATAATTATAATAAATATAATTTTGCCATTCTGTGAGACAAACTACACTGAGGTCAAAGCAGCAAATACAACGACACAACAAGAAGTAAAGAGAGAGATACATGGAAAATAGGTCAACTGGTAATTCTTCCAGATTTTTAAAATTTCAAAATAGGTTCCCACTTCTAATAAAATCTGTCCACAGAACCCTTTAATGTAAATTTTATCTTTTCTAATTTTAAAAAGAACATCACATCTTCTAGCCAAACTGTTGCAGATGGAGGGGTAGGGGATTTCTAACTTAACAAGATTCTTCTGCGGGCCAATAAAGAAGTATATGCAATGATGTCCCTCTGGGTTGCAGTTAAGGTAATTGTTATAGTGTCACTGGGAGATCCAAAAAATAGTTATTGAGGAACAAGGCCGCAATGTCACCCCAAGAGCCTCACTGATAGTTTTAAAAAACAATTCCCAGTAACTATTTAGAGAGGAGCAAGACCAGAATGTATGTGTCAGACTGGCTGGAGAGAAAGAGCATCTATCACAGGCTGCATCTAACCCAGGATATATTCTCGCTAACCATTCCTTGCTCAAGTGTACCCTGTGAAGCACTTTAAATTGTATGAGCCCTAACCTAAGACAGGATGATGATGAGTGGACCCTTTTACATGCCTCCCTCCAAAAAGCCTCAGACAACATTATGCCCAGTTCACCTTCCCATTTGGATTTATTTTTATCCAGATTGTACCCTTTCAAAGACATGAGCTGGGAATATAATATGGAAATCAATCCTTTATTATTAAAATTGAGAGTAAGACTATCTCAGGGTGAGGTAGGAGGAAAATCAGGGAAAGGTGGAAATTTGTTCTTAACAAAATTACGAATCTGAAGGTATCTAAAAAAATGGCTTTGTGGGAGATCAAACAGTCTGCAGAGGTTCTCGAAACTGTTAAATAAACCCTCAGTATATAAATCTTTGATGCATATTAGACCGGAAGTTACCCACTGTCTAAATGATGAGTCTGTTGTAGAGGGAGGGAATAAATGATTTTTGTAAATAGGACCCAAAACTGATGCTGATGTAAATTTATAGTGACAGCGAAACTGATTAAAGATCCTAAGAGTAGAAAGTACTACAGGGTTGGATGTGAATCGAGAAGCTTTCAAAGAATACACTAAAGCAGGGAGAGAGGAAGCGTGACACGTTTCTGCTTCAATTAAACACCAATTTGTTTCTTGGCAATGAAGCCAAAATAATATTTTCTGAATATTTGCTGCCCAGTAATAATGAGTGGAACTTGGGAGGCCTAAACCACCTGCATCACGGGTCCCCTGAAGAATATGTTTGTTAACTCTGGGGGATCTTATTTTCCCAAATGAAAGGGGATATAGTGTGATTAATTGAACGGAAAAAGGATTTGGGGGAAGAAAAAAAACCGGTAGGGACTGAAACAAATAAAGGAGCTTGGGAAGAATTGTCATTTTCACTGAATTTATACATCCAGCTAAAGTAAGGGGAAGACTACGCCACCTTTCTAACTCAGCCTTTACTTCTTTGAACAGAGCTTTATAATTGGCTTCAAACAAAGAAGAAAAGGAGCGCATCATGTGAATTCCAAGATATTTAAAGCCATTTGGAGAAAAACGAAAGGGTAATGATTCTTGTTGAATTTGTAATGCCAAATCATTCATGGGGAAACATTCACTTTTTTGGAAATTTAATTTGTATCCCGAAAAGGTACCAAACCGACCTAGTAATGATAGAATTAAAGGACAACTAGATATGGGGTCACTAATGTAAAGCAAAAGGTCATCGGTGTATTAAGACACACGATGTTCAATACCCCCCCGGGTGTGGAGAAGTATCAGAAAGATACATTATGTTAGCGAGTCTACGAATATTAGAGAAAGATGGGCGACCTTTTATAAATCCTGTTTGATCGTCTGAGATTATCCAAAGGAGGACAAGTTCTAAACGAAATGCCAATACTTTAGCTAAAATTTTAATGTCGGTGTTTAAAAGAGATATAGGACGATACGATTCACACTGGGTAGAGTCTTTATCTTTTTTATGGAGGAGTGTAATAGATGCTTGAGAAAAGGTTGGAGGTAGGGAACCTAAAAGTCATAAATTGAATCGGGTCTTGTCCTTCCAACTTTTCGGGGATGCCCACAACTCTTATATTAGATCTCCGAGAGCAATGTTCGAGGTCGTGCAGCTTTTCCTTCAGTGATACGTTCTCCCTCAGTAACGCATCCATTGAAGCCTCGACATTTACCAGCCTATCACTGTAGTCATTTAGGCCATCTTCAACCTCGCAAAGTTGTACGTCATGAGCTTCGTAATATGATTTAACTTGTTCCAATGTCGCGTTCACAGGTGACAGTGCACCAGCCAGTTCTGTTTTTAAAAGAAAGTGAACTACTTGCGTCATATCAGAAAGCAGCACTGACCGAAGCCTTTCGAGATCTTTGGGTAAAGCCGTTAAGCCCTCAGGGGATGGCGCCATATCGTCTGTCTTGCTTGAAGCTTCACTGTCTTTGTCGGCAGTTTTATTCCGAAGTTGCTTTCTACTTGTCATTTTTGCTCCACCGTTATTTCAAGTAATATCAGGTGCCAGATAGTCGATTGTAGTGAATAAATATTTTAAAAAATGACTAAATGAACGAAAGAGGTCGGGAGCTACACTCACGTGCGTCTTCTCACGTCATCCTTAAACCGGAAGTCCAATATAATCTTTTTTTTAATAAAATATTATTATATCTTATAATCTTATTTTATAAATATTACAATAGGGATATTTATGATTTTAATATAAGTATTTATAAATCATTAGAAAGGTCTATGGATTTGCATGCTTCAAGCTTCTTTAGAGAGAAGTCTTTCTTTTTCTTATTGAAAGTTGGTTGAAGCGATTGCATGTGAATTCATTCTACCTGGCAGCGTCTCTCTACTAATAGTGAAGCTGTGGGGTTTTAGTTACTGAGAAATATATGGTAGAACTTTTATTGATAAATCAACGGAACAGTGTTGACAATACATTTCTGCGATCCTTTGTTTCTGTGTGTACGTGATCGGCACGTGATGTGCGAGCGCATTAGCTTAACTTGCGTGTACAATAAGCCGTTAAAAATGTGCATTCACCCGATCGATTTTGAGCATCCAGATGGTATAATCAAGCATATCATGTGAAGCACTATCGGAATATGCATTTATTTGTCATATTAACTGTTAGAAACAGAGCGTAAATGTGAACTTCAAAGATTTCTTATTCTGTTGCGCCCCTCTATAGGCCATGATCAGCGACTAGTCGACATCAAAATTAAAGCATCGTGGCAACCCCTAGTACACACATGAAATGTACACTAATGTCTGTTTCTTTAATACCTGAACCCGGAGGGCGCCCTCATGCAGAAAGTCCACAAGTGAGACTCGTCTTTCCATTCATTAGAGCCGTCGCTCTGCTGTTATTGTGAAGCCTACTATAGTAACTGCAAAACAATTTTTATGTATGTCATGTTTTTTAAGCGCAAATCTGTGTTCGTGGTGATCATCCCTGTATGCCTGTCTCTCAGACATAAAAATCTTTTGTCAAATTGGACCGATAGTGAAACTAAAGTGCTTCTCCTCATCCAGGTCGATAAAGAAGACAGTACAGCTTTTTATGGTCATTTTTGATGATTGACATCACAGTTTACTTTCGTACTGTGGAAATGGTATCTTACCTGTAAAAAGACGGAACTCTTGTGTGAACAGCACATTTGTGCAGTTTCAGGAAAAGTAGTTCTGGTAATTTTACTATAATGTAGTGGGATTACATCTCGCAATTTCAGATTTGCGAGATATAAATTCAGAATTGCGTTACATAAAGTCGCAATTGTGTGTTATAAAGTCACAATTGCAAGATATAGGCTAAACTATAAAAATAAATTCGCAATTGACTTTTTTTCTTGCAATTGCGAGTTTATATCTCGCAGTTCTGACATATTTTCTCATAATTGTGTGATATAAACGTGCAATTGCGAGTTATAAAGTCCAATTCTAAGGAAAAAAAGACTGACTTTTTCCCTCATAATTGCGACTTTATAACATGCAATTGCAACTTTAAATCATAAAATTCTGACTTTATAAAACAATTGCGACTTTATATCACACAATTTTGACTTTATAACACACAATTCTGACATAAAAAGTCAGAATTGTGAGATGTAAACTCACAATTGTGAGAAAAAAAAGAAAAAATATTATTTTATTTTTTATTCTGTGGCGGAATCAAGCTTCCATACAAACGTTCAAACTCAATGCTTTTCTAAAAAGCACAACTATGTTGTATTCAGGGGTTACCAGGGTAACTGCTATATTTTTGCTGTTCCATAAGTGCCACCTACTGTCAGAGAGTGAAGCTGCATTTTTTTTTTATTTGGCTGGTAGATCGAAGAGAAGCTAATGTGCATTCAAAAAATCTGAAAAAGTTCAGATTTCATCCCTATGGAGAAACAATATGTTTCTGCATAGGGATGCATTTTTTTTTATTTGGCTGGTAGATCAAAGAGAAGCTAATGTGCATTCAAAAAATCTGAAAAATTTCAGATTTCATCCCTATGGAGAAACAATATGTTTCTGCATAGGGATGCATTTTTTTTTATTTGGCTGGTAGATCAAAGAGAAGCTAATGTGCATTCAAAAAATCTGAAAAATAAGGGTAAGATAATTTTACAAAATAAATATTGTCTTTGTCAAAACCGGTTTCATTTGAACTGTAATGTTTAAATCGTCATTTTATGGTTTCTATGTTACCATAGACATTGCTCTACCCCACCCATATGGTATTAGTTTTATTTGTGCAGGTCTTAAAAAGGTCTTACAAAGCCTTACATTTTTGCAGATGCATGCAGACACTTGTCCCTGTGCTTTTTATGCAAAATATACTGAACCAAGCTGTTTTGACCTGAGATCATTTAGATATACAGATGGCTTTAAAGTGTAATTGTAAGAGAGGGTCAGAGTTGAAAAGAGTTGGCACTCGGCTGTGTGCTGTCTGAATGAGTTGGACCACATCAGAGCAGACTCGTTCTGACTGGACATGGCTGCCATTTGAGAAACTCAGCCTCAGTAATGAGCTCTTTTATTCCAGAGGAAACAAAGCCAAGTCCGTTTAAAGGAGATAAGATCCCCCTCCAGTGATCGTTCTCTCTGTCTTTTTGTCCCACTCCACGTTGTCTTGAGGGCATGGGAAAGGCAGTGACATCCCTGTCTCTCTACCTGGAGCATCCTTTGCCCCAAGCAGACAGTTGTGCACAAAAATACCCCTGTCCCTCCCTCCGTGGCTATTCCTGAGCCTCCCGCTCTCTCGCTTCAGCAGCAGAAGTAATGAGTGTCTCTTTGATTACATCTGCTGTGTTTAGGTGCTCTGGGGTACATGCTTTTGGTCCAACTTGCCTTAAGATAAATGCCTGGCTGTCCTGATGTCACGTCACCCAACTTGTTGAGTTATGTACCCGTGTTTTTTTTCTCCATAGGGATGTTCCTTCTCTTATCTGTTCCCTTTGACTGCCCTAAATGTTTTCTTGTTCTCTCTCACTCATTGCATCATACTCCTGGTCTACCCCTTCACTTTTTTGTTGTTTTGTTCTTTAGGGCTCTTTTGACTTGGCCCAGTAAGCAACCATGTAGAAACCACCAAGATTGAGCTAGTAATCGCCTAGCAACAACCAAGAAAATGGATCCTAAACTTCCTAAAAATGTTTTGTTGCCTTCACATTGTTTTGAAAAACGTAGATATAAGATTTTCAGCAGGTTTAACTACCGTATAATAGTTTGAGGTTGGTAAGATTTTAAAAAATGTATTGAAGTCACTTCTGCTCACCAAGGATGCATTTATTTGATTAAGAATACAGTTAAACAATACAGTTCAATTCTAATTATTTTCTATAATTGCAAAGCTTGGAATTTCAGCATCATTACCCCAGTCTTCAGTGTCACATGATCATTCAGAAATCATTCAAATATGCTGATTTGGTGCTGAAGAAAAATGTCTTATATAATGTCTTAAATAATTGTGCTGCTTTAATATTTTATATTTGTTTGAGATTCTTTGAAGGACATGTATTTGAAATGTTTACACTTCACTTGTCTTTGCTGTCTCTTTTGATCAAATGATTGCATCATTCCTGAATACAAATCGTAAAAAATAATAATAATAATAATTGAGTGATAGTGTATATTACATGAATAAAACCAAGTGAAAAGGCCCTTTCACACTGAGCCTGACACAATAAAGCGAAGCTAATAGGTGGTGCTGACCGATAAGGCATTTTCCTTGTATATGTGTCTTGAGGTTTTTCCATTTGGCTTTAACCTCGCCTGCTGTACAGCATGCATCAATACATTAAGGCTACGTTCACACTGCAGGCTGAAACGACCCAATTCCGATTTTTTTTGCCCCTATGCGACCTGTATCTGATCTTTTCATGACAGTCTGAACGACACAGATCTGATCTTTTCAAATGCGACGCAGGCCACTTGGGTATGTGGTCCAAATCCGATATGCATCCGATCTTTTGAAATGCGACTTCAATCTGAATGGCCAGGTCACATGTATCCGACCCGCACGTCATTGATATGCGACAAACGTCATAATTCTGCGTTGAAGTAGGCGGGAATCAGAAGATAAACAACAACTATGGTGTACGATGCTGAGACCAGTCAATGGAAGGGAAGCGAGGTTTCTGATTTAATTAATATTTGGGGGGACAGCTCTATTCAGGCCATGTTTAGCTACTTCCGCAAACAACAAGTGACGTCGTTGACCGTTGAGTACTCTTCTGCGCATGCGGGTCACTTCTGGGTCATTTCACGTTCACACAGAAGATCACAAAAGGTCGCATTTAATTGGAAATGTGAACGGCCTTGCAAAAAATTCGGATTTTAT
Source organism: Siphateles boraxobius (assembly GCF_051911475.1). Lineage (NCBI taxonomy): Eukaryota > Metazoa > Chordata > Actinopteri > Cypriniformes > Leuciscidae > Siphateles > Siphateles boraxobius. The sequence continues at coordinate 34,553,265 of NW_027509042.1, forward strand.
CAAAAAATCGGAATTGAGCATTAAGCCCCTGCAGTGTGAACGAGGCCTAAGATAAATAAATGATGGTCCTACACCAGAACACAAACTATCTATAATGCTTTCGAAAAAATGTTTTTTTACCAAATACATCATAAAATCGCAGATGAGTAACAAATGTCAAGCTACACTTCACAATTTGAGATTTTTACTATGTTTTTGCTCAAAACCCACTTTAAACCATCATCAAGTGCTTGTAATAACTAACGCTTGCTATCTAAAGTTCTTTTTGACCCTATAATGGACAGACCTGTATTAGTTGTAGTTTTTTATGATGGACTGAACGTTACGCTAAAACTGTTTACCATTTCTCATGTAAACATTTATGGTTATAAAAATAGCCTGAACCACATGAAAAACACAAACGGAATACAGGTCCTTCTCAAAAAATTAGCATATTATGATAAAGTTCATTATTTTCCATAATGTAATAATAAAAATTAAACTTTCATATATTTTAGATTCATTGCACACCAACTGAAATAATTCAGGTCTTTTATTGTTTTAATACTGATGATTTTGGCATACAGCTCATGAAAACCCAAAATTCCTGTCTCAAAAAATTAGCATATCATGAAAAGGGTCTCTAAACGAGCTATTAACCTAATCATCTGAATCAACTAATTAACTCTAAACACTTTTTAAGGCTTTTAAAAACTCCCAGCCTGTTTCATTACTCAAAACCGCAATCATGGGTAAGACTGCCGACCTGACTGCTGTCCAGAAGGCCATCATTGGCACCCTCAAGCAAGAGGGTAAGACACAGAAAGACATTTCTGAACAAATAGGCTGTTCCCAGAGTGCTGTATCAAGGCACCTCAGTGGGAAGTCTGTGGGAAGGAAAAAGTGTGGCAAAAAACGCTGCACAACGAGAAGAGGTGACCGGACCCTGAGGAAGATTGTGGAGAAGGACCGATTCCAGACCTTGGGGGACCTGCGGAAGCAGAAGACAGAGTCTGGAGTAGAAACATCCAGAGCCACCGTGCACAGGCGTGTGCAGGAAATGGGCTACAGGTGCCGCATTCCCCAGGTCAAGCCACTTTTGAACCAGAAACAGCGGCAGAAGCGCCTGACCTGGGCTACAGAGAAGCAGCACTGGACTGTTGCTCAGTTTTGCATGTCATTCGAAAATCAAGGTGCCAGAGTCTGGAGGAAGACTGGGGAGAAGGAAATGCCAAAATGCCTGAAGTCCAGTGTCAAGTACCCACAGTCAGTGATGGTCTGGGGTGCCATGTCAGCTGCTGGTGTTGGTCCACTGTGTTTTATCAAGGGCAGGGTCAATGCAGCTAGCTATCAGGAGATTTTGGAGCACTTCATGCTTCCATCTACTGAAAAGCTTTATGGAGATGAAGATTTCATTTTTCAGCACGACCTGGCACCTGCTCACAGTGCCAAAACCACTGGTAAATGGTTTACTGACCATGGTATTACTGTGCTCAATTGGCCTGCCAACTCTCCTGACCTGAACCCCATAGAGAATCTGTGGGATATTGTGAAGAGAAAGTTGAGAGACGCAAGACCCAACACTCTGGATGAGCTTAAGGCCGCTATCGAAGCATCCTGGGCCTCCATAACACCTCAGCAGTGCCACAGGCTGATTGCCTCCATGCCACGCCGCATTGAAGCAGTCATTTCTGCAAAAGGATTCCCGACCAAGTATTGACTATTGAGTGCATAACTGAACATAATTATTTGAACGTTGACTTTTTTTTTTGTATTAAAAACACTTCTTTTATTGGTCGGATGAAATATGCTAATTTTTTGAGATAGGAATTTTGGGTTTTCATGAGCTGTATGCCAAAATCATCAGTATTAAAACAATAAAAGACCTGAAATATTTCAGTTGGTGTGCAATGAATCTAAAATATATGAAAGTTTAATTTTTATCATTACATTATGGAAAATAATGAACTATCACAATATGCTAATTTTTTGAGAAGGACCTGTATATATCTTGGAAATCATGCTTTGTACGCTGTTTCAAGCTCATCATATCGCATAATTCAGGGGAATATTAATAGAAATTATATACTGTATAAAGAACATGTGATAATGAATCTGTTCTCAGACACCAGCGATAACAAGAACTCAACATCCATGCTCTTCTCTCTTGAACCCTTTTCTTGTGTTTACACTGGTTTTCAAAACAGCACATTTTATCCCTTAAAACTCATCTATGATCACCAAAATGACACATTTAAATGTTGTTTCCGTGGAAAAAAAACTCTTAAAATAGCTTGAATGTAACTATACACCCTTGCCTCATTTAGTATACTCGGTTCTATGCATATGCAAATTAACCCCACCTCAACTCACTCACACCAGCTCAGAGATCCACCAGTTGACGTGATTGGTTACAAGGTAGTTTGTGATGTCAGAAACACCAGCAATTTCAAACTGTGTTTTTGAGACTGTCTTTGGTTTCACTGTAGTTTTAGGGAGAAAATACTCTGCAATGGTGTTAAATTATGAATTTGCACATGGTTTGTCTTAAAGCATATTAAAAACACCACATATACATATAAACAACATTTAAAAGCTTTATTTTCACCACAGGGGGTTTAAACTCAAATCTAATCGAAAAGCCGGTTTCATATAGGGTGACGGAGAAAAAAAATCTAGCTTTGACACACTGCAATTGAATGAGCCTGGTGTGAATAGCTCCATAGGGATCTATTTTGTCGATACAAGACATCGCGTCGTACATTTGCATCGTGCTCAGTGCGAAAGGCCCTAAACGTTGAAAAAAAATTACAAATAAAGGAATTTTTTTAATACATGCGAGTGTATGAAATTTAATCAAATTATTTTCAAAAATGTTTTTAAATATATTTGAGGTAAAAAAAAATTATAAACTAGTGTTTTTTCTTTATGATGTTAGAGACATTTTTACCCCCACCTCAAAAAAAAAATCTAAATGGATTCAAAAAATTTAAAACACACTTATCATAGATGAGGTGTTTTGATATCTCTGCATAAATAATAATAAAAAATGAGTTTCATGTCATTGATCCTAAAAAAAACTATCGCAATGACCTGGCAGCCACCCAGGTTTACTTACTAGTTTGTTGTTCTACATAATAGATGACAGACATTTAGGAATTATTCCATGATAATGTATGTGGTGTTGTGGTGTGTTGCCTCTTCACTCCTCTAAAATGACAAAATCTAGAAGCAAACTGTCTGTTACACCAGACATTATACCAGTAATTATACCAGACTAATAAATGACCTTTGAGAAAGCACTGAGCTTGAAAAGAAAAGGATGGAGAATATGAGGAAGAGGAAAAAGGTGTATTTGACGTTGAAGTGTTTGAAGAGAGAGAGAGAGAGAGAGAGAGAGAGGGCTGGACAAAAGGGGCTGTTAAAACGAGGTGGTTAATTGTTCACTTTGGGATGGCATCTTGTCAGCAGAGATAAGTTGTCACGTTTTCCACTTGAGCTGAGACTAAACGATTGTAAAATAAGTTACGGCCGTCCTTGGGGCTGTGTGCTGATGCACGGCGCTGGGAGCATGCTCAGTGCCAGCCTGAACACCCCCCTCCCCACATCAGCGCTTTCACTCGGCCTGAAATTGATGTGAACGGAATGTTATTTTATTCTGCCGCTAGTCACAGCTGTCAGTGCCGCTTATGAAAAGTGAAGCAGACCCTCTGATAGCCTGAGCTGGAGGATCAGCCAAACGCCAGTCAGAACTGGCCTCTCACGAACACGGGTGCTCGATCATTTAAACCAGTGTAGACATCATGGAATGTTCTACACTCTAAAAACGGTCTGTGAAAATAGGGCCCAATGTACAGTTAATTTGAAGGAATTTTTTGTATTGATTTTACACCGGTGCTTTTTCTTTATTTTGAATGATGTTTTAGGTTTAACCCTCTGCGGTCTTAGGTGGGGTTTTTGGACCCTGGATGTGTTTTGACAATTGTGCTTGTTTCAGTTACTTGTAACATTTTCTTGGCTATAGTCTGATTTGTAAACTTGAACAGAATTGTTTTATATAAATGACTATAGAATAAGAAATATAAATATCTCCAAGTTTTTCTATAGATTTTTCTTACGTCTGTACTGTACATGTGAGGCAGAGTTACATTCTGAATAAATTGAGAATCAGGATTTTTTGTTTCAAATAGAGATCACGATTCTGAATAGATATCTAAACAAAATAAAAGGTAATTTACTAGAGGTTCTGACAAATGTTTTTTTGCTGCAGTCTATTTCAAATATTTCATTTGAATTATTTAAATAAAATCTGTTTAAATGAATGATTCAAGGACTCACTCAAACACTTTAATATTCTCTGGATAAATCAGCGTTTTTGAATGAATCTGTTGAATGAATGATTCAATGACAAATGCATTTTTTTTCACCACCTGGTGTAACAAATTTACTCTGTTTTGATCACTACTTTAGACATCATTGTTTATCCCAGTAATCTGTGATGATTTGTGTTATTGTAACAGAAATTTTGATACTGTGTGGTTTAAAAAATGTTTCAAACCATGAGAACTGCTCTATGGGTCAGCGGCAGTGCCAACGCAGATGTAAATGTTCTGCTGTTATTGTACTTGTCAAAGGTTTAATAGACAACTGGATCATTGTCATTTAGGGATAAGATCCCATAGGTGTTTGAATGGAGATCGTGCGGCACTAGTGTGTGATAAAATAGGGCTGAACATCAGTCTCTCTCTCTCTCTCTGTGTGCAGATACCAGTATGGGAGATTCTGTGTGCTCCAGCCCTAGCATATCCAGTACCACCAGTCCAAAGATGGATCCGCCCCCATCGCCCCACGCCAACCGCAAAAAACACAGGAGGAAGAAGAGTACCAGTAACTTCAAGGTGGATGGCTTCTCTGGAACTGCAGAAGGTACTTCCTGTCTCTGTCCCACACAATCTGGTCAGATCTCTGCTGAACATCTTTTGGTCTGCACATTCAGCCACCTTCCTAAGAACACTGGTCCTTAAATGGTCTTCAAACGTTCTCCTGTATCTTTGGCTGAGCTTTTGCAATGCCATTGATATTTTAAATGGGGAGTCAAATGAGGGGGAGTGTGCTTTGTGAGAAAACATTGCACAAAAGTCCACAATGAAATATTTGGATTTTAAAATCTATTTAAACCTGGAAACAGATGGAAAATTGTCAGGTCAATAATCAAATTAGCATTGGCAGGATGGCAAAATTTCAGTAGTCAGTAACAGCACCTGTGAAATTTAATAAGCAAAGACTAATTTGCATTAACACACTATTTGACTATTTAGCTTTTTTAAGTATTTTAAAGTTAATCATTATAAATAAACATTAATTAAAATAAATACATTAAATGCATGACATTGTAGCCTTTTTGTTTAAGCATTGCTTGAAAACAAGTATAGACAAGTGAAAAGTAATTGATAAAAAAATAAATAAAAAAAACCTTTGCAAGCAATAGAACGCAGTTATTGATGGTTTTCCTTTTCTTACTGTAAAGGGTTTATTAATGCTGCTAAAGCTATCCAGACAAGAACCGTGACCGTTATATTTTGTATTATTTTAATTTTAATACAAAATTGTTGGTCCTCTGTGTCCTTTTGACATCACTAAGATAAATACAAGTAATTTTTTTATTTGTATAATTGATCACATGAACTCCTTTAAATGAACTGTCAAAAATCCAGCTTTCTTTCTTTTTCTCTGAATTTCAAGTTAATTCATGTACTTTTTCATTCAAATTCTGAATGAATAATAACATTCACATGCAGACAATTTGTACAATATATAGATTCAGTACTTTTCATTAGAATCAAAGAAGCCTTCCCATATACCATCATGTATAAAAGCACATGCTGCATACACTGCTGCTGTCACACAAACGCAAGTGAGCACACACCGTCATGCAGTGAAGTTGCAGTCGAACAGATGTTTCTGAGCAGCAGATGTGCAATATGTTTCCTGCTGTCAGTATGGATCAGGCGGCTGACAGGCCTGCGTGGAGCAAGAGAAATATACTGAGTGATTATTACAATCTCACACAGAAAGGGAGGTTAAACGCCGTCTGTCACTCACACACACATAACTCCACTCAGCACTGCAGCCACCATTATGACACAGTGGATATATATTTGTATTTATTTCGCTAGAATTGAAGCTTAAAGTGATTTGATTAACATTTTATTTAGCGACACTTGTTTGTACAAAACTTTGCTAGAGGCCTACATAGGTTTACATGTGAATGTAATGTCAATGCAGATCTACAATTTACAAAATGATCTAACAAATTTGATTAAAAGTTACAGTAACACACTACCATTCAGCAGTTTGGGATTAGTATGTTTTTTTCTAAAGAAATGAATATGTTTTATTCAGCAAGGATACATTAAATTGATTATAAATGACAGTAAAGACTTTAACATTGTTACAGAAAAAAATCGATTTTAATTAAATGCTGTTCAGTTGAACTTTCTGTTTATCAAAGAATCCACAAAAATCTTAATCAGCAACTGTTTTCAACATCAGAAATAATAAGTATTTGTTAAGCACCAAAGCAGCATATTAGAAGGATTTCTGAATGATCATGTGACACTGAAGACTGAAGTATTGGCTGCTGAAAATTCAGCTTTGCATCACAAGAATAAATTACATTATAAAATGTATCAAATAGAAAACCGTTTTTGTAAGTTGTAATAATATTTTACAATAGTACCGTTTTTACTGTTTTTGATCCAATGGACACAGATGCGTAAATGCATGAAAAAGGTCACTGACAAAATGAAAATGTGCCCCACCGACTGCTTCTGTTAGTTTCAAACATAGCCGAGGATAATTTCCAACTGGAAATCAACTAAAAATCTCATAGTAAGGCTTAAATTACTACACTAATATACCGAATATTTATAAACAAAATTTGCATCAAAACTGTCTAATACCAAACTTTTATTAACTTTTTAAAGAAAATTTGGATATTTAAATTAACCTAAAAGAATTTAAAAATTGCTTGATCACAATATATTTATGAATCTCATGATATGCCTCGTTACATTTTCAAAATCTTATTGTGAATGTCTACACTTAATGCGGATAAGTTCTCAGTTTACTGTAAGTAGTTTATAACCTCTTTTCAGGGTGAGAATACAGTTCAAAAGTGTTATAAGGTCATCTGTATATATGTGTGTGTTTGTGTGTGAGAGAGACAGTGAGCATGTAGGAATGATGGATGAGTGTGTGTCAGCTCAGAGAGTGTGTGATTAATTAGACTGGACTTGTGTGGGTGGCCACGGCCTCTTGAGAGCGGAGGATCAGTGTTTGTTTAAAATGTTCCCAATCAACCCTTATTGATCCTCTCCCAAAGGGGGCCAATATATTGTCAGTGAGGGAAGAGTGTGTGTGTGTGTGTACATCCATGTGTCATGCTACATTATTTGCTTCAGAATTAAATGTATTCATTGTTTCTCTAACAGTACTATATACCATATATTTATGCATTCAGATGCTCTCAACTAGGGGATGTGACCCATAAATGTGCTTGTGGAACTGAAAAACTAGGTCCAAATAACAAAATTATACTGGTCCTCTAATTGTGCATAGGTAAAATGGCAAAAATAAATATGCATCAGACAGTATTAGAGTGCTAATTTAGGTCGTTGAAGCAATTAAAATTCGACATGCTAACATGAATTGGTTTCATGACAGGTTTCCAACTATGTAAATAAAAGAAAACAAAACTGGCAAGGCTATAAACTAATTACAATGATAATTTGACCACAACGAGATGTGACCACAATGTGTTTTGTGCACTGAATAAGTATATTATAATTTAAAATTTTATTATTAAATAACTTATTAAATTGCTTTTACTACCACTCAAAAGTTTGGGGTCCGTTGATTTTTTTTTTTTAAGAAACAAATTAATTCTATTCAACAACATGGATGAAGTAATTTATACTGTTAAAAACATTTTCAAATAAAATCAACTTTCTATTTATCAAAGAATCACAGTTTCCACCAAAAGCATAGCATTATAAGTTCAACTGTTTTCAACATCGTTAATAATAGGAAATGTTTCTTGAGCACCAAAATCAGCATATTAGAACGAATTGTGAAGGGTCATGTGACACTGAAGACTAGAGCAATGGCTGCTGAAAATTCACAGGAATAAATAAGTTTAAAAATATATTAAAATAGATAACAAATATTTTAAGTTTTAATAATATTTCAGAATAGTAATGCTTTGCATTTAATTAATTTTCATTAAATAAATTTATCCTTGGTGGGCACAAGAGACTTCTTGCAAAAACATTATTAAAAATCTTGCCGACTCCAAACTTTTGAACAATATTGTTAATGTGCAAAATAATTTTTTATTTATTTATTTATTTTAACTGTATTGGGTTGCCATTTGATGGCCAATGTAAAACCAGTTGAGACCTACTGATCTGATGCACCATGACTCTACCATGACTTTAGCATTTGAGAATTTTGAGAGGCCATCTGTTTCACTTAATTCTCTCTATGGTGCCACCATGTGGTCATGGAAGAGTGGAATTATGGGAAATGAGGCCCCTGGCAATCCTTGGATTGTAGTAAGCATATACATGACCATTGTTCCAAGATCATATTCAGTCTTTGATAAATCTCTGAACCTTACGTTTTATTTAGCAATTTATCCCATCTGGAGTTCTGTGTTGAAACAAAGAGATTTTTCTTGTAGTTTCTGACCTGTAGGGGTCTTCTGTGAGAAATGGGGTTGCATTAATGTACCTCACTCACCCCCTCTTTATTTCTTGCCATCACTATCTTTCTTTCACTCTTTACCCATTCTCCCTCCCCCTTTCCTTTTTCCTAACCCTGGAGAGCCACTTTGTCTTGCCCTTATTCACGTTTTTTGAAAAGGTTGAACGTTGTCAGACGCCGCCCGGTCCTCTTACCCAGCCCCCATTCGTCAGGCAGGCACTTAAGTGAAATATTATAAATAATCTACAGTATTGAAATCTTTTATCAGCTGTGTCACTTTCATTATTCAATAAGCGATTAGTAACAGTCTCCCAATTTAGCCATTAAGCACTTGTGCGTGGGGCCGGGGAGTGCTGTCACACCGCGGGCCTGCTGAGGGATAAGGCTGTCAGCTCCTCTGTTATTCATGAGCTCCACCAGCCAGGTACTGCGTCCATAGTGTTTTATATAACACACACTGTCACGGTCAGGTACTGCACTCAGTGTGTCTTATAGAACACTCACACACAAGCCGCGCTTCCATCACACTTCAAAATGCGCAAATTGAAATTGCGAATTGAAAATACGCCCAATGGAAACACGTCAATTTTGCAAAAAGTTTTTACGCTCACTTGCAGTGTTTTTTTTTAGGCAATTCGAAAAAGGAATATTTTCGCAAAACTGTAATAGAACAGACACCAGACATAGATGGCGCGGTATGTTTGGACAGAGAACGAGACAGAAATCTTTATTAAAACCCATATAAATTGGAATACTGAATGCCACAATCAAGACCTCAAAGCAGATATGAGGGATAAACACCAAGAAACACCTCATACGTGGCCACTCCCAAGTATAAGGTGCTTTCCTTGCCATTAATGCTTGGATAACATGCCTACGTCTCCTTCAAATAAAAGTAATGGCTAGTGCAGTGGCTGGGATATAAGTAAACCTACCAACATCTGTTGGCATCCTTTATGGAATTACTTATCGCGAGAGGAAAAAAAATTACGTTTCAGTCGACATTACATCGGTTAATGGAAACGCTGTCATTTCGCAATAGTTTTTTATCGACATTTAGAAAATATCGCAAAAGTTTCGCGCAAATCTGTAATGGAAACACTGCTATATGGGATCAATTTCCCGCCAGATGTATTGCGGCCACGGATCAAATATAATAAGCGTGAATAAAAAAATAACAAGCATGAAAAAAAACTTAAAACACATTAAAAAATATTTTTTACAAAACTTAAACTTGTGTTCATGCTTTCTTTAAAATTATGTTTTCCTTGGTTTTATTACTCTGTACTTTGCGCTCTCTTTCATTTTCTGCTAATAATTAATTTTTTTGTACGCTTGTGCTGTTTTTCTCTTCGCTCTTCTTTCCATGTTCTGCGCTTCCTCTTCCAAATGTTGCATTTCATGTGAATTAGGTCGGGCTTAAGCGTCACCATTGGTCCAGATTGTTCTAGATTGACAGCTCCTCCTCTAGCCAATCAAACGAAGAGGGGAGTTGACGTCACTCCAATGCGACTCGCGCTACTGATGCTCACTCGTAGCTACAGGTGAAGATAACCATCAGCTCAGCTGGCAAAAATCTTTCCGTGGCAGGACACCGCTAAACTGTATGTGTGCCTGCAACTCGACCTGTTACGTCTACCTGCCGATCCGTTATCGTTAAATTTGTCACCCTAACGACGACGACCTGTCACAGTTATGCCTGTCTGATGATCCATCATATTCACCTTTAATGCCCTGGCCTTACTTTTGGACCTTGCACTGTGAGCGTCGATCTCCTGCGAGCCACACAACAGTGTTTCATTAAAGAATTCCTGATTTGAACGAGAAATTTGAATGAATGACTCCCTCATAAAGACATTAACTTGACATGGAAGGGCAATGTCGGTCCTCCTGGGTGCAGAGTTTAGCTCCTCCAACCCTAATCAAACACACCGAAACCAGCTAATCATCATCTTTAGGATTATTAATACTGCTAGGTTTTTATCGGAGTTGACGCTAAACTCTGCAGGACAGCGGCACTCCAGAAACGACGTTACCTATCCCTGATCTTTTCAATAATTTTCATGTTGCTGTATTAAAAATGTAAGCTATATTTAAAACATTAATCCTAAAGTAATATGCAATTATGTAGCTGTGTAAATGAACACAATAACTATAATAAATCACTGCATATCAAATCCACCTGGTTTCTGTAATCTCCTCTGTACACTATCATTTTCATTAATCTTTTGTCAAATGGTGCATCTAGTCTAGAATTAATTTACCAGGCTACCTAGACTATAAGATCACTTAACAACAACAATTAAGAAAATATTTGAGGATAGCGTATTTAACTGTAACGGATCACCAGGTAGGCTGTGCGGTTTTTTTTCCTTTTATAAAGGATACATGTTTATTTTAAATTTTAGTTGTTGTTGTTCTTTGTTTTACATACTCTGAACTGTACCACAAATGCCTTTGTATTTGTCTTGTACTTTTTGCAGAGTATGGCTTGTCTGTAATGGATCTAAATAATATATATATAGATATATATATATATATAGATATATATATATATAGATATATATAAAGTTAGGCTTTGTGTAGCGTTGAAAGGCCAAATTCCTAAATTCTTCAGACGGGTAAAATGGACGTTTTTAACTTAATTTTTGCAAAGAAATGTAGTGTTTCAAAACTGCATGATGTTTTAGAGCTGCCTTAGCATATTAACATCATGGGCCAAGTATTGTTTAACACCAATTACCAGTGTGCGCATTAAAATGTAGGCTACCTCAAAAAAGAGGAATTTAATTATTTTTATGTTCAGAGTTCAGATAGCTTTACTGCTTAAAAGTCCTTGTAAAGTTTAAAATAAACTTGTCTTCCCCTGTACGAGTGAGCATCAGTAGCCCGAGTCGCATTGGAGTGACGTCAACTCCCCTCTTTGATTGATTGGCCTGAGATGGAGCTGTCAATCTAGAACTAGTGGACCAATGGTTACGCTTATGCCCGTCCTAATTTACATGAAACTCAAACTGCAACATTTGGAAGAGCAAGCGCAGAACATGGAAAGAAGAGCGAAGAGAAAAACAGCACAAGGTTACAATTGTTTTTATTATGAGCAGAAAATGAAAGAGAGCGCAAAGTACAGAGTAATAAAACCAAGGAAAACATAATTTTAAAGAAAGCATGAACACAAGTTAAAGTTTTGTGAAAAATATTTTTTTATGTGTTTAAAGTTTTTATTCATGCTTGTTATTTTTTGATTCACGCTTATTATATTTTGATCCGTGGCCGCAATACATTTGGCGGGAATTTGATCCCATACTGCTACACTTACATGCACTCTGATGGCAAGGTGCTACTTGAACAGTGTGCTTGGCTAACATCTCATGTGACACAAAACCAGCTAAAAACATGTTTGGTTCATATTTCACTCCAAAATCAATCAAATATTACTGCAAGAAGATTAACCTTATTTTAGAACCATCAAGAATGTTTGCATTGTGACATTATTTGCATTAAATATATTTTCCTTCTGAATTATCGTTATAATAATTTATTGAAAATATCTGTTACTGTATTGCAAAAATGTTTCTTTATACATCACAGTCATTTTTGTTGTACTTTATGCTTAAAGTAATAGTTTAATACAATATATTAGTTTTGCATATAATACAGTAAAAACAAAAAACTAAAATCCTTTCATTATTTACTCATTTTTGCGTCATTCCAAACTGCATGACTGCCTTCTATGAAACAACAACAAAAGAATATATTTCTAATAATGTTCTGATCATTCTCTTCCATAAAATTACAATTAATACAGCTTGGAGATTAAAAATAATTCAAAATCACCAGCCTGAATAATTTGTTCTGGAAATTGAATTGATCCAGTTCTCAACTTCAACACACTGCTGAAGTCTTCTGGTCGCTGCAGTCACATGCTTACTGTATTGGAGAAAATAAGTGTGAATAATGACTTGTATTTATATAGAGAAATGTAATTGAAAAGAGTTTTTTAAAAATTATTATAATGCGACTGTATACAGTGGATTCATTATCCATCTTATAAAGACATCCTAAAGGTGTCTAAGTTCCTTCATCTTCAATGCTCGTTGTTTTAGAAATGTATTTCTGAACACACACAATCTCAAAAGGGCTGGTAGAGTTTCAGATGATGTCATAGGGTCTTTCTTTAATTTTAGCTCACCTGCTCTTCTTTTTCCGAAACAGAGTCTTCTCACACACATTCCTCTTTCATCCCCCTACACACCCACACGAAGATCAATCCATCCCAGCATGCCGTGCATTTTTACACTCCTCGCATCCCCCCACAGTGGGCCGCTGAAAGCTCACCACTCAAATGGCAAACTTACTGCACGGACGATCACAGTTTATCAATTACCGCTGAGCTGTAGGGCCCTAAGTGGCCCTTGTTAAGTAATTACTACGTTTGATGCGAGCAGGAGAATGCGAGAGCCTTTGAAACCGGATCAGGCAGACGGCGTGGGTTCTGCGCTGCACAGGGACAGCGGGAGGATCATGAATGCCTTGATGGTTGCACAAAGAGAACGATACCTCAGGAAGGCGAGACGTTTTAAGAAACGGCCAGAAAGAGAAAGACATTCCAAAGGATGGCGGGGGCTCACAGGTGTCCTCAGCTGGAATCGGTCTGGCACGTGTTCGCATCGTTTAATTAAAGCGTTCTGCAGGTGAACGGCTCTGCGCTGTTTCTCTCAGGAACAAAGTGAAGATGGTCTCATGGCTTTCTAATGGTATGGAAAAAAGGACCATTCACCATCTCAAACTGAATGTTGCTGTCTGTGATCAACAAAAGCCATTTTGAAGTGTTTTTAAGACCTGCAAATGAGATAGAGACATGTTAAGAGCAGACATTCATGGAATTTATGTTATTAGAAGGCGAAGAATGGTTTGGGTGGGGGACCAAGCGTGGCACGTAGACAATAAGATAGAGTCAATGTATCCTATACAGATTCTACAGAGTCTATTGTGTGGAAAATAGCTTGATACTGGGTACACCTTATTGTAGTTTTTGCTTCTGATGCTGCGCACATGGAAGAGACTGGATGCGATAGTTTTTTTTTTTCCAGGATTACTGTTGTGTAAAAATGTCCCCTTTGGCCTAAGGGGAAAAGAGTGAGACTGCACGGAGCCAAAGTGACTTCAGGTCAGTTGCCGGCCCAACTGAGAAACAGTTATTTAAAGAGTCGAGACTCGACCTGTGTTAATACAGAGAGTAAACTGAGAATTAAATGATTTAAAGGCATTTTGCATAACGCAGTGATTTGTGTAATTTGTTTTCTTTACAGGCGTTTCTTATATGGACACACTTATGTACCATGGGTTGAATTTTATGAAAAATATCAGATTTCAGCTTTTTCAGTGTTATATGAAAGAGTCACAATAAACTTTTTTTTATTTTTTTATTTTTTTTATGTCTTCATCTTTTTTTAAATGCTTTTACAAGATTTTTGTCTCTATTCCTTGTCATAGATCCAAATTTTCAATCTTAAAATTAAATTTCATAATCTTGAAAATCCATAAAAAATAATTACATTTAAACAAAGATTGAAATAAACATTTTTTTTCTTAAAAATTCTGTCACACAGTCGTGGCTTAATTTGCACCACACTGAACTTGTTTATTAAAATAAAGTCTACTTTACCAAGAAGATAACTTTGTCAGTAAAAATACTTAAAACTTGAGATGAAATATGAACAAAAAAAGTAATAATCACACGTGAATCGAATATTTCCAATCAGGCTATAATTTTGACAATTTGTTTTTTACAAAACCATTGTTTCTGTGACCATAAACACAATAAATAATTTGGTGTGGTGGAATTGCACAGTGGTGGGATATTAAGAAGAATTTAAAAAGAATGTATTTGTATACTTTTGGACATTGTGAGTGGAGAAATTAAACACGGGGCCAAAAGTGCCATACTTGACGAAACACCCTTTATGCCACTGTTATGAAATGCATAGATTTATCTTTATTTTTCATTGCATGATAACACAACCTGACTTGTCTTTCACTTTTCCTCTCAAGCGGTGCATTATTATGTATTTTTTAAACTAATGCAATGTGTTTTCAACCCTGCTTCATACCCAACGACTTCATTGGCTAACTAAACATTTCTATATCTTTCTCATTTGAAGGAATATTTGCACTTTTGCCTGCTGACTGCAGTTCATCCTTTTTCAACCCTGATTTTCTCTGTGAATTGTATTTCATTGCTTTGACACTTCCTGTTTATTTCCCAAATATCTTTTTGGCTGTTCTACTTTCTCCACTCCTATCATTTGCTTTTTCGTCTTTTTTTTTCTTTCTCTCTGGCTATTCCTGTGCCTGCCGTCGGATGCAGCCAAACGTAGGGCATGGAAACTAAATCACGTCAGTAGTCTTCGCAACATTTACAGCAGTGCTTCCAACGTTGAAGGTAACTAGCTCCAGAAAACAGAGCG
Source organism: Siphateles boraxobius (assembly GCF_051911475.1). Classification (NCBI taxonomy): domain Eukaryota; kingdom Metazoa; phylum Chordata; class Actinopteri; order Cypriniformes; family Leuciscidae; genus Siphateles; species Siphateles boraxobius. Next base: position 34,568,480 of record NW_027509042.1, read on the forward strand.
AGGGGGAAGTCAGTGTACCCCTGTTTTTTTAGTCAAGCCCCTCACGCATACAGTGAGAGCCTGTGAGTATGCTTTATCCTTCAGTCCTCCCTGATGTACTGTTAACCCCTGAAACACTCCCTGCTCGGCACTTTTAGGGTTTATTAGAGCATGTAACAATTGTAAAGGTATGCTTTGCTTCCATGATCGTGTTTGTATGTGTTAAAGTGCTGTGTTTGAGTTTTAATTATTTAGTGATGGTAAATTGGATGATGTAATTTGGTGATATTGAACACATTGTGGGAGGGCACATATAAGTTTTGTAGTGGTAGGGGAAAAAATCGATTCTGTTCAGTATCGCGATATTTTGCGCACGCAATTATATCGATACAGTAGCGCAAAGTATTGCGATATTTAATTATAAAATTATCTGTTTTACTTTCCGGTTTTCTCAGAGTTTACTCTGATCATTTACATTTGCGTATTACATCCACAAGGTGGCGCTTGTTGCGGTGCTTTGTTGTCTTACATTCGACAGCAAATTCAAATGAAAATGGCTTCAGTATTACGGTTGTACACGACGCTCCGCATCTTTCAAATCGAAAGTGTGGGTAAATTTCGGTTTTATGATTATTCTGAGGTTTATGTTACTCTATGTCTGCTTTATGTTACTCTATTGTATTTAAATAATTTTAAGTTATGTGCTGGGAGCTCAGTGAGTTTTGTTTGTTTCATATTAAATATTACCTGCTCGGTCTTGTCTGTCAGCGCGTTGTCATTGTCCTCTATTTTTCACTGCTTGAGAACATGGGTTGAAATCGCCCTCTAAACCCTCATTCACTAAGTTAGGCCTATTCCCTAAGTTAACGTTAGTCCACTAATACTGTTCACTTGAAGGAGTGAATGAAAACGAGTGAGCGACAGGCGTTGAGCGTACATAAGCTGTACATTCGTTAATGCAGTGCAATGTGGGACAGAGACGCGGTCTGACACGCGTCCCATTTTCTCACAAATCTCTACGTTTATTTAAATAATTCAAGATTGCTCTTATGAGAACACTCGACAAAACTGACATTTTGGCATAATTTGTGTGTGTTATGGTTTGTTCAAGCCCGAAAGAGAACTTGATACTGACGCGCGTCTTCTCTGTGGGTCGTGTGTGTGTGTGTGTCTAATAAAGGCAGGATTTAACGGATACTGCGTAATTGCGTTAAACATTTTTAACGCTTTAAACTTTTTTTTTTGTTTTTGTTGCAGTGCCGCGGTGGGCAAGTGATGAAACCAGTGTTGCAATGTGTCCCGAATGTTCAAGAACAAGTTTTTCAGTTTTTGCACTTCAGTTAATGTGTAGAAGATAATGTTTACAGGATTAAATGTGATATTTAAAGTGAGGTGAGCGGTCTTATTTTCATAATTTTTTGTAATGCCTTTGAATAATATGGGGGACGTGAATCGCAATATCGCAGAATCGAATCGCAATACTTGCTGTATCGCAATATATTGAGAATCGCAATAATATTGAATCGTGGCCCAAATATCGCAATACTATTGAATCGTCACATTTTTGCCAATTCCCACCCCTAAAGTTTTGGCCCCTCCTCTTTGCACGCCCCCTTTCCAACGACTCCACCCCTCCTCTGCTTTATTTATTTGTTCACATTTTTCCCTTGATGTGAATAACACCTGTAATATTTGCCAGGTTATTAATACTGGATGCTTGAAAGGAGAGGGGATAATATGGGAATTAATGACCTGTGTCACAAAGCAATACTGTGTGCTTTGACATTTCGCTCGGTTAATTTGTTTCCAAGCATTCAACTCTTCCCCTGTACCCCCAAGCACTTCCGCCTGGGCCGTGTGGAGGTAACACCCCCACCTTATCCTGCCTCATTTCTGTGCATGCTGCATCTTTTGCTCTGAGTTGATTGTGTGCCATTTGTTGGTAAAGGTTGCCTGTGTCAGAGTTCACAAATTTACTTGCCTCTGCAATATGCCTGAACATCAAACCACAAGAATAGAAAAGCGCAGAAATGATTGGATACCTTCGGTCTAAATTGCACAGAAAGTAATTATCGTCATATTAGTAGCTTGTGGAATATGGAGATCAGTACCAGGCACCAGATGAATGATAGCTGCCTCATTTTGAAGTTTAAGGGCGAAATAGAGGGGAGGGTTGGCTGCATGATGCCCTGTCATCGCAGTTTTTGTATTACACAATGGTTTTCTGATTAATTGTTTGCTAAGGGGAGGAGGCGGAGCCAATCTTCATATTTGCCTCTGATTATCATCTTTCTGCATTGTTGCTTTTCATAATTGTCAAATACCGCCCTCTCCCCAGCAGCACTGCAATTTAATTAGGGTGAGAACATTGCTGCTGACCCCAGAGGGCCTGGTGCCTTTGAAGGGTGGGTCCAATCTAGGCTGGGATGCTCCAGTGATCCCACCAACCCCCAAACCTTGCAAATTTTAATAATAAAAAAAAACTTAAAATGAATAAATAATAGGCCCAGACTTCCCAGTCACTTTTTGTTGATGTTTTGAGTTTGACTTTTGCTGTAAACGAGCAGATCATCTAATTTATGCTTGTTCTTTTGATCCAGAACAGGAAAGATCTCTTTCTTTCCCTTTTCTGAGTTTGGAGAGTGGAGAGGTTTAAGTATTCCGTCTACCAAGCATGTCTTTCTGTAAGGGAGGAATTTTGGGATTTAAACACAAGGCTCTTTTACAGCAGTGAGGGTGGCTCATGGCCCTGCGGGACCTTTAATATGACTTGTATGATAGGAGTTCAATTAGGCCTGTGATTGACTGAAGGAGAGGAAATGGTGTGACTGCACAGATTTCCCGCTGATTAAACTTGTGAAATGGCCTCACAGGGAGATGATTCGAAAAGCTTTCTCAGAACATAGTGTAGCCAGAAGAGAAGCCTCACAGACAAATTGGTTTGAATGCTTATATATGGAGAGAAGAACAAATAAGCTGTGAATACACATCGATAGATGTGTTTTAATCTTGCATTCGGCAAAATAAGTGAATCACAGAGCCTGGCTATCAGCATAAATAAAGTCTGGTCCACATTACAGCTTATTCTGGTAAAAACTGCCGCCTTATCTCATTCCAAAACTCTGCAACTGAAAAATGACAATGTCCTCACAAAAAAAATAAAAATTGTCTAAAAGTCAATTAACTTCTATTATATGTACAAAAACAATTAAAGCCTTCTTCAATTTTTTTTATTTTTTTGTTACACAAAAGAAAGTCCTACAGGATTGGAATGGCATGAGAGTTGTTAACTTTGATGCCACTGACCATAAGCCCCTACAAACGCATTCAACATGTTCACTTAAGCCATTGTGATAAACGACCTGACCTCTTTCAAACTAATTTTGCATTCAAACTAACATTGATAGCCAATCAGAATCCACCTAGCTTTAAGGAAGTAGAGCAGTGGTCCTCAAATAGCGGACTGCGGCCTTGTTCCAGACCCTGGCTTGGTTCCAACCGGACCTCGAGACAAAATGACAACTGTAGCACCAGTTTACCGTTTATGTATTTTAAAGTGAGCAGCACGTTAAAACAACGGAGCGGCTCACGCCACAAGCACTCAGGGTCGTTTATCGTAATGATCTTTCGGCACTATATCCTCTGATACTTCTATCGTTTCGTGTGCGTTGCTTCTCTCTCCCGCTGAAGACACTACAGCGCTATAAGAGCTTTATCCGCTTAACGCGGTTATTTTAACAACAGGAGAGAAACCGTGAACAACAATCTAGATTCATAAAACACTGCAGAAAATGAGAATGCTGCAAATACAACTATTTTTATCTGTCATATATGACTCCGACCATTTAAACTAGTTTTTTGGAAAGACTTTTTTTTTATCTATATTGAGCATTATTATGTTATGAGCATTTCATAATAAATTGTTAAAATTATTTATAGACAACTAAAACCTTGAAATAACTAGTTAAATTTGTTTTCTGTTCATGATGAGGGCATTTTGATTATGTACTTTGTTTATAGTAGATACTTTTTTTCAAGTCTGGAATTTTTATTTTCTTAAGATGAGGAAACCCCTGAATCCCCACACAGTAGCTTCTTGAAACCACTGCTTTGACTCTGAGGCCCAACATACTCATCTTTGATGACCATTTTGACTGTTTAGGTTTTTGTTGTTGTTGTTGTTGGTTTTTTTTTACAAATTGGTACTGCTGCCCAGATGGAAATTTATCCAAAAATTTATTGTCCGGACCTCTGCTGGGAAGGAAATATAGTGACCGGACCTCTTGGAACTTTATTTGAATATCCCTGATAGAGCATTTAAAGCAGCAGATACCTGCAGCCCACCTCAACAGTTTAGTTTTCCTGTTTAGTTCTTCCTCATTGAAACTAAATGTATCCTGACTCCAACTGAATCCCAACGGTAGCCAATCAGTTGTTCTAGGCATTTTTGTGTAAAGGGCATCTTGAGTTCATAAATATGCCATCTAAGGCTGAGATGAGTTTGTCTGTCAGTGATACCAGCCATCAGTGAGGGATTTGATTGTTTGATGTATTCAAGAATACAGAGTTTCCAGGTTGTTTCCTGTTCTCATTGTCCTGCAGAGGCTATGGAGTGCATGGGTCTTTCCACTTCATATGGCATTTTGGCCTGTGTGTGTGTGTGTGTGTGTGTGTGTGTGTGTGTGTGTGTGTGTGTGTGTGTGTGTGTGTGTGTGTGTGTGTGTGTGTGTGTGTGTGTGTGTGTGTGTGTGTGTGTGTGTGTGTGTGTGTGTGTGTGTGTGTGTGTGTGTGTGTGTGTGTGTGTGTGTGTGTGTGTGTGTGTGTGTGTGTGTGTGTGTGGGTGGGTGGGTGGGTGGGTGGAGAGAGAGGGGTATTACTTCCCTGATTACTTCTTCATTATGTAATTGCCCACTCCAGAGTAAATTATAAACAGAATGTGTAAAGTGTGTGATCTCTTACTGGCTCAGATTGTATTTCAGGGGGGGGATCCCTTTGATTGTGACACACCAACACATCTCATCAATGCAGGTTCTCTGTTCAAGCCATCTGCTTGCCCCTTCCATTGCTGTCCCATCTGATCACCCAGTCAATGGCCTTTTGTTCCTAACACTTTCCAAATGTTGACCCTCAGTGCCGCTAAATAACCTCCCTCCATTTCTCTGTACTCAAATTCTTGAGATAAACTCCTGAAAAGGGAGCTCTCACTCTCACTCACTCACTCTCACACACACATTTTCCTAATTGTCTCGTGATTGGCCCATTAACCTAACCAGGGCCCTGGATAGTAGATCCATATGTCACTTTGCCTAGGGAGTGTTGTGGACGGGACCAGTGGCACGGTTGGAAAGATTGTGATGCTGGTCTGGTCTGTAATTAGAGGCATATCCTGCCCAGGGTCGCGGGGCAAGCCCTCCAGGTCAGAGGTTGTAGAATGTGTCCTGCAGCTAACAGGTGCTCCACAGGGGCGAGAATCCTTCCTGGTGACTTTTATCCCAGATCAGTACTACCTAAGTGTTTGAGTTAAGCATTCATATAATGTCTTAAGCTGCACCCAGAAAACATCACATTTATAGAATGTTCATAAGTTTCTTGAAAACAAACAAAAAAGACATAAATATTAAAAAATGACATGCATCACTTAATAAACATTCTGATTATCTGCTGTTGTAGCTGTTGGTTAGTAATCATCCTGACTCTTTTCTCCCATCTGGTCTAGAACAAGAGGACAACTTTGAGTTCATCATTGTTTCTCTGACGGGACAGACTTGGAATTTTGAGGCAACATCCTATGAGGAGCGGGACGCATGGGTTCAGGCCATTGAGAGCCAGATCCTGGCGAGCTTGCAGTCCTGTGAGAGCAGCAAACAGAAGGTAGAAAACAGATTCAAAGCACTAAAACAGTGCGTTTCACATATTATGCTATGTATTTAGACCAGGGGTTTTCAAACTTTTTCATGCCAAGGTCTCACAAAAATGATGTTCCACTTGCAATGGACCCCATTCCTATGATATAAAGGCAGGTGTGTAGTTTATGGGTCAGTTTCTTTTAATCTATTAATTTATTCAAAATTACATAAACAATGCAGTTTACGCATACAGTAACTTGAATACGCCCCTTCTATGAGGAGAGTGTTTTCAATTTCTGAATAAAAATTTAATTTTAATTAATTGGGGGCATAAAGTAAGCCTCTACATAATTTGATTTTTTAAAAGTATTAAAAAAATACATTAAAAAAGCCTCACTGCTGCTTAATAAATGAAAAACACTTGTTTTCCAACACAAAGTAATGTGATTCAACCAACATGCAGATTACTGTATTGTAAAAACGTTTATATAAATATATATAAAATATATATATATATATATATATATATATATATATATATATATACATACTTTCCATAGATCCCCCTACAATCATCTTGGACCCCAGTTTAAAAACCCCATATTTAAATGATTGTAGTCAAAGTTGTTGGCTGACGTCCTTTCTTGTCAAAGAGTTGGTGTTTTATCAAGTGTATAAGATAAATAAAATGCCCCACCTTCTTGTTACATGACGCTATATATATATAGCTGGGGTGGTGATGGCGCAGTGGATAAGACACATGCCTTTGGTGTGAGAGACCCGGGTTCAAATCCACTGTGAGACACCAATGTGTCCCTGAGCAAGACACTTAACCCCTAGTTGCTCCAGAGGCGTGTGACCTCTGACATATATAGCAAAACTGTAAGTCGCTTTGGATAAAAGCGTCATTATATATATATTACACATTATATATAACAAATTCATGGCCATGTTTAGAAATTGTAATTACTTTCATTCTAATATTACCCTCCTGCAGTATTACATGCCAGTTTCATAGCTAGAATTTTAACTCTCAACCCACTGTGTGTTTATGCCTCAGGCCAGGGCAAATTGCATTTCCCTGGACCTTCTACAGAGTGCCTCTATTCTTTTTATTTAGCTCCGCTTGTTTCCCCACTTTGGAATCTCATTTCAGCATAAAATGCTGGGTGTTTGCAATGTTGCTGTGTAATCAGAATTGCCTAATGATGCTTTATAATAAGCTTCATGAGAGTCATTATCTTTGAAACAAACTTTAACTTACTTATGTGCCCGTAGTCTCGTCTGAGCAGCCAATCAGAAGCCATCGCGCTGCAGTCCGTCAGAAACATGAGAGGAAACACACGCTGTGTGGATTGTGAAGCTCAGAGTGAGTTTTGACCTGAATAAATTTGTTATAATCTGAGATCTGTTTACACATTTCGTATTATGTGCTGATCATTATATATTGGTCTGGTTAAATGATGCAACAAACAGAATGATCCTTCTATATGGACAAATTAGGGTTATATATGCCAAATATACATGTTTATGCCGTTTCATTTTTTCTGTCTCTCTTTTTTGGCTTTTTCAGATCCTGATTGGGCCAGTCTGAACCTAGGGGCTTTGATCTGTATCGAATGTTCAGGCATTCATCGGAACCTGGGTACTCACCTGTCCCGTGTTCGCTCTTTGGACCTGGACGAGTGGCCCCTGGAGCTCATCAAGGTCATGTCTGCCATTGGCAATGAGCTGGCTAATAGTGTGTGGGAGGCCAATGCTCAAGGACGCCTAAAGCCTGCTCCTGATGCCAGCAGGTACACTACATTATTTCCTCTTTTTATCTGTTTGAGCTTTTCACATAACCAATAATTTCACTTTGTTGGTGTAACATCTATCATTATTTCCACTTAATGTAAACAAGGTGCTGATTATATTTTCCTACTTTATATTTCCCAACTATATAGTATAGCAAAAAAATGTACAGCAACAGAGTAGTATGGACGAATATATAGTATTAAAAAAACGGTAGTCAAAAAGTACACTGATAACCTTCTACTTCCACTGAGATTCTGCAGTGCGCATTCGATGGAAATTTTAATATCCCATGGTTATCCCATTAATAACCAATGATGTTAACTGACGCCGTAGGTCACATGACAGTGACAATCTGCCTTATAGCATGTGTGTGTGGAGTTCTGTGGAAAAACCTAAAATCAGATTTTTCCTTTTCCTTGCTCTTCCGTCTTTACCAGCGTAATTATCGGAAGAGAGGCTTTAGTCCCACCAGCCATCATAACAAATTAGTGCTGACTGCTGGCCGCCAAAATATCGACTTCCCATTCCACGCCGGCCTCATTAGTCACCTGAAGCACCTTTTAATTACTCCCCTCCTCTCTGAAAATCTTTCGATATGGATCCGCCATTTTCTGCCGTCCGTTGTCGATGTGCTAATGCGATTATAGTTCCTCATGTAGCTGTTTATTTATGTATGTTGAAGGCATGTGGCCCCCTGAGTGGGAAGAGGAGATTACAGAGAGGGTCAATATTATCTCAATTAACCTCAGTCACTGGACACTCTCTCATCTCTCTACTCACCCTCAATACTCCTGCTGAAATAGACGGAGTGTAATCCAGTGTGATGTTTTTGACTGGACCTGGCTTTTACTTAGTGAAATTGAAAGTTGATTTGAAATATATTTGTAGGCTAAGCAGACAAGGTTCATAAGTAAAAACATCCATTTTACTGTACATCAAGAATATTAAGAATATAGTAGTTGACAATAGGGGTCCTTGGTTCAGTTGTCATTTTTCAATCTCCTTTATCCCACCATCTTTTTGTTATTTACTTGAAATAGCCCGCTAAATAATTTTAAAATCATCTTTAAAAAAATTACTTCAAAATCACATACATATTAGGTAGGGGTGTCCCCGACTAAGGATTTTCATAGTCGAATCAGAATCGTCAAGTCTTCCGTACAGTCGACTAATAGTCGAATCGTGTGTGGGGTTGGGGAGGGGGTGGGGATTTAACATTTTAAACCCGCGATGTACAGAACATCACACAAAGATAGAAGAAAATATATAAAAACATTTCGGATCAATAAAACTAAGAAATAACATAAATAACTGCAGAAAGGCCACACTGCAGACAGGATTTGCATTTCACATGCAAATCAAATTAAATCAGCTAATGCTCCAAGTAGCCTACAGAGCGCAACATCGATGCACCGAAAAATAATCAACAACTAATTTACAGAATTAAATTAGAACAGAACATACCTTTCTAATAAGTAAAAATACAAAACTAAATAAGTCAGAATCAAGTCACAAGATGCAGAACAAATGTGTGCAAAGTGCCTAAAGTGCAGGGGAACATATATTCAAAACACAAGCCACAAATAGTTAAATTAGATAACCCGGAGTAATCAATAAATTAAATAAAAATAAATAAATTATAAAAATATCGAAAGTCTAGCCAGAATTGTCAACTTTGTCTTTTTAACTGCAGAAACAACAATAAACTCTAAACTCGAATGACAGTTTCTAAACATGTTCACAGCATCCAAAAATCACATTAGAACCGGCTGAAATGTTTTGAAATACTTGTAGGATACCCTACCTGATCGAGAGAGAAAAAAATCTAGTCTTTCACTCTGTCTGTGTCTCTATCCATTTGAGTCTTTTCAAATCGTGTGCGTGGATAAAATACATTCTAAAACACTACATGAAAAATGTTTAACGGCTTAATGTCCTAAGACAGTTATATTAATAGATCAAATTATGTACACACCTTATGTAGCCTACAGAAAAGCAGATGAGCCCAGAATATGAACACAACGAGTTTAATTAAACTCTAATTTTCCTCCCATTGAAAACCGTTATTATAAAGAAAACGCTTTACGTGACTTTCTATTGGAGGAACACGTTGCGTTCATATTCTGGGTTCATCTGCACAAAGTAGGCCTATGGTTTCTCAATGAGGTATGTACTATACATTAAGCCATGTAAAAGTGCCCTTTAAGTGTTTTAAAAGCTTTTTTCACGTTAAGCGTTTTAGAATGTCCAGAGAAAAAAAACAACTTGTTAACGTTGAACGTAAGAAGTGCGATCATGGTTTTCCTGATGCTAAATCCAGCCTTGGAGAATATCCTTTCTGATGGTGTGCATCCAAACTTTAGATTTTCTTATCGCAGACATTTTTAAAGATTTAAATCCCTGCCGCCAAAACGCTCCTCTTTCGGTCACGGATCGAAAGTGAAACTTAAATCTGTCACGGGGTGTTTTGATTTATTCACGCACGTTAGAAATATTTATTAAAAGCTTCTTCCTTTACACATTTGTATTTACAGCATTATAATAATAGGCTTCTATATTAACGTATTGACAGAAAACCGGTAGTTCTATGTGAAATCAGACATTGAGCTGCACCCTCATATAACCTTCTGCGAAGATTCGACCGTGAGATTGGTAGTCAAATCAGGCTCCTCCTATCGATGCATCGAATCTTCAACTATTCGGGGGTCCCCCCTAATATTAGGACTATCAACGTTAATGTACTGACACATGCAAATAATTCTAAATCTTTGACGCGGTAAAATAAAAGCGCAAATAAATTAATGAAGCATGTGATATTGCCTCATTAAAGTAATTCACATCACACATTCAGATTATTTTAGAAGTCTTTAGAAGAATTCTATTCTAACCCTTTAACCTGATTTTGCGTCTCTGTTTGAGATCAGATCATTTAAATTTGTTAAACTCTGGGAAAATTTTTCAGTCCAATGATCCTGGAAGCGAATTCTTTCAAGCAATTGGTCCAAACAGTGCTAATGTAAAGGAAATCAGGCTGATTACATCAGTGATGGCAGAGAGTAGAGACTTGCGTTGCGTTTTCAGTGAATTATTTATTCCAGTGTGTTTCGCTTTAAAAGATGAGCTCTGTCATATTCTGTGATTGCTGTATGTTTAATTTCACGATAAGTGTGCAATTAATCGCGATTAAAACATTATTCTTTTGACAGCCCTGGTCCGACTGTATATTAAAGTCCCCATGAAATCAAAATTAAAGTTTTTTGGCTTTTAGTATAAATGTATTAGCTTAAGGTTATCTATAAGATAGTATGCTCTAAAACAGGGGTCTCCAACCTTTTTTCATTTGAGAGCTACTTTTTAAAAAAGATAGTGGCCGAGAGCTACTCATGTAGGCTAATACAATACTTAAATCTCTTAAATAATGTCTCATAACTCTCATATTAACAACTAGTTTTTGTAGAACGATATGTCACCCTTAAATGTCAGAGAAAAGAACAGAATCAGAGATTCATTTTTTTAAAGAAAATTGTACTTTGCATATTATACTGTAAAAACACATAATAGTTAATTTTTATAGTGTATCTTAACTAGAGATGAAATGGCATGAAAATTTCATGATTATAGTGACCAAATTGATCACGGTTATCACAGAATCCTGTTCAAAAAGTACTAATACTACACAATAAAATCAGTTCACCAAGGTTTATGTCGAAAAACAGCAAATAACAAATATAATTAGAATTCATTTGCACTTTTTGTTTACATAAACAAAATAACAACATTAAAAATGATGGCCAGATTTTAAAGGAGTGTCTTGCGACATGTTATCTACTAACATGTAGCCTACAAGTTAAAATAAAGTTTTGACAAAAAAAGATTTATAAAAAGCTTGCATATTTCAGCCTTTAAATCATTTTTATAAAAAGAATGAGTCAAAAAAGATAAATTACTGACGTTCACAATGCACATTAGCTTATCTTTCATTATTAATAGTAAAATTCGGTCCGATTTTCCCGTGGCGTCTGTCGTTGCTATGCAACCATGCACTGCGCTCTCCACAATGTCAAAGAAGTTTTAGTAGCTAATGGATTTTTCATCTCGCTGCGCCTGGAAAAAATGAGCGCGTCGCTTCAATTATGAGCTTCCAACATTTGAAATAACGAACTTGAGCACAATCAGGCCACAAGCTACTTGTAGCTCGCGAGCGACATGTTGGAGACCCCTGCCATAGACCATTGGCAACCGCAATGCTAGCTCCACAGATGAGGCATACAGCTTTATCTTTAACGTTAGTGAAGAGGAATTCTGTTTCCCACTCCTCGTTAAAATAATAAGTCTTCTTCTTTTTTGCATGACCTGCATCATCAGCCATAATTAATCTTTTTTTATTTTTTATAGTTCAATTTATCTTATGTATGTACCGTCTGCCCGCGACCGCCTCAACTCACAGAAGTTACGTTGCGTTTTTGTTTTTTTTGAAAGCTGCTCGACGTGCAGATTCTAAATATTTCAAATTATTTTATTATGTTTTAATGGTATATGAAATGTTACCATTAGTTATTTTCTCATTTTATGCCATCATCATAAATAATAATAATAAAAAAAAGCGAAATGAAAGATTACAATTCAGGCTATTTATAGAACGTGCGCACCATGTTGGAGACCACTGCTCTAAAACAATGACAAAATTTGCACACATCTACACCCACCACACTTGCTCAGCATAATTATGTTCACTGTTTTGCTTTAGTAACAGTTGCGTGTTAAATCTAAAAGGGGAGTCTATTAGACTGTGGCTGTCATAAGCTATCAAATGCGGCTTTTCCGAGCTCAACAGCTCTGTCCGAGCTGTGATATAAACTAAACGCTATTGGCTATTTCAAAAAGGGGAGGGGCTGTTCTATATCTCCCGCCCTGTTTTCCTGTTTTAGTGGATATAACATCAACAGATTGAATAATGCTGCACGTTTCAAGGCACTTCAGTGGACCTTTAAGTGTCTTTAACTACCATGTACTAACATTTAAATTAATGATTTGATACAATGCATTTATTGTGTACATACATGTTTTTAAATTGTACTTATATTATTATAATTACCTGCATGTAATTATATCTTTTATAATTTCTGTATTTACAGCTATAATTACACTGTTGACTCTTTCCTTCCCTTTTAACCCACCCTGAAACCTACACATACCACTAAACCCGTCTCTAACTTTATACCCGTATACCACCTCAATAGCAGCACTAAAGTGTTTTGCAATACATGCACAAAAATTAAGTACAATGTACTTATTTTGTTAAAGTACATAGTAGTTAAAGACACCTAATTTAAAGTGTAATTTATGAAAAGAACTATTATAGTTTGATTATTTTTTATTTTATGTATACTTTTATAAGTGTAATATATAAATAAAATGTAAAAAAAAATAATGTATGCCTTTAAATTGAATTCAGAATTGCATTTCTATCAGAATCTGACAAACTTCAGTTCCCTCATGAAATTCTAGGGGTTCATGAAGCCTGGTTGGGAACCCTGATAAAAGCCATAAAAAGCCATAAAATGGCTGAGAATCTTGTAGAATTCGACTTACATTTTAAAGACTACGTGGCCACCCCCTGATTGTGTGCGCATGTGATTTTGTCAGTGCTCTGTTGCGTGTAATTTGCTGCCTTCCCATCCTTTACTGGACGTTTGAATTGATTTAGCTTGTAACATCCAAATTGATTCAATCTGATTGGATAAAGCACATTTGACTGTAGTGAGTGTGTCAAATCTAAAAACAGAATATAATCTCATGTATACTCTATACTTCTTTGAAAATTAAGTTCTGTTGATATGATTTGCATTTGACGTGTGTGAAGTTCATGGTTTTCCTTATTAGAATGTCTCAGTCTTGAGACATTTTTGAAGCGTTCATACATTTGAAGCGCTGTCTTATCGCTAAATGCTGATACTCAGCAAGCTTGTGTCCTGGTGAACAGCTCAGGCATTGGTGTGTGTGCTCTGCATCCAGGATTGGTGGCTGATAAATGAAAACCCTCCCTCGTGGTCTCTCAAGTGAGTAATAGAGCTCGAAATTTCATTTTGCAAGCGACTGATTTAATGATCCAAAGGGTAATTAATGGGCTGATTATCTTAATGTTAAATATGGCCAGCAGCAATTAGACTGACCTCCCGCCTGTCAAGGTCTGGGCTACTCTCGTCTTTCAATTAGGGGCATGTTTGGGGGGTGTGAGCTGGAGGTAAGGGGGAAGAGACACGTTGTCTTCCATACCTCTTTCTCCACATGCATCATTCCTCGTTCTCCAGGCTGGAATTATGTTTCAGAGTGATCACACCCAGACAGCCCACCTGGATCCAACTAGAGAAATTGTATGTTGTTTTCAGCCTCTCTCTTTTTTCCTTTTTCTTTTTGACCCACCTATTTCTATAAGGTTTTGTTTAGCATTTAGCCTCAGCAACCTCTGCCTCTTCTTCCAGCCTTCACTGTTAATCGTCTTTTAAGAGAATGTCAAGAGTTAAATTAATGGTGCTGTATGTTAGCTGTTCTAAAACTATACTTGCTGATTTGGACATGGCCCCCTCTTTCTAAAACCCCGCCCTACAAGAATACTGTTGCATTTTAAGCACTGTTTAACCACAGCGGCTGTCTTGAGGAAATTAGGAAAATAAAAAATGTTCAAGCAACCTCCACTGGACCACTTGAGATAAACTGACCCTAATGCCTAAAACTGTTGGTAGCATTTACAGTTTATTTAACTTTTTAGTCTTTTAGCTGTAATTCATTCGAACAAAACAATATAGAATTTTAATGTTGTCCATTTATTGGTTATTGGATTTAGAGTAAAAAAAACAAATTAAAATCTGTTTAAAAATCCTTTTTTTGAAGTTTATTGATCCTAGGACTGTTATATTTCAGGGCACTTATATCAGTGATATCTGTCAGTTAATAGGGCTATTATTGAGCCATTAAAACATGTTCTCTGTATTTAACTGTTTGCTTTAAAGCAAAGGGAAAGTTTCTTCCTGCTGCCTCATGGGCTGCTTGGCCGTTATGTACGATTGAGCCTGAGAGAACCTCTAAATATACCCATTAACCTTTTATTGCCTGGGATAAATTCACACCTTCTCTGCCTCTAAAACTCTATGAGGTCACCGCTATGGGCTTATTTTTGGGATTGTTTGACCACACACACGCGTTCACACACACTCTCTCTTAGGCAATAGGTTTTGGCATGAGTGCTCTTTGTTGGCAGCTAGGCCATGTTGCAGTCTCATTTTTTTAATTAGTGTGGTGCTGCCATGGACACCAGAGCCCCCTCTCCCCTTCCTCACACACTAGGTGCCGGTCTGTATTAGCGGGCCAGGCAGGGTAGGAATGACAGCTCTGCTAATTGCGCCTCGTGGTGACTTATTGGGAGGGTGGCGCTCGCTGGCATCTCACACTGCCAACCCTCAGCAACACTAACGTTTCGCAGCCTGTCACCAAGCGTGAATATCTTAAAGTGTGAAATACATGCATTGTGTGCGTTTTACACACCCCTTTGTTCCAAGTGCATGTTAGTGATATACTTGTTTTCTCATGTTATCTGAGTGTAATTAATAGCAGAAAACACTATCAGATTTTTACTGATTATAGTGGCATGCTACAGGAATGATGTTTTTTTTGTAGGCCAGAACATGGAAAGATTAGTTTAGCATTTCTGGTTCCATTGTCCAGAAGTCAATGATTTTTTTAATGGGTTTTTGGTTAAATGCCTGAAATAAGGTCTGTGGTGAACACAAGGTCAAGGTATTTTTCATATTTTATGCTGCGACATGAAATGTATCAGTAATACCTCCTGTGAAAAAAAAAATATATAATAATTTTTTTGTTTAATCCTTTTGCTTGTCTTGAAAAAGGCGTTTTCTAACAAGTGAATGAGAGAGACTAAAAAGGTTGCTGGGGATATGAAATGTCATCACGCTGATCAGGTAAACTCGTCTAAACGCTAGTTGTGCTTATAATCATGCTATTCTAACTCAGACTTTTTAAAAAAAAATAATATGATAGAGTTGCCTAACCAGGGGTGGTGCCAGAGGATTTTTAACATGTGCTGAGGGGGTGCTAAATCATTGACGTGGAGCTGTGCAATTATTTATATTTATATATATATATATATATATATATACATACATACACTATTAATAAATGAACAAAACTTGGCCACTCAATACTTACAATACTCAATACCACTCAATATTCAATTATTTTAATTATCACAATTAAAGTTTTAATTTTATTAAATTGAACAAAAACAACATTCAGCATTCAATCAAATATTCTTAAAGATTTATTATTATTAATAATTTTATTTCAACATAATATCTCGTTATTACGACATAGTATGTGTGCGTGCAACAAGCAAGATGTGCATTTGTAAATCCGATGACGCATGTGTATTGATTTTATTAATAAACTTGTGTTTTCTGTGGCAGTTTCGGCTGCAAGGAAGAATTTGACGATCACTATCTCCGTAGTGAACGCGCCTATAGAGATAAATGCACATAATGGATTACATAATCAGAGAGTAGCCTATTTCTTTTAGTTTTGAATTGTTTCATTTAAAGACATTTCAAGCTTTCTATAGATATATTTACGCTGAGTTTCGGTTTATTTATGATGAGATCCGCTCCAGTTCACGTGCAATGCAAGTGACTGCGCCGGTGCCTCCATGTCATGATTATATTGTCTGCTATATTTGCTTCTTATTTATTAAATCCAGGCAATTGGTTGATGAAAAATGCTAGCGCAAAATGCTGCTAGCCCAACCCTAGCACCGCCCATGTACCTAAAGCTTAATGGTGGTGACATTGAAGTCATGTGGCCATGGTGTAGTTTGTTTATAGCCTATGTTTAGCTTTTTATTTCTGGTGAGTGTATTTAGGCTTCAAAATTCATGAAAGTTGGTCATTTGTGAAGATTGTTATAATTAACCAAGCGTGTCAGGGCTTATAAGCACAGTGCTTATTTTTTGGCAATAATCCAAAAGCCAATGGACAAATCCTATTGTGTTTTTTTTGAGGGATACGGTTAAAAAAGCCCACAAAGATAAAGTCCAACACCATGATAACTGAGCTTTAACAACACAACTAAGACGTTAATGCAAAGCAAACCAGCTAACTTACTAACAAACTAACTCTCTCGTCTCTATGGCGAAATCTGCATGATGATGGGTGGGTGAAGGTGGGTGTTGATTTGCAGACTAGGGTGTCTATCATCTGTTTTATAGAATCCAAGAAACTTCCATCAGATAGCTGAGATATTGAGCTCCACAAACCGCCTGACTCCCGTAGCCACATGCGTCATCATGAGCAATGTCTGGCCTATAATAATTCAGCAGTAAGTGGCTAAAAAATAGCCTCTTTATGGCCAGATATCGGTCTCTGAAAGGGCAGAGCCAACAGATTTCAAATTAGACCCGGCTCTTAATCTGGGCTGGGGTGCAGGTGTGCGTCCCCAAAGCTGAGATCAGATTGGGCCCTGGGGACGGATGAGGGGGGTGATTTGGGGAGGCCTGCTGGGCTTTATTCTTCCTCCGATCCAGACGTAGACGGAGAGCGACGTACTATTAATGTCCCATGAGTTACTCGCATAATGTAACTCGTTGAACTTGATCTCTTTGTGGAAAAGGAAAGAAGAATAATCACATTTTAGATTTCAACATGTGCTGCGCACCTTCTTTCTGTCATGTACCTGTCCTTATCATTTTCCTGTCAGTGCCGGCAGGCATTCAAGGAGGTCCATTTCTTCAGCATTAGCTGGCTGATCCTGCATTGGTCAGCCTCTAACCTCTTCCCAGTGTGAAGACCGGTGATATGAGCCAACTCATGGCCTGCATGTTAAACAGCTCTTGTGTCGTTATCTTTCTCCTCTTTTTTTTCTCTTTCACTGACAGAAAGGACTGCGCAAATGTTTAAAATAATTGGCTGCCCCATTCTAATTCATCGGTAAAAGGACTTCTTGATTAGATTAGTCTAATAGACATTATTTTTTACATGACTGCCTACCATTGCCCGTAATCATGTCCCAACTAGGTTAACAAGCCTTCCAATTTACTATTGACATTAAACTGGCAGACAAGAGCCAATCAAAGCACGGCATATTATGAAGAGGACTGATAAGCAAGATGGCATTTAATGCCTCAATCATCACATTGTCTACCTTTTTGTCCAATTTAATACAGGATAAATAATGTGTATGCATTTGTGTGGTTTTTTTCTCCCTTTCTCTCGCTCTGTCAGTGAATTTCTTTTGGAGTTTTCATGGGTATTTTTTATTCAGGTCAGGAAAAACTATATAAAATGTCACATTTCATTATTTCTTGTTTAAATACCTCTTTTTGAACTGTTAAATCTGTTAACGTGAAAGCCAGACAAGAATGTCAGCTTTTCAAAGCCTTTGTTCTTATGCAAGTTCAAATATGGGTTTGAATCCAGCCTGCGTCACATCCTGTTTCTGCACTTCTCCCATCATACATGGATCTGATGGGAGCATAGCAAGTACTGATAAAGATCATGCCCTGTTCGGTTTTACTGATGCTTAGCACATTTCTTTTCCCGTCTCTCTCTCGCACGTACACTTTTTTTTTTGTCTCTCTTTGCCCTTTGGCCCCCATTTGCATGCTGCCACTGAAGCGTTCTGATCCAGTTAATGGAACCTTGTATGAGTGTGGCCCATTGCCTCCAGTGGGACTGATTTGAGTGTGGCGCAGGCCAGAGCTCAGTCAGAATCGCTAAGTGCCCGTAATATTAAAAGAAGCGCTGAGCTTAATTATCTGTGTCTATCCAAGGGCAGCTAACGACTAGACTAGAGAGGATAATTGATTTCAGGGCCTTGTTTTTTCCTTGTTAGAAAAGGGGGTGGGGGGGGGCAGGAACAGAGCAGCTCTTGTAGTAAAATTGTCCCTTTGTGGCCTTATTCACCTCATGAATTCTCTGTCATTGACGTTTAGTTTTTTTGTGTCGTTTTTTTTAGGGTGGGTGTTTTCTATTTAGAATGTGAATATGGATTAGAATTGAAGAAAAGCCCAAAATATATTTCGGCTATCTGCGCTCTGCGCTATCCGCGCAAAAGAAACTGGAATTGCATAAGTCCTGACACAAATTAAGACAAATACTGAAACTTGAGTCTTATATCTTTTTAATAATCATAATAATTGTTCTCTCTAGGCCAATTAAGATTATGAGAAATTATTGACATTGCTCTCTTTAGCAGTAGCACTTCTGCAATTCTACATAATACCTTTTCCTTAGTTCCGTGGTTCTCAGATTTTTTTTTAGAGTGCCATACCCCTCTTCCACTTAGACTGCAGTCACACCTTTTCCATTAAGGGACAATATTTGCCCCCTTTAATAAAATTTTCCATTTCATTTTTTTTACCTTTGTAAAACCTTTAAAAAATAAATAATTCCTTAAATAAATGATAAATGGACTGCATTTATATAGCGCTTTAACAGACCCAATGGCCACCAAAGTGCTTTACATATTGCCTCACATTCACCCATTCACTCATCCATTCATACACCGACGGCGGTGTCAGGTGTCTTGCTCATGGACAGCCCGACACTTGGTCAGGTGGAACCGGGGATCGAACCACCAACCTTTCGGTTTGTAGACAACCTACATGAACCACTGAGTCACTGCCGCCCCAAATAAAGCAATGTTAAAATCGTTTAATATTAATAAAAATATTATATTAAAATCGCCAGTAGGTGGCGGTAACTCATTGTCTTTAACGCTATGTGTGAGTCATCAAGTCATTCATTGAATCTCACGATTCATTCAAAGCCACAGATTTCGTTGCAAAATAGAGCAATAAGCCTGACTATACTGTTTTAAATGTAGTAAATCACTTAATGTTACCCTTTTGTTTTGTTTTTAACTGTTTAATAAAATCAATGTCACATTTGAAATTGTGTGGATATTCGGGAAACATTGCATCAACATTAAAAACTGCTGGATATCAGCCTTCATTTTGTTCGCACAAACAGCACAAGCGGCTCGTGACAGAACATAGACCGACTGAATGACACTTCAATTTAAGTTGAAAATCTCAAATGAAGATTGCTGAACTCCAGCTTGTCTGTGTTTTCAGATCATCCGCGCTTCTTGAGCAGTGCAGAGAGCGCGCGCGCATGGTTGCCAACTACTATTGAAAAGACCGGGTAGAAAACAAGTTCTTTTAACAGAAAAGCTCTGATTTGGGGGTTAAATTTTTGAATTCTGGCATTTGTGGCCACAGCGGATTAAACTGAAACTTTCCTATTTCAGACGACAAACTATGCTTGGCTAACATTACTATCTTGTTCTGTAACTCACTTGCTTAGTAACCATAGTAACGGTGCGCACGCTTTTGCGCTTTCTGCTATGACGTGGAGTGCGAGGTGCACTCAACAAAATTAACTGTTACTAAAAATTTATGCGTTATGGTATGAACTTAATCCTAGTAAAGGCAAAAATATATAATACCTTTGTAAGGAAATCCAAGACTTTTTATACCAAATTAAAAGCCTTTAAAGGCCTTAATTTGAGATTATTTTTCAATGCTTTTAAGATCCCGCGGGTACCCTGATTAATGTGTCTTGTCATGGTCTTGTCCCCTCACAATGACAGTAAACGAATTATTAGGCTAACTCACATAGTGGTCTATTTTCAGCTCAAAATGGCGAAAATAGACAAAAGTGTATTAGTTTGCCTGATTATTTTTGTGATTCGTTTAACATTTATGATCTAAAAAAACTGTCAAATGTTTAGTTTAGCAACTTGCATTTTATCTTGCACTTGACCGACCGTAATCTGAGGCGCGTCAAGTCGCTCTGCTAAAATTCGCGCTGCGAACATAAAGCCCGCCTACTTTGATTTGATTGGTCATCTCAAATATTCTGACATTGACGAGCAGTGACAGCCCAATGAGGCTCAGATGAACACACACACTACCACACCCTGTCTTCTGTTTGTTCTGACGTGCTTGGCGCCGCTGCGGAAGAACGCACTGATAACAAGACTGAAGCGAACACGAAGGCTAATCACATTTTTAAAGATTGAAACGGAGAAAACAGGACAGAGTAACTCGGCAGATATCGCTCATACAATTTTTTTTGACAACGTCGTTAAGGCGGCAGGCGTGTGTTGTTTAGGCGGCCACCTTAGTTACAAAGTGCTGCGGGAAACCCTGGCTCTCTTCCATTGGTGAGAAGTGAAGCCGCCAGTGTCCCGATATGGCGCTGACATCTTGTGTCTTGAGTCTACGCAGTTGCGATCTCGGGACCAGACCTGCGCAGTAGTGAGCAGGAAGTAAAGCCGCGAAATCAACGCCCCGCCCTCACTCTCGCCGAATGCACTCTCCCAGTCACTGCACTTTTTTTAAGTGGCCTATGTCTGCTCCGTTCCTCCGTTCTGCTCCAATTTTGATGTCTATTTTAACAAGCCTCTTGTCGTACTGCCATAAACAAAGTAAATACAATCTCCTCAGTCCTCCAAAGATCCCGAAGTCCGTTGGTGCTTCAGTGACTACTTCGCTCAGATTGTCAATCATGATGTCACAGCACTGTTTTTATAGCATCAAATAACTAACTAAAAAAAAACTTATTTTAAAAACAAACAATTGAAATTACATCAGCGTGATTAAAAACAACAGTAAATGACAAAAAACTATCTTTGGAAAAAAGATATGTGAAGTGTAATTGAATTGTTTAGTTGGTCTCACGTCCCGTTAAATAACATGGGGAGGCGGGGTTTATGACCTATATTAGGACCAGTCACCGGGGGGGGGGGGGGCGATCAAGACGCTTTGGCTTCACTTTTCAGGGCTTGTGCGGCACGCTTGGTCCGCATGACTTGAGTGCCTGAAAACAAAGTCCACTAGATGCACCAAACGTGTCTTTCCACACTCACGGCCAAAGGAGTATACGTGGAGAGGAATGAGGAAAATGAAGTATATCCCTGGGCGTTAATCCAGTGAAATAACGTTATAAATACTGTGATTTTGTTGTTTAAAACCCTGTGAGGAAATCACAAGAGTGCAGCGTCTGTTGTGTTTTTCACATTTGGGAGCAGGATCAGCAAAAAAGACCAGAAATTCTTTAACACGTGACTTAACCGACTCAGTCCATCAAAGTGGCATACATGACACATATTTATGCACCAAAACCAGGGTTTAGACTTTCATCTATATTGAGAAAACATCAGAGCAACTAACAAATCGACAACTTTGGATCTTGAAACATTTACGCATAGACTTTTAGATACATTTTTGAACGTTTCCATCATGTCGGGCATCACAATTCAGTAACACAATGACATATGTATGTACACTGCTGTTCAAAAGTTTTGGATCGGTAAGATTTATGTTTTTAAAAAAAAGTCTCTTCTGCTCCCCAAGGCTGCATTTATTTGGTTAAAAATAAAATTTCCAAAAATTTGGTAATATTGTAAAATATTATTACAATTTAAAACAGCTGTTTTCTATCTGAATATATAGTAAAGTGTATTTTATTCCTGTGATCAAAGTTGAATTTTCAGCATCATTACTCCAGTCTTCAGTGTCACATGATCCTTCAGAAATCATTCTAATATGATGATTTGATGCTCAACAAACATTTCTCATTGTCAATGTTGAAAAAATGTATTTAAATGTTCATTCTTTGATGAAAAGAAAGTTCAGAAGAACAGCATTTATCTGAAATAGAAAGCTTTTGTAACAGCTTTAGACTACCGTTCAAAAGTTTGGGGTCAGTAAAAATTTGTATTTTATTTTTGGGGGGAAAGAAATAAAATAAATCAATACTTTTATTCGTCAAGGATTAAATTGTTCAAAAGTTGTTATAAATGCTGTTCTTTTGAACTTTCTATTCTTCAAAGAATCCTGATTTTTTTTTTACAAAACTGTTTTCAACATTAATAATAACTGTTTTTTGAGCATTACATCATATTAGAATGATTTCTGAAGGATCATGTGACACTGAAGATTAGAGTAATGATGCTGAATATACAGCTTTGATCACAGGTATAAATTAATTTTAAAATAGAAAGTTATTTTAAATTAGCATAATTTTGTATTTTTAATAAAATAAACACAGCCTTGGTTAGCAGAAGAGACTTCTTTTAAAAACATAAAAAATCTTACCAATCCAAAACTTTTGAATGACAGTGTATATAAGAAACTATTGTAATCAAATCCCACCGCTTAACAAAATCTGATAACTTACTACTGATTTGTCACAGGAGGCTTATTCGGGACATGTAAAAGGGCTTGAGATTTGTGTGTGCCTCGTAAGGGTTAAAGCACTGAGATGAATGAGCTTGTGTGTGTCTGCTTCTGCGCATGTGCAGGTAAATGTGCACTGCTGTCTGTTTGACAGATTTAGCCTGTCAGCGTTCATTACCTGTGAGTCAGTAGGACACTAATGAGCTGAATTAGTGGTATAATTAGCCTGAAAGAAAAGAGCATCAACGTCGATCTCTTCTCTATGAATTTCTCTCCCTTTTGTTTTACTCGGCCAAACTGAAATTTGGTGATCTCAGTTGCACAAGGTAGTTTGCATCTGATATGTGGTCTGTGTGAACTTTGGCAGAAGTTCAGAGATGTGTGTTTAGGGTAGGGGATCTCTGGGGGCTGTGGCAGCTGTAGGGTTGTCTTTTCACGGGATGCTGCATTAGCCGACGCCTGTCAGTGTTGGGTAAACAGCCGCTGGCTTTGAGCTGGACAGGAAGTGCTGGCAAGTGGGTAAACACAAGCCCACAAAGTGATCGTCCAGGAAGAACACAATGCGGATTTACACTCACAAACAGGAAACCGTCCTGACGAGGGATTGATGTAGACTCCCGATAATTCCCATGACCCAGCCTGTTGCATTCCAACGTCAATGAGGCTACGGTCGCACCCCCCATGCCCCCCCCCCCCCCCCCCACCTTCCCCTCAGGTAAATTTTCCAAAACGGCAATACAACACTTTAATGAAGCTGTCACACAAACATGTGTTTGCCATGAACACAGCTTTACAAACACTGTATCTGTAGTTTCCATCAAAATAACACTGACTACAGGTATTGTTACTGTTATTTAATCACTTTTAAAAAACAATTAAAATAAAAAATTTAAAGATAAGTACATGTTTTAAAGGAGATTCCATATTAATTTATGATTTTACAGTATCATAGTCAATGACATGTTCATTTTTTATTAACATATACATTTTTTCACAAAATGCATTAAACATTCAATTCATACATGACTTGAATACACCTGATGAACTTGTTTTAATTCCTGAATTAAAAATACATTTTTTTTTTAATTTTGGGGGCAAATTAGTTTAAAATATGAATGATTGTTCCAACTGCATAATGAAGAATGATGAAAAACTCATTAAATGGTTGAAATTCTTGGAAAGAAAATGCAAGTTTTTTGATTGTATTATGTGTTAAAAAAGCATGATCAAAAAACAAATATATCATAAATATCTTAACATGTGTGTGTGTGTGTGACTCCTAAACCCTGTTTTTGTTGTCTTTGCAACCATGTCACACCCATTTACACTTCTATTTATGTGTGTATAAGTGTGTTTGTACATGTTTAGAGAGACCTAAAGTCAAACGATAAACGTTATTGTCTTCCTCAAGGTTTATAGATTGGACAGTATTTAAAATCAAAACTTACAGGTGAAACTCGAAAAATTAGAATATCGTGCAAAAGTTTGTGTATTCCAGTATTTCAAATTAAAAGATGAAACTAATATGTTTAATATATATATATAACTATATACATATGCATGATTATACTTTTTGTGTCGACATTTGTGTATTTAAAATCCTTTTTTTTATTGATTTCATATAATATTCTAATTTTCTGAGATTTTGAATTTGGGGTTTTCATAAGCTGTAAGCCATAATCATCAAAATTATAACTTTTGCACGATATTCTAATATTTTAAGTTTCACCTATATGTTAACCCAAAACAGTCCCAAAAAGGCTACCAGCTACATTTGCTTTCATATATAATTGACAATGATTTAACTGCAAAAAGTTTCGACTTTTTTTTCCGTTAGCCAGGCGGGCTTGGCCCTTAGCAACGCTGCTAACTGGGGAAGGCATGCGTTTCAGAGGGCAGTGAAGTGCTCCACATTTCCTCTAGACACAGAGAGGCAGAGGGGCAGTGGGGAGATCCTGCCGAGCCTCTTCCTCTCTCTTTTCCCCTCCTCTATCTCCCTCCTCCATGGCTCCCAGGATGCTTTGTGTGGGGGCTGTGGTCCGTGGCCCTCGTGCCAGCCCTCTCACTCACCCTGGGCTGACCATCAGCACCCGGAACATTCCGTGCTGCTAGACCCCCCTCTCGAAACACACACAGTTAATAAAATTCTTCAACTTTCCCACAGATGCGCTGTAGCTTTTCTCTCCTCCTCCTGTCTCCTCTCTTCCCTGTCGCTCCTTCCTGCTCTTTCATCCCATCTGTGTTTTTTCCTTACTTGTCCTACTGTGTGTGAATCAAATGATCAATGCTGGAAATTTTGTAAGAACCTTCTGAGTTTCTTGATACTATTTGAATCGTTTTATACATATACGTGTGCGTATATGTTTATAAATATATATTATATATACTATATACTATATATATGTATATATATATATATACACACTCCTCCTGTCTCCTCTCTTCCCTGTCGCTCCTTCCTGCTCTTTCATCCCATCTGTGTTTTTTCCTTACTTGTCCTACTGTGTGTGAATCAAATGATCACACTACTATATTATATATATATATATATATATATATATATATAGCCTATACCTATAAATGTGTAGCAGTTAGTCACACTGACTTTTATAGCCCTATGTGCCGTATTAACATTTGGGATCATTATGTATGTATGTGTGTGTGTGTTCACTTTAAGACTAATTCATTTGCAAAGACTAATAACTTTTTTATGGGACAAGTCTTGCAATTTTTTTGTGTGAAATATGCTTTTTTTGTTTTTATATATTTGTAGGGTTAGGGTTATCCATTATATTAGTCTTAACAAATTGCTTGGACTGCCCCTTCCTGTCATGTTCAGTGTCTCTTGATTAGAATAAACTGCAAAGTGAACTCGACTTTATGCTGATAATCAAATGTCTGGCTGTAGTTTGACATCAACAGGTGATTGATACTTGTCTTTTTCCCATGTGTGCCATGTTTGTGCGTATGTATGTTTGTGACTGTGAGCCGTGATGCTAGCTGTGACTTTAGACAGATAATCTTTGAGTGTGCAGTGGAGGGTTCAGGTCCGTCAGCATGGCTTTGCTGCTTTGATTAAGAAGGATGTCACTAAACCATCGATCACCTGGTCTATTGATTACCTATTTTCATCCATCTGCCTCTCTGATAAAATGTTATCTCCTCTGCACTCTGGCCCCTGACATCCATACAAGGCTAATTTGTAATCCGGGGGGGGGGGGGGGGGGTCTCGAGTTTAACCCTTTGATACCCCTTTTCCACCAAAAAAGAACTGGTTCGGAACTGGTGCTGGTTCAAAGTTAGTTCGGAGTTGGTTCAACTTGCGAACCTTCTCAGAACCGGTTTGTTTTCCCACTGACTAGAGCGCCCAGCGAACGACGTCGTTACGTCACTGTGTAGGTCGCCATACAGAAACGCTAGCAAGTACATTATTTTGGGATTATCTATAACTTGTGTACCATGAAGGCTTTAAAAACAATTGAAATAAGTAAGTCTTTTAATCTTTTCCTTTGATATGTAATCATTTCTGATTAGTTATGTACCTCTGTCTTGTGTCTTTTTTTCTTTCCGTTTATTTGTTCTATATTTTGACTGTTTTCTTCTTTGCTTACATAATGTTTTCAATAAAAAAATAAAATTTAAAAAAAGCTAGAAACGCTTGCGCCAACTTCAAGCATAATAATTACAATGGTGGACTACATCGTGTTTCTGCAAATGTTTCTCCTGGCTTTGCGGTCATAAAATATGTTTAGGACACATCTAAACCCGCCTCCAGCCCCGCCGTAAGCATGACACAGTGGTAAAAGAACGGTTCTCTGGTTCTAGTCCAGCAAAGAGTTGGTGCCGCTTTGGAACCAGTTTTCCTGGCCGAGAACCGGTTCTTTGGCTGTCGAAACACAAAGAACCGTTTCGCGAGTAGGCACCGGCTCCGAACCGGCTCTCAAAATGCTTTGGTGGAAAAGGGGTATGAGAGACACTTGAGTTCATCTTTCAAAGCCCATCATGTCTGTGGCATCCTGTATTACAAGCAGTGGATAGACCATATAAACTTGGGATTAAAAAAATTGGGCAGTTTTTATAACTTTAAGCATAAAATTTAAAATGTATTTTAATATTTATTTTTTTGTTTATTTAAAAAAATCTGTTGTTTCTAATACACTTAAAATGAAAGCTCAGATTTACACACTAGTGCAATGGTTCAAAACCTTTTTGACTCTAAATCCTCCAATGTCCAAGACCATATTTGAACGACCTCTAGTCTAAGCTGAGATGTATCTCTGGTTACACATATTTAGGGCCCAATTACAAAGGTGCGAGGACCCTCTTGGAATTGCTCCGTTTATTATTTTTTGTGTTTTTGGCATTTTAATTAATATTGTGTTAATATAACTTAATTTTAATAATTTGAACACTTATTGGGACCTCCATTGAAGTTTGCCGAGGCCCCCTGTTTTAGAACCAATGTGTTTGTGGTTGATCTATACGTTTTTTTAATGCCCAATATAATTCCGTAATATACACATGGATAAAATTAAATATAAATGGATGTTTAATCTAACATGATTTATTTTTAGATTTATTTTCTTATTTAACACAAAATTTCAATGAAAACTTTTACTTAAATTGTGTCAATATTATATACAGAATATTTACTCAACATATGATCAAATGAATTTCTGGTAGTTGACATTAACTTGAAAGATTGGCCTATTAACTCCATTGTACATCATTTTAAATTGGACAGAAATTAAAACTAGGTTGTGAGGTATTATGTTGTGGTCAGAGTTATCGACACTATTGGTAAATCAAAGAAGGCTGTGAAAATAAATCAGCATTGTATATCCTTTTAATCTTTCATTTAAAAAAATAACAAAAATCTAACCTTTCATTGAAGTGAAACTAATGAATGTGGATGGAAATCACAGTGAAATAAATGTTTTTCTCTAATACATGTTGGCCACAATTATTGGTACCCCTAGAAACTCGTACTAGTAAAATATATCTGTATGTATAGTCCCCTTCATATTTACAATTTTAACGCACACCATTGGTCTAGGAACATGAAATTATCCAGCCATGAGTTCCTGTTTAACAACAGCATAAATATAAGTTAACACAAAGATTAAAGAGGATGCGTGTCTGCATTGTCTTAATGCACGGCGAGGAAGAGAGTTTGAGTGGCTAAAGACTCTCCAAGGGTCACAGCTGGAGAATTGCAGGAAATAGATGAGACTTGTGGGTCAGAAAGCCTAAAAAAAATCGAACAGCACCTACATCACCACAAGTGGTTTAAGAGGGTTTCAAGAAAAATCCTCTGGTCTTGTCCAACTCCAGCATATTCAGTTTTCAGACACGACTGGAACTTCAAATGGGATCGGCTTCTATGGTCAGATGAAACTTTAAAAAAAAAAGCTTTTTCGCAGGAAATAGGTTTGGTGCACATAGGGATTAAAAAAAGTACCCAATGTGTACGATTAAATATACTGCTGGATCTTTAATGTTGTGGGCCTATTTTTCTGCTGGAGGTCCTGGACATCTTGTTCAGATGGATAGTATCATGGATTCTATCAAATACCAACAGATAAAAAATCAAAACCTGACTGCCTCTGCTAAAAATCTTATAATGGGCCGTGGTTTGATCCTTCACCTGGACAATGATCCAAAATAAACTTAAAAATTAACACAAAAATGGGTCACTGAGCACAAAATTAAGGTACCTGAATCCTATAGAAAACTGAAGAGGAGAGTGTATCAACATGGACTTTGGAATTTGAATTGTATGGAGGAATAGTCTCTGATCTCTTGTCAGGTCTTCAAATGCATCAGGCATTATGGGAGAAGAGCTGTTATCTTGGCTGAAGGAGGTTGCCAAAAGTATTAAATAAATGGGTGCCAATTATTGTGGCCAATGTGTGTTAGAGAAAAACATTTATTTCATAATGAGATTTCCCCCCATTTTTATTTTTACTTCAATACAAGGTTAGATTTTTGTGATTTTTATTTTTTATAAAAGGTCAAAAGTATTTATGCAGATTTATTTTCACAGGCTTCTTATTAGTTCATATTTACCAAGGTTACCTCAGAGGGTAGCTCTGACCAAGACAGTAGAAGTACAGTCCATTCAATATGTCGTACATTTGTGTGTCTGTTCCTGGAATTGTGTGTTGATCATTCAAATGAAACATTGAAAATTCATGTTCCCACAAATCCTACACTATACTTCTCCATCACAACGTATTTTTAATTTAAATCGAATTAAATGGGATTTCTGTTTGTCATAACTTGAAAATGGAAATGACTCCATTGGTGTGTTAAGTCAGGTTTGAGTCCTGACATCTCTAATAATTGTGTGTACACTTTGTTCCTGTCCAGATGCTCCTGGTGAGGAGGAATTGTGACAGTAGGATGTCTGTTCTATAGTCTCATGGGTTTGGACTCCCTGATGGGCAACTGTGTTTTAGGGAACAGCTCAATATCCTCTGCCCAACTCCCTTCCCCTCCCCGGGGGTATCAGAACTCCCTCTTCCCCTCAGATAGGAGCTGAAGCTGAACTAATCCTGAGTTGTCTGAGAAAGGCTGTTTACTCTGTGGGGATTAACAGAGATTAAGTGCTATCATAGCACAGTTTGAGGAGGGGTGCTGTAAACGATCCAACCATTTCTGATGGCCCTCTCCTGTTTGCGTTTGCTTAGTTAACTTGTCAAACACACACTCACATTCTTAAGGCCCTGACATACTGTATTGACGGCAAGTTCTTTTTTTGTTCTTCATTGTCATGAGAACAAAATAAGTGTCAAAATAAGTTTGAAATTCCTTTGCAGTGGTATACTGTTAGCGAACATCCTGATGCCACCCATGCTGCCGGAAGAATTTATTATGTGCTGCTCACTTTTTCTCTCAATAAACAATTAAACACAAAACCGCAGTAAATAAAACAACGGATCATATCAACATGGATATGTTTGCATGAACTCTGCAAATCGGCACTTCACTCAAGTCACGTCTCATTTATTTATGCTATGTCACGTTATACGATAGATTCCGTGCACAGTTAGCGGAGGCTTGCGGTGCGGAGCCAGGCGGAAGTATAAACAAGGCTTTACGCACATACATTTACACAAACACATAGCAACCATTCAAAATGTGGTGGTATTGTTTCTGTACTGCTCAGTATAATATATTTTTTTAGTGTATTAAAGTCTAGATGCTGCTGTGTGTAATGGAGATGTGAGTGCTAGTATATGTTTGGCGCTGTGCTAGAAATGAAATCGAAAAGCAGTACACAAATCCCATCAAATTTTAAATGTCATTTGGAATGAGAGCCAGATCAAAACATGCCGCCGGTGTGAACCATGTGTTGACGGCCCGCGTTAATTCAATCTCGAGCCTAACTGTAGATTCTGTGTGTGTTGTTTCAGAGAGGAACGTGAGCGCTGGATCAGGGCAAAATACGAGCAGAAGTTGTTTTTGGCATCGCTGGCTTGCACAGAGCTGTCTCTAGGACAGCAGCTACTGCGGGCCACAGCGGAGGAAGACCTGCGCTTCGTGGTCATACTGCTGGCCAACGGCTCCAGAGATGAAGTCAACGAAACCTGCGGGGAAGGTGACGGCCGGACAGCCCTGCACCTGGCCTGCCGCAAGGGGAATGTTGTGATCACGCAACTGCTCATATGGGTAAGAGCTACAGCACACACTGGTTTTATCACAGCCAACTACTGGCCAGGATGTGTTTTGGAGTAAAGACCTTTTCATACCAAATGTGTAACCTAAAAGCTCAACTGATCAGAAATGAATGGTCTTTCCACACCAAGGGTGAATATTTGTCAGGTGCGCCACTCCTGTCTGATCAGTTTAACACAATATCCGCAGTAAGAAAATGGAACAAAACTAAATTAAAAAAAAAATTTTTTTTTTTTTTGAATGATGGAATTAAACTAGGGATAGTTCACCCAAAAATGAAAATTCTGTCAGTATTTACTCACCCTGATGTTGTTCCAACCCCGTAAGACCTTCGTTAATCTTCGGAACACGAATTAAGATTTTTTTGATGAAATCTCAGAGCTGGATCACTCCTCCATACTAGTCCATAGGCTTCTTGAGGGATTGAAACTTGCCAGCCTCGAAAAGTTATTAAAGACATTGTTAAAATAGTCCAAGTGACTACAGTGGCTAAATATTAAGTTTATCAAGCGACGAGAATACTTTTTGTGCGCAAAAACAAACATAAATAACGACTTTGTTTCAACT
Source organism: Siphateles boraxobius (assembly GCF_051911475.1). NCBI lineage: Eukaryota > Metazoa > Chordata > Actinopteri > Cypriniformes > Leuciscidae > Siphateles > Siphateles boraxobius. The sequence continues at coordinate 34,599,599 of NW_027509042.1, forward strand.
ATTAATTTCCTTCTCTTTGGGCCTCTAGTCAGTTAAACTAGTGTAATTGCGTAGAGCTACGTCACACGTAGGCACATGTACAACACAGAAGCGTACGCTGTTAAACTAGTAACCTGACTCGAGGCCCAGAGAGAAGGAAATGAATAGTTGAAATAAAGTTGTTATTTTTGTTTTTTTTGCGCACAAACAGTAATCTCGTCGTTTGATAAACTTAAGATTGAGCCACTGTAGTCACTTGGACTATTTTAACGATGACTTTAATAACTTTTCGAGGCCGGCAAGTTCAATCCCTCAAGAAGCCTATGGACTAGTATGGAGGAGTGATCCAGCTCTCAGATTTCATCAAAAATATCTTAATTCGTGTTCCGAAGATGAACCAAGGTCTTACGGGGTTGGAACAACATGAGGGTGAGTAAATACTGACAGAATTTTCATTTTTGGGTGAACTATCCCTTTAAGTCCTTAAAGTGTATAATTATTAAATAATTATTGGTCAGTATTTGTGTTTTTCTGTTTTGATTCATTCTGAAGAACATAAAAAAAAACTTGTGTTTGAATGAGAGAAGTAAAAGATAACTATTGCATAAATATACCTCTGACAGTAAGCCCATAAAAGCTCTATTCAAGAATTTGACATTAAGCAGTAATGTGCAGATGGAAATGATGGATAACCGATAAGGGTTTTTGAAAAACAGATTTTTTTTTATTCTTAAAATGATTCTGTTTGAATTGGAACAAATCAAGACAAGCCATTCTGCCAATATCGTCCTAATCAGACCAATTTTAATAATTTGGAGTCATACAAAAAATTTTATATCATTACATATATCACCCTGAGGTCCATTTAAAATGTGAGGAATATTTTTGCAATAAAAATACATTTTGAAACAATAATTTCTGATGGACAAAATCAAGTCCCGCCCTCATTTTTTTCTTGTTCAAGAAGCTGTTTCACTCGGATATACGTCACAATAGAGAAAAAAAGACTCGCAACTTCTGTTTCATGTCCACTTTTAATATTATTGTACTGCCTTTCTCTTATCGGAGAGCTCAAATACAGTTTTTAACTACATTCTTCAATAACAGTCTCTTTGTTCAAGGTGTTAAAACAGGGACCTTATTTAAATAATTAAATAATATAAAAATTAAAACAATAATTATAATATTAATAATAATATTAACAAAGCATTTTTATGAAGGATATTAGTGGCAGGTGTTACACACAGCCAGGAGAAGCAGAGGATTTGTCTGACTTTATTTGCTCTTAAAAAGTTAATGTTCAGGTGTTCTCTTGCTAACACTCTTCATCCGTCTCTCTGTAGTACGGCGTGGACATCATGGCACGGGATGCTCACGGCAATACGGCGTTGGCGTATGCACGGCAAGCTAACTGTCAGGAGTGTATGGACATCCTCCTTCAGTACGGCTGTCCCGACGAGCGTTACCCGCTCATGGCCACTCCCAACCTGTCCCGCAGGAACAATAATCGCAATAACAGCTGCAGCAGCATGAACAGTGCAGTTATATGAGGAATAAAAACGCACACATGAACATGCACTCCTCCTCCCTCTCTATACACACCGTCATATGTACAGCTCCACCACTGCATCAGAATCATGAAACTATAGCAGACTCAAGGGAATGATGATGATGATGATGAAGCATGAGAAGAGTTTGCACTCACGCCTCCCCTTGCCTCTTGTGAAACGATCCGCACCCTGACTCTACAATCCCTCTAGTTGGAAATGTTGTAATGACAAGGTCTTGGCCAGTCGTGTCATCTATTTTTTTTTGGGAGAGTTTGGGAGAGTCCAATGTCTCGCTGCATTGTGGAACAAAAATTAAAACAACCCTGGATTCTGCTTTTCTGATTGCGCCAGTTGAAGCTACCAAGTGCATGATGGGAAAATAGGGTGTGTATGTATTTGGTAACTGATGACCTGGTGACACATCTTTTCAGCCTCTTTTCTGTGGAGTCCAAAAGGAAATGATGGGATACTTTTACGCAGAATCTTCAAAATGACCCAGAAGTCCCAGAGAACTTCACTTGGTCACCATGCGTGTCTGGACTTTCATCTCACCCCTTTGACACTGGTTTTTCTGTCTGTTCTCTCTCTCCCTCAGACTTTTTCTTTGCATCTGTTCTGACTCTTTTTCAGTCAGTATGTCCATTATGTCTTCTTTTCTTCTTTATTTCAAAGGAATGTGAAAGGATGTAATGACATTTACAAAAAACACCCAGATATTGAGTCATACGTTTGAAGTTTGAATCTGACATGGTCTTTTAAACCTTTTTTGTTTTAACATTGTTGAGTAGCATTTGTATTAGTGCTCATTACTGGACCAACGGAGGATTCTTAAAAAGGTGTTTAAAGATTTATGTTTCTCAGACGTAAAAAGGAATTACATTTTTTACTTTCAACGGCTTTTATTTAGCCAATTTTTTATCTTTCAACACGTCAAACTAGCCTTATATGTTGCCCATTGCCCATGTTCATCATCAAAAAAAAAAATCTTTTTAATGAAAGTAATATCACAGGTAGGTTGCCTCGTCTCTGAGCACAGAATATCATGAAATGCAGAGCTTATTTGTAATGTGATCTGCTCATGGTGGCCGTTGCTTTCGTACAGTGGCGTGCCTCTCTCAGGTCATCTCTGTCTGTTGCTGTTCACACACTTTACACTGCAGAGTCCGAAACCTCATGTATCTCAGTGAAGAGAAGGGCTCTCTGGGTCTTCAATGCCAATCTGTACATACTTCTTCCTTCTCTTTCATTCTATTTTTTCTCTAAGTAGTGTTCTATATTGAAAGTATTTGAAGAAAAAATTAACCCTCTGACATAAGCCTTTATTAATATATTTTTACCAGCCACTTTTCTTGTTTCAGTGCAGGTTTTGGTGTCTGAAAGTGTGCCTGTTTGAGTCGAGTTTCCTTTTACTGATCCCTATTTCTCTGAATTGTTCTTCAGAGCTTATTTTTCCTCATTGCGTTTATCTTCTTTCTTTATTGTGTCAAGGATTATTAAAGCAATACGAAGCCAAAATTCCGCCAGGTAGACACACAAGTAATTTCTCGCGGCGTTCTTCAACGTCACCCCAGCGGTCCAAGCTGCCATTGTTATTGAGAGATGTAAAGCTGATGTAAGACTCTGTCTCAGGTCATATATCATTACAGAAGATCCCATGCAGGGTTTGATATTGACTTAATCCATAATATGATTTAATGGGCTTTGATCATTTAATCTCAGCTTCCATTGATTTTACTCTTCGCTAGGTAGTAGAAATGTGGTAGGGTACTTGGCTTGGGGTTGGAGATGTGAGAGGCTCTGTGTTGTAGAATTGATATTCCGCAATACAAACAATCTGGAAAGTCTTCAAGCTTGTTGATAGATATTTTGGGAATATGTAGAGAAACTTAGATAGTTTAGAAAACAGTGAGAGTTGAAAAGCTTTAGTGAAGGATGTGAGGATGTAAACTATGAGAGAAATATTGAGGTATGTTGATTTTCAGCTCAAAAGGGGGCCGTTTTCACCTTGTATATAACGTAGCAGGCCTTTAGAGGCTTTACCACAATAACCATTATTTATGACTAAATGCACTACAGAACACCGATCACTTGTTGTGAAGAACCCACAATATAATGTCCACTTTGAATCCTTCCTGTGAAAAAAGTCGTTTTTCTTTTCTTTTTGCATGAAAGGATGTAAATGTTCTCGTCCTTGTGTAAATGTCTTCGTCTTCATAAAATGACTGTACCCTGACAGGTGACCCTAAAGAGTCTGCCATTTTAATATGAAAAAAAAAACTTATGAACAACTTGTGAACATTTTCTTTTTCTTTTTGTCAGTCCCTCATTTCCTTCTTTTGTAATCCATCACTTTGAGTAAAAATTTTTTTTTGATTTATCTTTAACTGAATAAAGAAAGCATAAATGAGCAAAAGAGACAAAAATCCAACCGATACCATGACAGCAACCGAAGGCTCTTGCCAGCCCTTGTGAGCAGATAATGCAGACAGTTGGGGGCTTTATCAGTACGTTCCAAGTTGCTTAAACATATCCTCGTTTTTATTTCAGTTTCCATTCACCGGTCATCGCTTTGTGTAAATAGATGTAAAAATGGAGAAACCTGTAGTGTTTGTTTACTTTGTTTTCGTTTGTGTTCGTTACCTCATTTCATCAACAGTCTCTGTGTTACCTTCAAACCCAAGAGACCCGTTTAATTATTTATGAATATGCTAATCTAAAAGGGGAGGAGCTCTCTCACACTACTTTGGTTTTGCATTTGTTCCTTTATTCAGTCCATTGACATCACAACTATCATTCTGATTCGAATTATTGGTGTTGTATTTCTAATTATTGTTATTATATTGAGTTTGTGTCAGCTGTACAGTACTGTGTTGAAAAATTATACCTGATGCAGAGTCTTATACTGTAATGTCTCTTTTCAATAAAAAGCTTCTTATTATAATTCTCTCCTCGATTTTGTACCCTTTCATTTATTTAATAGTGTGTGTGTGTGTATATGTGTATATATATACACTCACCTAAAGGATTATTAGGAACACCTGTTCAATTTCTCATTAATGCAATTATCTAATCAACCAATCACATGGCAGTTGATTCAATGCATTTAGGGGTTTGGTCCTGGTCAAGACAATCTCCTGAACTCCAAACTGAATATCAGAATGGGAAGGAAAGGTGATTTAAGCAATTTTGAGCGTGGGATGGTTGTTGGTGCCAGACGGGCCGGTCTGAGTATTTCACAATCTGCTCAGTTACTGGGATTTTCACGCACAACCATTTCTAGGGTTTACAAAGAATGGTGTGAAAAGGGAAAAACATCCAGTATGCGGCAGTCCTGTGGGCGAAAATGCCTTGTTGATGCTAGAGATCAGAGGAGAATGGGCCGACTGATTCAAGCTGATAGAAGAGCAACTTTGACTGAAATAACCACTCGTTACAACCGAGGTATGCAGCAAAGCATTTGTGAAGCCACAACACGCACAACTTTGAGGCGGATGGGCTACAACATCAGAAGACCCCACCGGGTACCACTCATATCCACTACAAATAGGAAAAAGAGGTTTGCAAGAGCTTACCAAAATTGGACAGTTGAAGACTGGAAAAATGTTGCCTGGTCTGATGAGTCTCGATTTCTGTTGAGACATTCAGATGGTAGAGTCAGAATTTGGCGTAAACCGAATGAGAACATGGATCCATCATGCCTTGTTACCACTGTGCAGACTGGTGGTGGAGGTGTAATGGTGTGGGGGATGTTTTCTTGGCACACTTTAGGCCCCTTAGTGCCAATTGGGCATCGTTTAAATGCCATGGCCTACCTGAGCATTGTTTCTGACCATGTCCATCCCTTTATGGCCACCATGTACCCATTCTCTGATGGCTACTTCATGCAGGATAATGCACCATGTCACAAAGCTCGAATCATATCAAATTGGTTTCTTGAACATGACAATGAGTTCACTGTACTAAAATGGCCCCCTAAGTCACCAGATCTCGACCCAATAGAGCATCTTTGGGATGTGGTGGAACGGGAGCTTCGTGCCCTGGATGTGCATCCCACAAATCTCCATCAACTGCAAGATGCTATCCTATCAATATGGGCAAACATTTCTAAAGAATGCTTTCAGCACCTTGTTGAATCAATGCCATGTAGAATTAAGGCGAAAGGGGGTCAAACACAGTATTAGTACGGTGTTCCTAATAATCCTTTAGGTGAGTGTATGCATGTATATATATATATATATATGTATGTATGTATGTATGTATGTATATATATATATATATATATATATATATATATATATATGCTTGTATATAAGTGTTTGTTTTGATTTAAATAGGCAAATGCTTAAGAGTCTGATTGGATCATTATTGCAGTGATTATTATGTTTCTAGCATGTTATATGTTTGGTAACAGTTACTGTTACCCTAATTGATGGAGTATGTAGCTTTTCATTTCTTAACCATGTAGGAAGACACATCTTTGCCATATTCCAGGATACCAATGCCAATATTCATCAGGCTAAAATTGTGAAAGAATGGTTGGGAGAAGAAACATTTATACCCATGAATCGGCACCTCTGAGTCCAGACCTTAAATTCATTGAAAGTCTTTGGGATGTGCTGGATACACATATACATTGATATTACTATCAATATGTTAATAGTTTTCTTTTCAGCATATGCTTAATTCTTCTTCCTCCAGGCATACCGCTGATCTATAGGGCCGAAAAGTTCCAGTTTTGTTTCATCGCTCCACAGAACAGAATCCCAAAACTTCTGTGGGTTTTTTTATATGATTTTGAGCACTTTTCTTGTGCTTTTGTGTCAGCAGTGGTGTACGTCTTGGAGTTCTGGCATGGAAACCGTCTTGTGTTTAGTACGTGCTGTACTGTGCAAGCTAAAAAGTCTTGCTGCAGGTCTTTAGCAGTCACTCAAGGGTTTCCTCTCAGAAATCTGGTTACAGTCATTGATAGCTTCCTTTTTCTGCTAAGGCCAGTTAGTGTAACCACTGTTTCTTTAACTGCAAACTATGATTCCAACAGTGTCTCTAGGAACATGTAGTGCCTTTGCTATCTTTTTTTATCCTGTCCCATGTTTGTGAATGGCGATGATATCTTTTAACTTCTTGGACCATTCTTTTGACTTAGCCATATTTCTAACATGCAGTCAATCATGACACTCAACAAACCTAACCAGTTCAGATATTTCATGTGTTCTAGCTCAAACACACCTGGTACAACTAATGAAGCCCTTGATCAGTTCTATCAGGTGTGCTTGAGACAACACCTGTTTTGCAGATTTGTGCTGTTGTGGGGGATTCTGTTCAGAGGTTTAAATAATTTTGAGACTGCAGAAGTCATTAAAAATTGCATTTTCAATTGAATTTGGAGAAACCACTTAAAACATTTGTTGTGTTGAGCTATTTCAATTACTTTTGTTTGATTTGTTCATTGGAAAAAGCTGAAAGTCTGTAAATTTTACTTTAATATATAATACTGATTCATAATATGTATATATTGTTATTGAAATTTACTTCACATATCTCAAATACAAATCAACTGTTTCAGGAAGTGTTAAGCTAATCGAAACACACGTGTATGTTTTGTGATTCGCGCATGTCCGCAGCCCGAACGCCTAGTTTGGGTTTCTCAGCGGGTGCGATCCACTCTCCGGCCTCTGCGGTGCAGATGAAGGCGTTAAAGCCGGACCCTGCCGACTCACTGTGTCTCTAATGAGATAAAGATCCTCTAATCCCCTTCTCATCCTTTCCCTCGCAGGAAGAGAGCCACAGCGCCACAAAGCATCCGAGGAGGGGATGCGGGGCTTGAATCTGCCCCCTGACCGGGAGGACAAAAGAGGCCTCAGCAGCCCAGGAAAACAGATGTAATTAAAGAGATTAGACAAGGCAGAGAGAGAAAAGAGCAATCTATAGAAAGAGGAAATGTTTCGTGGTTGAGAGGGGAAGTGGGAGCGTGATTATGACTGACTGACAGGAAGTGTGTTTGTTTTCTAATAATTCCTTTAACAAACATTTGGAGCTTGTAAGCGGTTGAAGGTTGACAGGCTAAAGGAGCCATGGGAAATGAATCCTTAAAATGTCAGTGGTGGTCCAGAACCACAAAACCCTGAAGCATCTTGTCCAGATCTAGTCTGATCATCTCTCATCATAAATCAGTTCCACTTAGAAATCCAATGAGGCACAGCACTGGTTCAGTGCATTAACAGAGCTGTTCATCTATCATGATATGTGTGCGTGTGTGTGTCCCTCTCACACACACAATAATGGCATTAGAAATGCTAGAGAAGCCCTGAAATGAGGCATGAGCTGCACCATCATTTTGTGATGATAATCCAAATGTTCAGAGAGAAAGAACTGGAAAATCACACTCTAATCATGCCGTACAGAGACGGGTCTGTTGTAATGCATTCTCTTTTAACTGTCTTATCTTTGATGTAATCCCATATTTCTCTGCTACAGATTATAGTTAATAAATCTACTACTCATGCTTAAATTGTGTGAATTAATGTCATGTGCAAAGAGTGCTGCACTTAATCATCAGTTCCGAGGTGGGGTGAAACACTAATAGAAAACATGGACGTTTTAAAATGCATGCATAAATTCAAACTGTCATAACCATCATCACCCCATCTTCATTTTACTGTAAACACTTTCCTTCTAAATGGCCAATTATAGGAAATTCAATGAAAATAGCAAATAAAATAAGTGTATAAAACAGGTGTGTGTGTGTGTGTGTGTGTGTGTGTGTGTGTGTGTGTGTGGTCCTGGTAAAATCTACGTTATGTGGACAAAATGTCCCCACAAAGATTGCAATATCTCTTGTGCAGACATTGTTTTTGGTCCACATGAGGAGAGCAACTTATAAATCACACTTTAAAACATGAACACTCAGTGTGTGTGTTCTTGTTTAACCTACATTGAGAGGACCAAATGTCCCCACAAAGATAGTAAAATGTGAAAATGTTGACATTGTGGGGCCATTTGGTCAGGCCCCACAAGTGAAAAAAAAAACATACCAAGTGATGTTTTTTTAATTAAAAAAAGCAGACCGTTTTCTGTGATGGGAAGGTTTAGTGTAAGGGGATAGTGTGTGTGTTAGTCTCTCGCAATTGTCAAATAGCCTTATGTCCTGTTTTATGCCAAATGCTAAACTATTCCGTTTCTTTTTTTCTTTTTCGGCCAGGCCATGAAACTTAAAAGCTGTATTTAATATATAATTTGTTATATATCAAGTTGAACAAGAATCAGTTGACACCTGTTCTGTCATTTAACATGAATTAATATGATCTCAACTCCAGTTATAACCTAGACATGAAATTGTAATTACTTACCTCAAAATTCTGTTTTGTCTTGTAATCATTTTTATTTTTCACAGAATCTTTAAATAGTATGTGTGTATGATTTGTAGCTCTGTAGCTCTTTTCAAATTGGTTATACTGGTGGTATTATAACTCACCCGCTCTCCTTTGCATACACAAACTGACTGCTTGATGCTCATTGAAAAAACATGCTTAATTATTAATAGCAGTTATGATTGTTACAATAAAATCATAATATTGTAATTTTCCTGTGTTCGCCTAATTAGATCTTTTAGAAAAATCTAAACTAAAAGGGAAAGTCAGCAACTATGAACTACTGCTTTGTTGTGATAAATCTCACATAAAACACTAACATATTTTGTGCTTAATACTGGTAAAAGATTTAATAACATTTCATAAATTAGATATTTTTTTGCATGTAGGTGCGTTTGTCAATATGCAGATCTATAAATAAATCTAATTATGATTACAATTATGTTGGTCATAATTTAAATGTTTTTAATTTAATAAAAAACTGTTTAAAATTACTTTGAGTAATGTTTTATGTTACAAAATCACAGAAGTTTAAAAAAAATCAAATGTGTGTCTGTCATTCCTTTATTAGTGTTATCTTTGTTGTTGAACACAGATTTGACAGAAACTTCCAGCATAAGTGTGTTTCAGTGCTCTCCGTCAGGATTAATCATTGGAGGTTCATTTGACGCTGTTAATTTAGTGCAGGAGGGACAAGCTGGAGTGAAAAGCTGCGGCCCGAGCCGATCCCCGCGGGCCCATTTATCTGACAGACACTACGGACAGCCTTGATTACAATTTGCACAAAAATTCATTAGAGTTTAGGTAATTGTAAGATCTCTCTTTCTCTCATCACGGTTCCTTATGAAATGTCTTTCTGCCCAGTTTTCATGTCAATGGACATGAAAGTATTGTCTATTTTCCAACATCATTCAAACCAGCACATTTCAATTGTCTACACTGCTGTTTTCTCTCTCTCTCTCTCTCTCTCTCTCTCTCTCTCTCTCTCTCTCTCTCTCTCTCTCTCTCTCTCTCTCTCTCTCCTCTCTCTGTGTGTGTGTGTGTGTCAGTGATGATGAGGCACTGATGATGTCTGATCTATTGCAATGTTCAGGACTTGCACCTGCATACAACAATAAATCTACTACCAACAATAATTCAATTTCTCTAGGAAGAAAAATTAGAATTCCAGTTTAATTATGAAACTTAAGTCTATTAACCACTGCAGTCATAATAACTTTTTGGTTCATGTTACATTTTTCATTTAACTCTCTCTACATATAGAAAGGTATGTTGATTAGTACAAAAAGGTACTTAATGTGTAATGATTTTGCACAGCAGACTGTAATTAAACTTTTTTTAATCAATTATAATTATTGCTTGTAGCATGGACACAGTAAGAATGTTAATAGAATCTTTTATTTTCTCATTTACCAAGTATTTACTTATTTCTACTTGATTTAAAAATATATAATTTTTAAAATCGTATTAATAATAGGGTAAATAAATGTTTTCTAAATTAATAAAAAGGTTACATATGATACATATTACAAATTCTACTCAATTATATCTCAATAATTTATCTTCTTAAATGACTGTAATGAATGCGTAAAGTTTGGAGAAAACAACAGGGCTGTAGTATTTAAGTTTGCTATAAAAAAAACTCATGTTTAATCTGTCGAATTTGGAAACTAATATGAACCCTAGGTTTAGGCTACGTTTGTTGAGAATAATGTATATTTCGACAAGCTTGCATGCAGACACAAATGCAAAATTATATAGCTAATATTATATGATTATATTGATAAATAAAGTATTAAAACCGGTGTATTTTTAAAAAAAAAGAGGTTTGAATTGGCCAATGAGCAATTTTTCGAAATTATATGAAAAAAATATGAACATAAAATATAGAAATTTCAAGAGCTGCGAGGTTTAAATGATTGTATTATGATCAATTGCATATACAGCAAAGGCTGTTTGCGAAATTATTTTTAAAAATACTATTAATTACAGCCGCTAAAGAACTGAAATGACGAAAAGTAACGAGCCTATTCGTCACACACGGGGCACGTTGGGAAAGAGACGCAAATAAAATACATTTGCGTCTCTATCTTTCCCAACGTGCCCCGTGTGTGACGAATAGGCTCGTTACTTTTCGTCATATAAAATAAGGCAGGTCAAATCCGACGGAGATCAAGGCTGACACGAGGTTGTGTCTCTCATCATGACCCTGAAATCTATTCATGAACCACAGCCTCCTGTCACAACACCCGATTCAAACCTGACAAGGTTAGATGATTTCAGATCATGTGTACTAACAGAGCAGAGACTGCGCGGAACAGATGGAGCAAGCGGAAGTCCGTTCTGCAGGTGCAATAAAATACCACCATTAGCAGTAATTATTATTAACTTATGTTTAAAATATAGCTACAAATTATAAAGAAAAAAATAATAAAGACAAATGTTACACAAATAATGTAAAGAAACAAGTCTAGCCCACTCAATGTATTTGAATTGATGACGTAGTTTAGGTTATTTCCCCCTCACGCGCACTTCGGACAGAAATAGTGACTTACGTGTTGCATTTAAAAAATAAAAAAGGACAATTTTTTTTTTTACAATTATTTATGGTCCAGCTTTAATCCACACAATATTCTGAAGTCAGTAAACTCATGAAACGTTAGCAAGTTTTTTTTTCTTTTCACAATATTAAATAAATTAGCAACCTGCCCGTGACGTCTGAAAAGGTTACAGAAAAAGGAAAATTAATGCAAGAAAAAAAATTAAATAAAGGCTATTTACCATAAAAATAAAAAGCACATATTTAACAGGTTGTTTAATAAATTCGAGGGAATGGTGTTAATTTTACTATAAATTGAATTATATTGTGTTCTTCAGCAGAGACCAGAAGTGCTCCTTTTTGGATAATATTCATCTCTGCAAAAAACAAAACAAAAAAAACACGTGAACTAGACAGTCACACAAAACTAAACATAAAACTGATTAAGTTTTTAAATACAGGGTGTAAATTCAAGAACTAAAATTTGTTCGTGATTTGGTCCAAAGTTGGAAATAAAACAGCAGTTTCTCCCTCCCAATATGTCTTAGTTTGAACATTTTCGCTCAAACTGAGTCTGTTTCTTTCTTTTCTCCCGTTTGCACAACTCTGTAGTTTAAACGAAAACTATATATATAGGTTGCGTGTCCTGGGTTCCTCAAGAACAGTTTGGTTATATTAGATTTCTCAGAATTGTCTTGGTCCTCTAGTGTATCAAGGTCTGGCCTGTTCTAACTGTTGGTGTTGGCTGCGTATTGCAAACCGACTAACATGCACCGGAATGGGCACCACAATTTTCGGGTTTCTGGAGGGCTCTCCGGTTTTGGAGTTCACGTTTCCAGCTTTGACACGTTTCCACTTAGCTCTCCGGTTCTGAAACCAGATCTTGACTTGCACCTCGCTGAGCTTTAAGGCATGGGCGATCTGTGAGCGTTCTGTGAGGGATAGGTATTTCTTACAGTGAAACTCCTTTTCCAGTTCTAAGAGCTGCTCGCTCGTAAAAGCCGTCCTCCTTCTCCGATTTTTCCCGGTGGACGTGGTGTTTCCCGCCCCATTCCCACCGTGGACACCGTCGTCCAGTCCTCCGTTGCCGTCTCCATCTTCCTTCTGACACATCGCGTTCCCGGGCCCGTTGTCGTCGGAGCTGTAATCTAAATCACTGTCCATGGAGAAGCTCTCATCTTTCCTGTTACACTCATCCTCCTTCGCGTCGTCTTTGCTGTGACCTCGCACTATGGGAATGAAATAAAAAGCAGAATTATTTTGAGAACTGTTATCAGAAGAAAACATCTAAATGTAAGCTTCTGTTGTGAGGTAATTTGTGTTTTTAGTTTTGACTAGTGTGGTCGGGGAAACAAGTTGTGAGTTTTCATAAGAATCTGACCTAGTCTTGTCTCGCAACACATTCTTCCTGTTTATTGCTGCCACTTTTACGCGCAATTACGCACGGTGATGGATCTCTTAGGAAAGTAGTTTGCAGACCTCAAAACAAACCGGCCTAAAAGTTTTCCCTCTTCTGCATCTCTTGAGATCATTTGACTTTTTTTAAACATGCATTATTTTACATAGACCTTATTTTTTTCATAATTTCAGATTTCAATATCAAATTGTCCCTACAGCTAATTTCATTTTTCTTTACGTTGCAGACATGGTAGGCTATATTACAATAATGCGGGACTACATTTATTTTACTATGCCTACATATAAATGATCCAGGCGACAGTGAATTTTGCTTACAGTTTTATGGACATTTAAACACCGCTGGCCCTCCGATCCCTCAATTAAAATGAGCTAATTTAGTCCTTGACGGCAGCTCGGCCTCAGGCACTATTCCCTGGAAAACTTGATTTGGGCCTTTAATTTAGGTGTGCGTCTCTGAAATCCCACAATCATGACATTTTATTTCCGGGAGATTTTATATATTTATTTCCGTCCCACATTACTCGCTGCAACTCGGTAAACTGTATTTTAAGTGAAAATTTTAATTTTAGCGTATAGACCTAAAGCAGACATACACAATTTGCTTCTTAGAAAAAAGTAAGAATAAAACGTATGACATCGGAATGATAAATATTTATAATTATTATTATTATTACACTTTAAAATTTGAGAACACAAGAATCAGTAGCAACTATGGGTCTGTTTTACTTTTATTTAACATGCATGGCAAGATCAGATTTGCTCTTCACATATTATTTTTTAAAGACTTCACAAAGCAATAAGGACGTATGCAACCCTATTCACAACAATGCACCCTCTGAAAGTGTGAAGAGTTCGGAAGGCTGGCTTTATCTCACCTGTAGAGTTGTGCGAGTCGTGAAATGATGTAAGGGTCGTTGAATCTTTCGTTGGGAACGTCTTCCCATCCTCTCCATCTAAACGAATATCCTGAGATTTCTCAAACATGGCGTGAATGGACTGAGAGCTCAGCTTCCTCGCCGCGTCCTGGTGCTGCTGAGACGGCGAGCTGGAGAAGCCGCCGGGTAACGTGGCCATTAGCGTGGATGTGAGCGCCATGCCCTGCGCCAGACTGGAGCAGAACCCGCTAGGTAAGCCCGGAATCGGGTGGTGCGGATGGGTCGCGGGGAGCGCGCTCTGAGGAAGAGTTGGAGGAGGTGGCGGTGGTGGAGGAGGTAGCACCACTGACCGGTAGGGCATGAACATGGGATAGCCCGTGTACACGAAATGTCCCGGACTGGGCTGCGGTGGACCTCCGATGAGTGAGTCAATGCTGAATGCAGTGGTGCTTCCCACCGGACGCTGCATCATCATGAACGGTGTACTGTAAGCTGCACTCATATGATCGTATATGGCTAGTTTATAAAGTCCTGAAGTCTGTGGGAGCAGCTGTCTCCCCTGTGCTTCTCAGATGAGGAACTCACTGCTGGACAGTGTCATACACTGACACTCTCTGAGGTTTCGGTAATCCTGCGAATGTCTCTCTGTATGCGCAGTTCGTAAAACCGTTGCATCTGTTTCGACTTAGTTCAGTGCCAAACTGATTTTTTCGTTATAAGAACAGATCGAGACAAGTGCATTAAAACACAGACAAACGACGCAAATCCCTTGGTGAGAAATGTCTGGACGAGAAGAAGGTCGAGCATCTCAGATGAGCTTTATCGTCCTCCCTTGAGTTATTTCAGCGTCCTTGTCCCTTCTGCTTGGCCGCTTTTCATTCCGACCTGATAGAAGTCACAATAAATTGCCCCTCGCACTCGCAGTATCAGCTGTGATCATCTACTGAAGTGTGAGTTTGAATTACGCTCCTTCGGTTTAAGCGTCTCCACCATGCGCTTTGGCTACGCCCACCGCGACTCTGCGCTTGCTATTGGTCCAGTTTCATCCGTTTATGTGGAACTGTCCAGACGCGCCTGAGCCGCGAGCGCTGGCTGCTGTCTCTTAAATTAGAACGTCACTAACACAGTCTCACATTCCAAAACAGTCAAAACAAGAATCATGTGAGATGTGATCTGATGTGTATTTTGGCATCCAATGGTCCTGATGATATTTTTTGTATTCCAATTAATGAAATCCATCCTTTTAGCCACAGCGCATTAATATTTTGAGATGTAATTTTGCAAATGTATAATAAAATTTGTACCGTTCCAGGGGCCCCGCTATAGCGACTAACCCCCCTGCAGATGAGTCTTTGCACTTTATAGCAGTCAGTCACCTTATGATCTGTGAATCAGCAGTTAATAACCCTCATTCGCACATACACTGTGTTCTTTACATCCGTAAACAATCTGCTCTGCATAAATACATAGTGAAGTATGAAAATGAAAACCTATAGGCTTCTCTGACGTTGCTTCAGATAAAGCTTACATAGGCTATGTTAAATCATGCGCCAGTGCAGGCACAATTCCAAAACCCTGAATAAAGAAAAACATAATAATAATGGAATTGTCAATGTTTAATGGGGGAGGGAGATTAAATAATGAATTATTCAGTGGAATCGCTGATCAATAAATGTGTCTCCATATTTGTAAAATCTTTGTCCATGTGAGCATCATTTGGTCCACATAATTAAAAGGAATGCGCCCGTTTTCTCCGTTAATGCTGGTGATTAGTCCTAATCTTTGGGGACATTCGTGCACCCTAAAAACCTTGACCCGAGCCCCCACCTCTGCCTCCATGCCAAATCAAGGGCAATCCCCTCACCCCCTCCCCAGGGTCACAAGGACACGGTCTCATTAAAGACAGGCTGATCCGCAACTGCAATGCAGACATTAAATAGCAGTATTTTTCAATTAACGCTGACAAATTCAATCAAAATTCCATAGATTAGGATGAAATGAGGCATGGGTCATTTACAAGGGGATTTAATTGCACCACCATTAGACAAATAGTACAGCAGTCACCGTTCCATTATCAATCATGTGAAGGCATCAATAGTACAGGGAGAGGGTGGGGGATGGGGGGTGCTTTCTAATACGCCGCACCGCAGAGCAGCTAATAAATACCCTCTTTTGTACTTATAAATTATCCAGTTTAATTAACAACATGGATTATGATTGGAATATGATTTAATTAAACCTTTCCTGCATGGTGGAGTGCAGAATCATCCATTATGTAGAAGCGAAGGGGAGCGTTACCGTGGGCTAAATTAAGAAAGGCCCAGAAACACTGACAGACCCCGAAGACCTCCTGAACGGGACAATAACTGCAGATAACATGCAGAGGAGTTCTGTGTTTTAAACAGGAGACTGTGTTGGCCCAATACATGCTTTTAATTGTGTAGCATACAGACGGAGGCCCAGAGAAACAGCCCCGCATCTAAGAAAGGTTTACTCAGTCAGTGGGCAAACCAATTAAAGACCCCTTATTGCTACTCGCTGCAGTTTTGCTGGGGAAATGGATTTTGAAATGTTGCCTGCAGCATTTGACCATTCAACATTATTTAGTTACTGTGTCTCAGGCTCAACCTTTTCATCAAGATCCAAATGTCAGCTATAATTTATTCGGCACAGTTCGCTTCTCCCAATGAAAACATGAGTCGCTGTTTCCCTCTCTCTGATCCAGTCGCATTAGGAAAGGGCATAGGCTCACTTTCATATATATATATGTTTAATTTGCTCTCAAATTGTTTTGGTCATAGACAAACGGCTATTAAAAGCCTGACCTTCGATTTCAAATTATGAGATCTATTTGAAATCAATTGATTAACCTTTAAATGATCCCCTGATGATAGCAGATCAGAGCCATTCAGGGTCTGGTCATGCGTGACTGGTGGGGAGAGCTAGTTCTCCCTGAGGCTCGGGACTAAGCACAAAGATTGATCTATCTCAGTCAACCAGTCCTCAGGGCTCCACACTATACCAGTCAATAACCACTGAGTTAAGGCTGCTCTGTATCCTTACACTCACCGCAAAAAGTCTAGACATGTATTATATATATACTGTGTATATACTGATAGGTTACAACAAGAACTTGAGAAAGTACACGATCATCACATTTTTTAATGTTTATGGAGAAACAGAAATTGTTAATAAGAAATAGCGCAATATTTAAATGGATAATTAATTCATTAATTAAATTCAACGTCCAACAGTTTTCTGTTCATGTAATCATTGTGGCATCTCAAGTATTTTATAAGAACTGTGCATTTTGTTTTCAGCACAGTACTGTGCAACAGAGCTGCATTGTTGCTATTTCCCTAATGACTCTCCTTCGTGCAGTGTGAGCACACTCTGCACATCCTCCACAACAAATCTATTCCGTCCCAATTATAGAAAACAATCAGTTGCACTCAAGGTGTTTTGCATTTGCCTCTTTTGCCTCAAACTGCCTAAAACCTAACAGCAGTTTTGATGATTTATTCTGGCAGCAGTGAATCATTTAGTCTCTTTAACTGAGTCTTTTAGACCAAAATCTATCCTTACACGTGTTTAAAAGTTACTGAAAAATGGATCTCACTAAACCTAAATTTGAAATCATCGTAAACACTTTTCTCAAAATATCTGATTAGCTACTTATACAATCATATTGATCAAATTAACAGCATTGTGCACAATGTCGTCGTGGATCAGGAAACTGCAGTGCATTGAGACAAACAGCTGTTTACCCTTGTGAAAAAGAAGTAGCATACTTTTAAAAAGAGTACTTATTATAGAAAAAATATACTATAAAATAATCCTTAAGTGTGAACTGGATGTAATGTTTTCAGACATTTAATTGCTTATTATATTAAATATTGAAACATAAAATTTATTGTATAAACAAATATTTGAAATGCAATGATTTGAACTATATATTATAAGTACATAAGTACATCTTTATATGTAATTTCATAATTACTGCTGTTGTCTTTGGTTAAGACAAATTGGTTAAGACTATACTTTGGTATAGTTATAGTTCTCTTACGAGAGGTTCTCTCGTATTGCGTAAGTTTAGCTTACGCTACGGGATTTTCCAGCTTAGGACGAAAATCCCGTAGCGTAAGCTAAACTTACGCAATACTCGTTCCCTCTCTAGAGAGAACCGAGGTTACGTTAGTAACCGAGTATCGTTATTATACTTTGGTTAAGACTATAGAAAATGAGTGGGCTGAACTGAAGAGAAGAAGCACACACCTGGATCTGGGAATATGAAGGATCTGGAGAGATTCTCTATGGAGGAATGCTCTCTGATCTCTTGTCAGTTGTTCTCCAAACTCATCAGGCATTATAGAAGAAGACTCAGAGCTGTTATCTTGGAAAAAGGAGGTTGCAAAAAGTATCTAATAAAAGGGGCAAATAATTGTTCCCAACGTGTTTTGGAGAAAAACATTTATTTCATAATGCGACCCCCCATAATGCGATAAACAATGCAGATTTATTTTTTACAGCCATCTTTGATCATATTTACCAAGGGGGCAAATAATTCTGACCAGCACTGTATGTGAATAAAAGCCTAAATTCAATACGTCCATCATATAAAGCGATTTTCTCTTCAGGAAATTTCGACTAAACCATTCAATTCATATGGATTAGTTTTATGATCTCTTTTGAACTTTCTGATGTGTCAAAGTGGTAATTGAGTAACTGTCATTGGAGGGACAGAAAGCTCTCAGATTTCATCAAAAAGATCTACATTTGTGTTCCCAAGATGAATGAATGTAGCCTATTATTAGTTTGGACTGACATGAGGGTGAGTAATTAATGACAATTTAATTTTTTGGGTGAACTCATTTAAATGTCCGTCTATTTTTTTATTATCTTCAAGTATACAGTTAAAAATATACTTTTAAGATTTGAAGTACACTACAATTGCACATTAAATACTATTAAGTATACTTCTCTTTCAGAAAAATAGGAAATTGCTGTAGTTGTTTTTCTTGCTATAGTGTTCTGAGAGAAAGTCACTCAAAAGGGGCCTTTAGCGCCATTGTATCCTACTTGCTCCTTCTGAATGCTGGTTATTACATTGCTTTACATCAATCACAATATAGCTGACAAGAATTCCATTCAAGTCTATGCAGACAGAAGCAATCACACAAACAATGTCTGGCAACTTGGCAAGTGCAGACTGAATGGAGTGTAAAAGCCAGGCCAGGGTCATAACTACACTAGGCATGTGCTTTACGCCTATTCAGACTCCCACTTGATTATGTCATCTGCCTTTGTGAGACATAGACTACATATATCTCAGGACACATTTTCACTGCCAGTTATACTTGGTAAATAGGCACAAAGCTCAACACAATACTCATAATAAAGCGTAATTCAAACCATCATTCCCTTTTTAATATGCCTAACATTAATGGGATCACACCATAACACACAAGTGTGTGCCATGGTCCAATTCATCTTGCTTTATTAAAGCGAGGAAATGAGGTGAGGCATCAGTGCTTTGCACCCCCAGGGCACGTTCAAGACAGATGAACAACAGGGGCAAGCACAATGATAGCACAGGATTAGCACCCCACACACACTGGAGCTCTGTTCAAATGTACAAAGCAGCAGAGAATGGCTTTACAAATCCTCAAAAACAACATTCTGATACTGTCACAAGCACCTCGCACATGCAGTGTTGTACGGCTCAAGGAAATCAATACTGCTATAAGTGCATCTATAAAAGACCACCATAAACATGCCAGCTCATTCAGCGCAGTCACTGGACTCTATAGTACTAAGAATTGACAGTATCCTGCTCCCTTATTTATTAATATTGCAAATTATGTCATTAAAATATAATTTATAATAACAAATATTTCCATTTATCTAATGTCATGAACTGATCACTTTAAAAAGTCTCTACGTAAAAAAAGCGTTTACAGGACAAGGGCAAGAAAGTTGTAAACTTCACATCTAGTTCTAATTTGATCTGTGTTCATGTTAATCATTGTTAATTGGCAGAAAGAAAATAAATATCATGGCTGACCAGATGTGGAGGGTTTTAACACTTTCAAAGTTGACCCACAAAAAATGGCCATACACTGTAAAATATGTTTTTTACATTGCTTTAACTTATCAAAATATGCAATTTTCTACTTTGTTCTGTAAGTTATACAATATTCGACCCATTTTAAAGTAATTTTAATGTAATTTAAGTTGAAATTACTTAAACATCCAAGTTGATTGTATTTAAAAATTTAAGGCAGCAACTTTTTTTAACAGTGTGTAACAGTGTAACACAGCACTGTTATGTTTCTTTTTCTTTTTTTCCACAAATTTTATTGTTGAGGATAACCCCTTGAGATGAAACATCTCGTTTTCGAGGGGGTCCTCGAGACAAAGACAAAGATAATACAGCACATATACATTCACTCTTACTAAAGCTCTACCTCATCCTGCCTCGCCCGGCCCGCCCTGCCCACCAACTCCTTATTCGCAACAAATGCATATATAAAACATATTGCAGTATTAAGATGCATGACAACATTTAGCCCTTACATTCATGTCTATACGTACATATATACATACATAATATACATACGCACACCTACACCCATAATCGCATATGTACACAAAATAATAATAATTTAGAATAATTAGTTTCGAATATGTTTTATGCATTTGTTTTATATTAGTTTATTTTCTTCTGTTTCCCACTTTAATCGTTTTTCAATTAAAAAAACTGAAATGAAAAAGAAAATTGACGGAAGGCAACAATTCCTGTAAATTTGTCCACAATAATTCTACAATAAATTCATGGGCAAAAACAGTTCAACTGTTTTTTTTTAAAACTCACTCTAGTAGTAGTTTGTAACATTAGGCCTTCCACTTTTTGAACTTTTTACAAAAATTTAGGCTACACAGTATTGATATTTGTGAATGAACACACCGTTTTAACCAGATATTTAAGAGATATTATATCAAAGAAATACTGAATACTCTTAACTGAGTAACAAAATGTGTTACAACACTGGCCGCCTTTCCCATGGTCTTTCCGACTATTGTAGCCTACAGAAAACAGAAGTTCCAATCAGTCACATTAATCGACAGCGCCGCCTGCAGGACATAATTAAAACTACAAACTTGTTTCAGACAGTTCAACGTGTCGAAGACGAAATTCGCTCTTTGAGTAAAATAGTATTTGACTGAAAATACGTTTTATAAACAAGATTGTCGGTACATCCAGGCATATATACAGAAGATCTACAGTATGTGCACGATAGTCTACAAACTCTCACATGAACACAATTTGTAGCTAGGCCTACATTTTAAAGAGCTATGAGAAATTAGATTAAGAACAGAAACGAGAACCTTGAAACCACACATTAAATATCCTTAATTGTCTTGCCCCTACCATCAACTCCAAGCAAAACTACCAGACATGTCAATCACAAGCAACTTCTGAACGCCCATGAAAGGGAAATCCAGATGTGCTCTAATTATAGTAATTTGAAAAGCATCACAGCCTTCACTCTCTACAGACCTCCAGAAACAGACATCATGCTCCACGACTAGACATCAAATTCTTTCCGTTAACAAGCTGAATTAAAGCCGATTTGGTTCAAGACATTCACGGGATCAGCTGTCCAGACGGTCAACATTCCCAGTGCTCTGCTCACTAACGTATCGAAATTAAATTTCCTGAAAGTTGACCTCCAACGGCTCTCTGACACGTCCCAAAGCACATTTATTCAATTGCAATACGCATACTAACACCTATAAATACTAGTCAAAATAAATAAGTAAATAAACACAGCCTAATTAAAGCGTATTCTGACGCTACAATAGGGATGGACTAGACCCAGTTCATTTTCTCTCTCAGTTAAAGAGCAGTCAGTTTGATTAACATTAGTACCTGGGACTTGTCTTATTATTGCTTGGCTAGACGAGACATGAAGTGTTCATGTGCCCTTTAACACGTGAAAACAACAACATACACTCATGTTCTCATTTATAACTTAACTTGCATGATCTTCC
Source organism: Siphateles boraxobius (assembly GCF_051911475.1). Lineage (NCBI taxonomy): Eukaryota > Metazoa > Chordata > Actinopteri > Cypriniformes > Leuciscidae > Siphateles > Siphateles boraxobius. The sequence continues at coordinate 34,621,383 of NW_027509042.1, forward strand.
ACTTCTGTGTGAAATATAAACTTTAAAAACCTTAGGGGTCAATGTGAAAGTAAACAATCTATAAAAACATGGTTAACATTGATTTCTTGTCTTTACAGTGTCTGAATAATGGTAGCTTCATGGGGCTGTTTTTGACAACTCTGTGAAAGAGCTTTGATGGATTTAAGAGCAACCTTACTGACAACGTTTAGTTCAGCCTCATCAGTGGAGGTAAGGAAGAATAAAAAACTCCAGGTGACACACAAAATCACCTTCATGCCTTAAATAGATAGATCAATTTTTCTCCCAAATGAAATAGACAACAAGATTCAGACTGTGAGAGAGAGGCAGAGAGAGAGAGAGAGAGAGAGAGAGAGAGAGAGAGAGAGAGAGAGAGAGAGAGAGAGAGAGAGAGAGAGAGAGAGAGAGAGAGAGAGAGAGAGAGAGAGAGAGAGAGAGAGAGAGAGAGAGAGAGAGAGAGAGAGAGAGAGAGAGAGAGAGAGAGAGAGAGAGAGAGAGAGAGAGAGAGAGAGAGAGAGAGATTCAACTGTGGAGTTAACCCTGTACAGATCTCCGTTTGATAAAGTGTAAAGTGTCTTCAAGGATAGTGGATACAACATCATTATGAGAAAAGGGCCACAGTTTGCTTAGACCTCCAGAGCTTTAATGAGTCTTTCTTTGCTAATTAGTCTGATACGAGCTCAACTATACAGCACCCAGACCTTTCACTGCTAAAGTACAAGCCTGCAAAACACACAGAGATTCCCAGAGCACTGTGGCACACATCAAGCAATTTGTTTCTTGTATGTTTAAAGGTTAAGTGGCGTTTATTCAAAAATGCAATTCAGCTTGTTTTTAATTTCGGAATTAAGTTCATTTAAAAAGAAGAAAATCACATTGATAATCAAAGTGATACAACTGTCCTAAAATCATATTAAGGAAAAGGCCTCATTAATGGAATGAAATCCCAGAAAAAAAATCATCCGAACTAGTGACTGGATTCATCTTTTATTATGTCGTAGTAAAAAAATAAACAGAAGTGCTTCACTTCTCATTAATATTTGAAAATGTTTGTCCATCGTCAAAGTCATGTGGTCCTGCAAGCCAGCAACATACAGAAATATGCAGTATAAAGCATAAAAAGGAAATTGTATCATAGAGAGGAGCCATGCAGACCCTCATGACTGTGTGTAAAGGTTATTAGTTTCTTAAAATTTCAGATAAATGGTTACCCTACATGAACAAAGATATATTGAGACATGTTTTCTTCGTCAATAATGGAAGGTAATGGTAACCACCAGTGTTCTGCAAAATATCTTCTTTTGTGTGCCATGGAAGAAATAAAGTTTTCACAGTTCATCACAATTTGGTTCCCCAAAGAAACATTCAGTGAACAGTTCTTAAAATATTTGTTTTCTTAGTGTGAAGAACATTTAAAAAATCTGAAGATAATTTTCTCAATGTAAAGAACCTTTTGTGGAATAGAACAGTTCATGGATGTTAAAGGTTCTTCATGGAACCATTGATGCCAATAAAGAACCTTTGATTTAATGAAATCAGGGTGAGTAAATTATTTGTTTTTTGGGGGTTTACACACATATTCAACCTTAATCTCTATTGACATTTCCAGTTTTCTTATAAACGGTATACACGCTTTTCAAAAAACAACATGAATACAAAGAGTACATTTCTAAAACTTATTTTCTTTTTATTTAGTGTGGACACTTGTATTTGACATTAACATTGTCCTTTGGGAAAGACAAATCAACCACTGCAGGTCGAGCTTTGGGTTTACAGATAGCTTCCATCTCCTCTAAAATTTTTCTGTTTTCAATTCTAATTTTTGAGGGGTAAATGGATTAAATATGGTAAAATGTGTTATTCATATTAGCCAAACATATAATATAACTTAACTAATATAACAATATAACTTATATCATATTAGCCAAATTCACTAATAAATGAGGATGTACTATATAGTAGAAGTTTGTGAATGATGAGCAATTCTGTGGAAATCTGCAGAGCTCTCTATGGCCACATATTCAGTGTAGGGTTGGTCATAACTACATATACTGGTTTCTTCGGCATGTGTGCACTTGCAAAATAATGGATGAATCTTCCCTCTTGCCTTCAAGTTCCTCTATTATAATGATCTCCTCCTAAAGACCATCTAAATGCTGTGTCTCCTTTCTGCCGATATGCATCATCCCTTTATCACCTCTTACTTACAGAAGGATATATTGGGGAGTTATTATTATTATTTTTTTGTGTATAAACATTTGCTTGGAACCATATGAGAATATGTGTGTAGTCGTGTGTGTAAGTGCTGGTGTGTGAGTGAGCAGAAGGGGGAGTGTTATGGGCTTTCCTAATGTAGCTCTGCTGACAAGGGGTGTGGATTCTGAATGGCTGTGGTTTGCAAGGTCACTGTGTCAGATTGGGTTCTATAATGTTTCCATGATCGTAATAACAAATCCTCAAGGTTACAGAGCGTTGCTCTTGATCATGAGGGAGCGCAGGGGTGGAATACATTCAGAGGTCCAATATGCCTCTCAAATCAGAATATACAACCATCTACATTCCGTATGTTAACCGTTGTCCTTGAGCGTTCTACTCCCCAAAAATAGATGTTCTTGAATGGTGGGACGTTAACGTGTTGAACCTTCTGCACCCTCAGTATAGAGCTGGTAACATGGAAAAACTGTTTTTAATTTCAAATGGCATTCATGAATTTTGTTGTGAAACTGCATGGGTCTATTTATAAACTCCAGGCATACAGAAACAAGTCAAGTTTAAGGTGCATGACTATAGTGGGCCAGTTGTTATCTAGGCAAGGATAAATGAGATGGGGGTAGCGCCTTTACCCCTAGATTACATTTCAGGATGGGATCTAATAACTAAAATGATACAAAAGCACAATTAAAATAGGGCCATGGAAATATGAATTTGTTCCTCATTAGGGGTAAGTTGAACTATGTGGAGTAAATTTAATATATACAAAGTTCTGTCATGAAACTCTAGATGGCCCAGGCTGATAGGTCCTTTACTCAATCTGCTTGCAAACACATCATTCTCTATAGGGCACAGCGGATTGGTTCCTGCTGTTTTAGTAGCCAATGAGCTCGCTACGTAACCTTCAAATACTTGGTCAGCATTTGCTGTAGCAGTTGCAGCGCGCTTTCAGAAACCCTCCATCTTCCCCAGCTCCACCTGTATAAATCAGCTACGGGTAATTCATGCCTGCCATACTGTAACGCAGCAGCGTGTCATGTAGGCTATGTATTGGCAGTAGCAAGTGCCAGCAATAACAGCAGGAGCAGCGTAGCAAATTTCCGTTGTCATATCCATTAAGGCCCTGAATTACTTTAACTGATGTGTAGCCATTACGAACAAAATTAGGTCCCTTTGGAAGATCAAAACAGCTTTCTGGAAAAGTTCTCTCTGGCTGGTAAACACCTTGGTACTACCATTGGTAGTTGTGCTCTGAAGCTTCGCCTTCTTTGACGTGGAAAACGAATTTCTTATGTCCCGTCTGTCAAGGTCAGACGCCTGTGAGTGAAAACACGAACACACTGGGAAGCCGTGCTATAAGTGCTATATACTGTAAATAAACATAATGGGATGTTACTAGAGTGCCGAATTGCATGCTTGCTATTTTCTAATTTTGTTGTGTGATCATTTTGTTATTGTGAGGGAAGTACGCAGCACATATTTACATATATTCATCTAAACACCACTCTCAGCAGTGTGGGTGGCGTTGGGATGTTCACAAACAGTATATCGATGCTCACATATTTCAAACTTCTTTTTATCCCTAAGCGAATAACAAAAAAGAACTTGAGCATATGATGCTGTGAGTATATCGGGGCCTTTACCATGCCAGAGACTCAGAGAGTTGTGATGATAGAAATATATTTAAGGTTGGGAAGATTTTTAAAGAAGTATATTATGCTCACCAAGGCAAAAAAATACAGTAATATTGTGAAATATTATTAGTTTTAAATAGGCAAGTGCTCAAGACTCTATGATTGGATCATTATTGCAGTGATTATTATGTTATAGCATGTTATTTGTTTAGTAAAACTTACTGTAACCCTAATTGATGGAGTGTGTAGCTTTTCATTTCTTAAACAACCATGTAGGAAGACACATCTTGGCCATATTCCATGATGACAATGCCAATATTCATCAGGCTCAAATTGTGAAAGAATGGTTGGGAGGGAGCATGAAGAATCCTTTTCACCCATGAATTGGTACCTCTGAGTCCAGACCTTAAATGCATTGAAAGTCTTTCGGATGTGCTGGAGTAGACTTTACAGAGTGCTGGACTCTTGCATTTTCAGTACAAGATCTTGACCAAAAAGTGATGCAGCTCTTGATGGAAATTAATGTTGTGATGTTTTTTAACTGTTGCAAACATAGGCTATACTGTATGTCTATCTGGTGTTTTTAAAATGAAACCATGTAATATAAACCATTTAATATAAATCATGTACAAATGCATGTCAACACCATTCCTCAGTATTTTCTTCTTAAAACTGCAACGAACCAAAGACAGTCTCAAAAACACGGTTTGAAATCGCTGATGTTTCTGACATCACAAACTACCTTGTAATCAATTACGTCGACGTGTGATCATCAGCGAGGGGATCTCTGAGCTAGTGTGAGAGAGTGGAGGTGGGGCTAATTTGCAGATTTACATTTTTTTATACAGTCTATGGTCTGCGTTTTTAATGTTAACCAAACAAAAGGACATAGAAAAAAAATGGTACCTCAACCCCTGGTCAGAGCCGGACTCCACCCACTGGTAATATTTGAAAAATTCTGGAAAAGTGGGCAGGGGGGGCACCTGAGACCCGCGTCTCTCTGTAGGCAAGGATGTGGTGAGCTGGTGCCTGGTTGCAGTACCACAACATCCAATAGGAAAATTCAACTGAAGTAGCCACCGTTCAACCTGAAGAGGGCAGCACTCAGACGTTTTTACACCATATATTGTAGAATTAAAAGACTATACCCAAATGTCTAAAAATGTACTCAAATCAATGAACAGCATTAATAAAGCCCCAGTCTTACAGATCATTAACAAAAAAATTGTTTTAGGGTTTAGTTACCCTTTAAAAAGGATATGAAGACTATGCAGTGTTATTTATTTGAATAGCCTACTTTATTAAATTTCGGTACCTGACAACTATTAGACCTGCCTGAAGAGCACTGTTTATTTCATTTGTTTGTACTGTATACTATTTATTTGTGCTTTTGTCTTTAATTTGAGTGTTTGTTCGACTGTTTGCTTGTCTTTAAAAATTTATAGGCTATTAATTGTATAGTCTATTAGATAAGCTAGAAGTTTATGTGGTATTAAATTGGAATAGAGAAATATGAATTTGTGAACACATTTTTTATGCAAATTACCCACTGGCACATCTTACCACAATCTTCCCTATTTATTATGATGTGCTACTCTTGTCTGTGCTTTAACTCTGCAGCTATTGACAAGGGCCAGTACTCAGTCTCAGTGTTGGCCTGGCAAAGAAGAAAACTTCAAATTGAATAAAGAGTTATGTGGTTAATCACTTGTACTTCTGTTTCTCAAGGGCGTAAAAGAGTCATGTTCGGGCTTCACCAACCCCTGTCCAAAAAGGCGGCAGCAGTGGCCTATGATTTCCCAGATTCCCCTGCTGGAGCTTCTGACTAGGCAGGCTGGTTGGTCATTATGTGACAGGGCAGTGGTGTAATTGAGATGAAGCACACCTGGACTTTAATTGCTCACTCACCTGGTTCAGCAGCCTCTCTTTGTAAGTAGCACTGCCTACCCTGTCACTCTCACTCTGAAACTGAGCAGTAGCATAAACAGCTCTGACATACAGACATTAGTTGACCTTTTAAAGTAGTCATAAAGGTGTAACCAGTCTGCTCTCCTTCCCAGGTAACTCCTTGTATGAGTAATGGTCTGAAATGTCTGAGTAGCCAGGCCTCTCTCATCCACACAAATAGCCTAATTTCTAGACACAGTTTTACACTGTTTGACAAACCACTAGTAAAAAGAATGTTGTTCGGAAAAGACGAACAATTGTAATTGTTCAGGGGACTCATATTGTGATTGTGGACTTTTTGCATTATGCAAACACTATGTAAAACCGGTTGAAGATGAATTAAACTCATGCTGTGCAGCTCTACAGAGTTTTTTTTTAAATACTAGAATATGTTTAAATTAATCACTCTTGATTTGCTGCATTAAAAAGTCAGACTAATTAACAAATGATTAGCAAATGATAAAGAATTACATGATGTTGGGCTAATTAACATAACATTAATTGCTTTGTTTTATAATACCCAGCTGGATAATTGTTCTTTCTCTCTGTTCTCCATAATTATTCCAGAAAGAAGGTGACTGGGGTTTTCTCTCCTCCCCAGTGAGGGGTCTGGAGCTCACAGTTAGCTACCTTTATATTAAGTATTTATATGAAGATGGTACTGCCCAGTAGTGGCTCCTGACTGTAAATTTAGGTAGGGCAGATTCTGGGTCTTAGTGCTAGTATATGATAATAGACATTTTGTAAGCTTTATATTATAATCTTTGAACACAAACAACACTTTTGGCAGAACTGCGTTATTCAGCCTGAGGGTGGCGCTCCAATGTTGATTGACAGGCTTTAAAGGGTTAATTCAACCAAAAGTGAAAATTACTCACCGTCATGTCGCAAGACTTTTGTTCATCTTCGAAACACAAATGAAAATCTTTTTAATGAAATCTGAGAGCTTTCTGTCCCTCCATTGACAGCTATTCGTTCGGTTCACATGACATCGCTGTAGCTTTGCGCCGCCATCTTGACGACCGACGGTCTCAGTAATGCCTGCAATATGTTGTGCAGTTGGCTGCAACAACAGCCGAAAAAGGAACCCCGAACTGGTATTTCATTCTATACCAAAAGAAAAGGATAGAAGAAATGTCTCATACTGTATGAATGTCTAATATTGTATCATGTCTCATCTTTCTGTGCGCACACACCCGACCCGAAGCGTGCATCGATAGAGCCCTATAACGTTACAGCGCGCGAGTAATGAATTGAGCTCTGTTTCGTTTCTGAATGGACAAATACACACAACATTATGTTTAAATGTCCGTTTTGGAGAGTATTCACTTAAAATATGTCGGTTATGTCTTAAACAGAGTTGTCATCCAGTCTCTTTGGTACAGAGAAGAGAGAGAGAGAGAGAGAGAGAGAGAGAGAGAGAGAGAGATGAGGAAAACAAAGCATGCAAATGGAAATTATCGCGGCCGGAAAAACTATCGAGCTAATTTTTTTTTATCGTGCGATTAATTGATTTATTGACTATCGCGACAGGCCTAATCCAGATTAATGACAGCTAGCCGTGAGCCGTGGCTAACAGCTGGCAAGCTACCAGCTGAGCCACTTAGCTAGCTAACAACTCGCTACCTAGTCAGAGCAAACTACCACCAAAATCAAACATTTGAATTTCTTTTATAATTCCAACATTTCCCATGATTAAATATAAATCCTTGGTGGCCAGGTGCCGCAGTTGTACGTCTTTTACCCATCCAGCAACAGCATATTGATACGCGTCTGTACTCTTGAAAGCCTTCAAGCAATCCCCACTGTATGGGGAGGGGTTATGCACAAGATAAATATATATATATATATATCATGGAAGCCAAATTGGGGCAAGTCTGGGGCAGATAATAAAGGACAAAAGAAAACTGGGGGTAACAAATAAGATAGGAGCCTACAATTAAAATTTTCTCCAGGTATCTCTGTCTTTCTCTCTCATTCAAATGGGCAGTTTGGGCGGCCATACCGGGCGAGATCGGTTGTCAATATGGCGGCGTTCTATTCCTAGTGACGTAGGTGGCATCTATGAATACGCAACTGCAACTTTGACACTTCAAAAAGTTCATAAAGCGATTGTAAAACTAATCCATATGAATTGAGTGGTTTAGTCCAAATTTTCTGAAGATACCCGATCACTTTATATTATGAACAGATTGAATATAGGCTTTTATTCACATATTAAGCGTAACGTCAGTTCTGGCAGGTGACATTTGTCAAGCTCGCATCAGCTGACACTCAGCTGATACACATCTACCTATAGGAATACGATGCCTATTACTATATATATATATATATATAAGCTCCTTCTGTATTATCAGCAGCTATCGCGTTTCTCAGGAACTAATTACCCTCCTCCATCCCCAGCTCCTCCTCTCGTCCAGTCAGTAACTGACATTCTGATTCCCCCTGAATCAGAATAAATTCTCGAATTATGTTGTACTTTAAAATCTTGAATTAATGATATCTGCAATACATTCATGTTGGTTCTGTTCTGTTAACCCTAAAGGGGTTTATTGCTGTTCTCCCTGCACTTATCCAGGCTAGGTTGCATGGATGCGCAGGGAGTTCCCCCTCAGGAGGGTCAGCAGGGTCAACAGGGATTGAAGACTCCAGGACGGTACCGGCAGTTCAGGAGACCAGGGCGGAGCAGGCTGAGCAGATGGCCCGGGCGAGTTGACCCTTCGGGCAGCCACGACGGAGACGACCCTTCGCGCGGCCACGGCGGAGACAACCCTTCGGGCGGCTACGGCGGATCGGCCTTCGTGGCCATTCCGTTGGAGCCGTGTCTGGCAACTAAGGCCGATGAAGTATAGGCTCAGGCTCGGCAGGGCTGACGTGGAGCTCAGGCATGACGTGAAGATCAGGCTGGTCAGGCATGATGTGAAGATCAGGCTGGTCAGGCATGACGTGAAGATCAGGCTGGTCAGGCATTTCGTGAAGATCAGGCTCAGCAAAACTGACGTGAAGCTCAGGCTTGGCAGACATGACGGCAGACATGACGTGAAGGAACTCAGGCTCGGTAGACATGACGTGAAGAAGCTCAGATTCGGTAGATATGAAGTAAAGAGGCCCGGGATCGGTAGGACGAGACTCTGGACGGGCGGTCTCGTTGGGACAAGACTCTGGATGGGCGGTCTCAAGTTCATGGCTGTTGGAAAGGCCAATGGTGAACTGAGAACCACAGCGGAATAATACCCACTCAACGAAAGCCTCAAAGTTTTCTCTAGGTCCCACACCGGGCAGGCGTGCCTTCGTTTCCACATTGAGGCCTGTGTGAAAGAAAACACTCAATGAAAGGTCGGGGAAGGAGGTAAGGCACGCCAGGTCGAGAAAGGCCGTGGTGTGGGCCTCGAGAAAGAGCTGGTCCTCCTCTAGGAAGATGAGAAGTACTGCAGGATCCATAGTACGGTTTTGGTCCGTTCTTCTGTCACGGTGTGGTGCAGGCAGAAGAAGACGAAGAGGCAAAAGGCTCCAAGACAAACTTCTACTTTAAATAGAATTCCAACAGGTACAGGCAGGCAGGATGAACACACACTACATAAGACTGAGAACGGACAAAGACTGGCTGCACTGAAACTAAATACAAAAACAGAGTAACAGAAACCAGGTGACACAGATGATAATTATCTAGACAACAGATGATGAACTAAATGACAGTAACCATAGAAACAGATGAGTGGCAGGAAAACAGAACAAAGGAAGACATGTGACTAGGGTTGACTGTGACAACGATAGTGGTCCTGATAGAAATTACACTTTTGTTAAACAAGACTGCATTCAATTGCATTTATTATCTAAAAAAAAACCCAGTAAAAACCCTAACAGTGTGAAATATTATTACAATTTAAAATAAGTTTTTTTAAAAATATATTTTTCAACATTTAATTTATGTAATGGCAAAACTAAATTTTTAGCAGCCATTTCTTCTGATTTGGTGCTCAAAAAACCTTATTACATTTTTGAAATATTAATGTATAAAACAGTTGTGCTGACAACTATTTTTGTGGGAACTGTGATGCATTTTTCCAGGATTCTTTGATGAATAGAAAATTCAAAAGAACAACATTTATTTGAAATAGAAATCTATCTATCTATATTATTATTATCCTCTCTGAATATCTCCTTATCTTCTCTAGAGCAACCCCGTAAGGCACCAATTCTTCATTTAATAAAATCTCAAGCCATTACAAAACAGCACTCTATCTCATATACATTTCCAATGAGCAAACTGTGCACTCTGCACACAGGGATGTAGTCAAATTTGACAGCTTAAGAGAGGCTATCCTGTGGGTCAGTTTCCCAGATATATCTCCTATCATATGGCCTATTTGGAAGGCTCACTTTAAAAAAACTCCATTAAATCAGGGACAACTTATTAATGGCTCTGTCTCACCCTTCCGTCCTTAGGCCAAACCTAGGGTTACTAAAGTTGTAAAGGCACGGGCAGCACTATAAACAGTCCCTCAGAGGTCAGCGCTTGCTGCAGGAAAGGCAGTGCTGCATAAGAAAGCCCTGGACCCTGGAGCAACAGGACAGGGAAATAAATAGTAATTGCAAAACAATGGTTAAAAGGCTCCTTAAAATGAAGGAGTTGCTATACTTTATTTGACATCAACGGCCACAGGGCGAGAAAGGACTGCGTTCAGGTCTCAGTGAGACAAAAAGATACATCTGACTAATCCAATCTGAATAATGTTTAATTATTAGCACTCCTGAAGGGGAGAAGTGTGTAGGGGGAATGACCTATGAGAATAATGTACAGTCAAACGAGGCATTTAATTAAAAACAGTATGAAGAGCACTGCGGGAAAAGATTACTTCAAATCATCTTTTTATTTTCGGCAATTAGGTGTGCAAATATAAGCCAGTGCACTTGGGCATGTGCATATCAACATCTCACATTTAAATTAGCAAGTCAAGGGAAAAAAAACAAAAAATACTCCTCTTAACATGTCACCCAGCTTTAGGGCTCTTTTTGTTCTTCGGGATAGATGTGGCCTACACACCACACACACACACACACACACACACACACACACACACACACACACACACACACACACACACACACACACACACACACACACACACACACACACACACACACACACACACACACACACACACACAAACACACACACACACACACACACACACACACACAAACACACACACACACACACACACACACACACACACACCTGATTAATTAAATTAGATGTGAGCTGAAGCTACAAAAAGCACATTGAGGTGACTTTGTTTGTCATGCCCTATAAACCTGGTGAGGAGGAGGGGATCCGGTAAGATCAGAGTCGAAGAGTGGGATAAAGAGTGAACAAGGCAACCCCCCCCCCCCCCCCCACCACACACACACACACCACCCCACCAAGAAAAAAAAAAAAGGAGAGGGGAATTTACCAAGAACGACCTTGGATTAGCTGTGAGGGAGTCGATGATGTTGCAAACAAGGGGTTGGAGACATTACCGAGAATTAAGGAATTATATAGGCATAGCTCCCATGGGAAGATTCTAAAGGAAGAAGGGAAGTGGGTCGGCTGCTTGGCAGAGCAGGCTCTCTCATAAGCAACCTGGGCAGAAATGTCGCACTGCAGCCCGGATGGCAGACACAGTTTGGCTGAAGATTACATGGGACAATAAGCTCTCTGATATTAAGAGTTTCCATATGATTCCGTGGAACCTACAGTATTATATGGTTGTACTATATCTCTATAATTATATTATAATATATCTCCCCCCAAGAGAGAGCGAGAAATTAGTCATCATTTACTCACCGACATGTCATTCCAAACCTGTATGACTTTCTTTCAGCCCAGGCTCATTAGAAAAACGTACCTGTGGCAACGTTTTGTGAATAAAACCGTTTTTCGTACTGCTTTTTGAACACGTGGGGGATTTGATTTTGTCGACCGGGAATTGATTGGATGGTTGTGATTTGCTATTGCTATGATCTCATGTGTGACAGGTTGTCCTGCCACATAATGATAGAAGAGATGAGATGTCTCTGCAAAAGGGAGAGGAAGTTATTTTGTTTAAAGATTACGATGAGGGCACATGAGAAAAAAAAATGTGCACGGTTAAATCGTTTATAATAAATACTGCAATATCTCATTAAAAAAAGAATTGTCAATTTTAATTTTTTTAATAGTGACTAACTATTTTCACAAATATTTTGAACTAACAGCACACAAGGTCATTTGACAACTCTGGAGTTTGTCAACAACAAAATACCCAAATCCTTTTTGATTTTAATGTTCAAAGGTATTTTGTCTTAATTTTAAACTGGATATCTATTATTTTATGAATGAAAACCTAACCTTTTTTTTTGCATGCAAAGTGTGCTCGCACTGTTTTTCTCTAAAATAATTGCACATGGTTTCTATTTCATATATTGTTATCCAATGTAATTACATTTTTACATTTTTAAATGTGATTTAAGTGTGCAATTTGCAAACATGTTTATTGGCTACTGTATCAGAGTCTGAATGCGCATCATTTCAGGACATTGACAAGAGTTTCAGGTCCATGTTTTGTCCTTTAATGGCTGTCTAGCTTCAAGTCAGGTTCAACAATCACATTTTAATAGATCAAATTATATAGTAAAGCAAAATAAATATGAAACAACACACCCATCTTTGTACTTCCTCTCTGCACAGTGATAAAGTTGAAGGTAATCCAATCTAAACAGTTTGGAACAGTGTCCAAGCTCTTGTGAGAAGCTTCAGTTGTTAGAGATATAATGTTTTATGTTCTCAGTACTAAAAGGGTCTGCTAGTCTGACGCTATCTTCGCAAAACTATTTTTCCCCAATGGGAAAAAGACAGTCCACCAGATACCTAATTCAAGTAAGAAATGTCATAATTAGCCAAAAGTACAAATGATACTTAGAAAGCACACAGATGAAAACCAACATAATCCAAACGGGTTGTGGAATGAGTAGAATTACTTAGTAGAAGAGTTTTTTCTAAAACAAAACAAACAAAAAATAGCATAAAAAAGTACTAGTTGAGAAACAATGGAAAGAAAAACACTGAAGTAGACTTTTCAGTGGGAGATGTGCTGAGGCTCTCTGCTGGCAAGAAGATGAACTGCAACTGTATTTTTATTTAGGGTCTGACTGGAGTGTCCAAATTTTTTCACTTCTTTTTCTTTCTCTTTTTATTCTTCCCCTCCTTCCGTTTTGTTTGTAATTTACCTCCTTTTGTTTTCCCTTTCTTGAGATCTGCCTCCTCCTCACTGGCCCTGGCCGCTCGTGCTCTTTTTTTGCCCAGAGGTGTCCGGCTGTACCACGTCTATCAACGCAGAAAATACAAACATAATCTACAGTCAGTATGGATACGTATAGCTGGGTTCAACACATGTGTCCCTCCAGAAAGCATCCTAAAAAACTGACCTTAAAGGCCTCCTCCTCTTCTTTGTAGACCGGGTCTAGCCTTGCAAGAGGTGGGATGAACTCCACAGCAGTGAGGGGTCTTTTGGTCTGCTGGTTGAGGCGGTGAGAGTTTAGGACAGTTTGGATCGCCTGAAGAATGTGACCCTGAGTGTAACCATCTGTAACTTTAGCTAGAGAGCTCAGGTCCAGCTTAGGGCCCAGCTGAGCACCACCTGCATGGAGCAGCTCCTTCCACAGAGCTAAACATAAAAGATAAATTAATATACACAATAAACTAGATTTTAAAAAAAAGACATGATGTATAGAAATGCAAACTGTAATTATAAAGAGCGATAAATGTGTTAATAACTTAATATGTGAAATCGATCTCAGTATGAAACTTATATTAAACACAAACATAGATGATTACTTACTAAATCTTGAAGCATAATCTGGTCTAGGGATCAAAATGATCTTCTTGTAAACTTTACAGAGAGGTTTGATGTCTGCATCAAAAGGTCTGCGTGTCGTTCCCACCACTAACACACGGTCCTCTGGTTTAATAGATTTTAGGAACTTCGGCAGGTTTTTCTTTAGTCTTTTGGGTTCCATCTAGAAATGAATGGAATTAAGAAACAGCTGAACTGAAGAAAACAATAGAGTCCTGCAGGGATGACGCATTTTTGTAGAACATTTTAGCACTTCTGGTTCCATCGTCCCAATTCTTGTCAATGTTTTTTTTTTTATGTTAAATACTTGAAATATGGTCTGTGGTTAACACAAGCTTAAGATATTTCCATGTTTTATTCTATGACATCATTAATACCCAATGATATGTGAAACGGCGGTTGTTAACAACAAGTGGCTAAATGGGACTACAGAGGTTGTCGGGACATTAAACGTCATCCTTCGAACAGGTAAACTCATCTACTCACAAGTCCCCTTTCACAGCCTCATTGTGTTTATAATCACGTTCTTGCAAACTATTCTAACTCGAACTTTCAGGAAAAATGTTTTTTAAATTAACGCTGAAAGAGTTGTTGGAAGTGCAATGGAACAAAACATGCAAGAATCATAAACTTTCATCACTGCAGCAGCACTCTTTTAATGTTAGCACAGTATATCTAAATCTTTAACCACAAGAGGACAGCAGAGTCCACTAGCTCACAGTGGCAATGGCTTTAAAAAATAGGTTTTTACTTTAATTCATTGGATTTTGTGAATGAAGAACAATATCACAGTTTATGGTCTTTTATTAGACTTGTATGTATTTTTCAAAGTTGTGTTTATTTAGTAAGTGTTCTAATGACTGTGAGCTTGTTAGATGCGACAAACCTCTTTCTCCAGCTTTGGAACTTTCTTGTAGAATGTTTTCTCAGCGTCGCCGATCCAAATGACTGAGGGCTGCAGCTGGCGAGCCACCTGCCAAAACACGACAATGTTCCTCGTCCAAAGCAAGCCAAACGGTACAACAACCCAAACAATCATCAGCTCACACAAACAATTACTTATCGGCCAGAGCAGAAACAACACTGACGGTAATCAACACTGCCCTTAAAACAAATGGTAACACATTAGTGATGTGAGTGCATGCTTTAATATTATTTGACTGAAAACAATGCCTTCAGTTCACTAATGTTTAACAACAATTTCTGTAAACCCCGCAGACTCCCATGAACTATGTTTCTGCAAATTTTGTTTCTGATCAAAAACATGCAGACCATTTGGCCATTTAAGCACAAACACCCAATGTACCACAATTTTGTTTATACAGAAATTCTATAAAATACTACTAATACTAATACATACAAAAAGATTATACCTTGATTGTGCTACATTTTACACAGTAGCTAAAAAAAAAAAAAAATATATATATATTGGACATATTTAGCCTAATATAAATATGGATGAATATAACAATTGAGAGCGTTCTATGGGGTCTGTGGAAAATTTGAGACATAAAATATTTAAATATTGTGTTTTTGTTATCATGTATTCTATTTTTCTAAGACTGTTGCTGTAAAAATGTGTAAAATTGTTTTGGAGAGATACATATTTAAAAAAATTCTATATAACTAAATTAAATGAAAATGAATTGAAAGTGAAAAGTTTATTTTTCGGTTTATACATCTAAAAAAAGATGCACGTGAATAATATTTTAGCAAATTTTATATTTTTATATATTTTATTTTATTTCACACAGTATATTTATGGCAAATATTTACACATGTCTATCTGCCTTCATATTTTAAAAGGGGGAATCCCTCACAAGGGGATCATCATATTTGGGGGTCTTTGGCATCAAAACGGTTGAGAACCACTGGCCTATAATGTCATTCTGTTATGCTGGATGCATACAATCTGCATACTATGCATTGTATACACTCTAGTAAGATAGTAGTATAGTAGAATGCATTTGCCTCAGTCTTGGTTTCCTGAGAAAAGTCAAGCATGGCCTCCATGGGCTTCTGCAAGTTTGCAAGTTGCAAGTTGTGCAACTTGCAGAAATCTCTGTCGGCTTCTCTTTTATGATGCAGTCCATAGCGAATTAATCAGCACAGCATATTTCCACACAAGATTTCTCAGATTCAGTTCCATAATGAAAAGCAATGGATACATAGCTGTAATTCAAGAAAACACTAGCTCTTTTCCCACATATTTGAGTTAACCTTCTGGATTTGCGGATCTGATTGTCGGATTTGTTTTGGCCTCCACGGGAGCAACATCAGAAGTATGCAGTTGTACAGATTAGAGGGAACAGTAACAAACTAACTTCCCTAAATATATGTAAATAAAACCTTTCTCCAATGTTTGTAACAGAGAGCTTTGCAGTGGACAGGAAAGTGGAGGAGTGATTCATCTCAAAACGGTTTAGTGAGCAGGAAATCATGCTGGCACCTGGTTTTATTCCCAGCATGCATTAGGAGAGGTGCTGAAAGACCACCATCCAACACAATGCTGAGTGCAGAATCTCAGAATCCCCCTGCCTCATCCTGCCTTGTTTATCTGTGGTGCCAGATGCTCTCAGAAACAGTTCTTCAAGTAAAACTTCCAAGCCTGGCATTCCCCTCTCTTAAAGGCCACAATAAACTATACTGGTGGGCAACAGCACAAATTTCAAAGCCCTTTATTGATTTGACCGTTCCATTATTTGTGATTTATTACTAAAGCTTCGTCAAAAAAGGGAAGAGGTGATATGGGGATACAATTTGGCCTCCTAGGTTAAACACGCGAGTTTATTTATGTACAGTACTAAACACTTCTTGAAATGTTAAACAGCAAGTAAACAATGTCTTTCTAGAAGTATTTTCTTGCCACATAGAGACAGGAAGGAAAGTTTTTCCATTTGCATTAGTGTTTATGTTTGGAAGTCATGCCAGAATATTTCTCATAAACAGAAAAACCATCACAAAAAGCCTCATGTTTCACTCTATTTTAGAAGATGAATTGATGATCCTGACGATAAGTCTTGACACAAGCTAAAGTATGCATACCAATCAATCAGGTATGTTGACCCTATCGGTTTTTATGATATGTGGAGCTAAAAGAAGCTCATGGAATTTCAACATTTCACTATCTTAAAATCTTGGCTTTCTATATTCCCAGAAGATAATTTTCAGAGAGGCCGCAGATGGTATCCCCTCACCTTGAAGACCATGTGCAGGAGGGATTGCAGTCCGCTTTTGCCTGGATATTTGCCAGCTAGTGTTGAAGAGGAGAGGTCGAATAAGTTCGCACCAGTTTCGTTGCACAGGGCATGGACCAACATCTTCTTCCCAACCCCTGCCGGCCCCGTAAGCAGCACAGCCCGGATCAGGGGCCCTCTCTCATGGACACACTGAGAGCCTATGGAGACCAGAAGAGGAAGCAGTGAGTTTTACTTCTAAAGGCGATATACTACAAGTGAAATCAAAGAAAGTACAGGTGTGATATCATTTTGAATTAAATCAGGCCAAAACAAAGTTTGTATAACGTTCGTTTCGGTAGTTCAAAAGGACTTAGAAGAAGCTGCTTTATAGTAGAAATTGAAGTTGTAATTTTTATCGAAAGTGACGCTGATATTTCAAAGAGATATTTCTTTTTACCCCTATGTGAATAAGAAAAAAATTACTTTGCCGTGAGTATATAGGGTAGGGCTGCACGATTATGACAAAAATCATAATTTTCGATTATTCCCTTGAATTGCAATTGCGAATATTAATTACGATTATCACAAAAAAATATCTTAAGATAAGCTGAAGAAAGCAAAAAAACAAATCTTAAGCACACAGAATAATGTAAGTGGACTTGTTTTTGTAATTGCGTCTTTGAACAATTACATAATTACATAAATCACGACTACAAATTCGATTTATTGTGCAGCCCTAATATTGGGGCCTTAATATCTTATGTGTTCTATCTCTAGTTTCTGTCCCTCTGTCGTTGCTCTGTCGTCCTCACTCATCCTCATTCAATTTCCTGACTATATACTGCAGTATATCAGATAACCATCTGTATACATCGGTTGAATAAGAGTAACTGTTTAAGTCATCTCAAGATAATTGTCAGATAATTTGTTATAATACAACATTGCTCTGACAAAGAAGGAAAATCCCCTTTGACTCCAGATGTTTAAAATCTAATGCATCCCACCCAATCATTCATCTATATCTAAAGACAGGGAGGAACTCCCTGCAAACTCTATACTCATTTGATTAGGAAGTCAGATGTCAGAAAAGGTTGATTGCTCTGGCTGCCGGTGCTCAGTAATAGAAGAACAATAGTTTAATGGCTCTCTGGGGCTAAGACACAGGTGGTGTGAGATTCTTCTCATGGATGCTGTAAAAGGGCTCCAACTGGACAGAGCTCAGGATGCAGTGAGCTGGCATGAATGTGAGACCACACAGACACACAAACAGAAGCATACAAAAATATACGTCTGCCAGTGCGCACACAAAAGTCCGGCCACACACACATCCACACAAACAAACATGTCTGCCCAGAAGGGAGGCTTACACATAACAGGTGCTGCACAATATCACGTCTCTGTTCTCAATGAGTCCCAAAAGTGCTATAAAAGTATACTTGTGGTTCTTATTCAATATCTTTATATTTAAGTCATTTTTCTCTGAAAATCTTGGCATCCACCCATCTCTCCTCGCTGCGTTCATGAGAATTCATGAAAGTTGCAATGTCTGATTTATTCTTTTGAGTTGGCTATATTCAGTGAATAAGTTGATTCAGTTCACAAAACTTCTCATGATTAATTCACAAATCAGAATGAACAAGTTCTCAAGTTCAAATCACTGACTAAAAAAATGGGAAGGGGAGGGGAAATGAATATATTAAATTTCTCTTTGTTCATCACAAAACATTATTGTAAATATTAAAGTAAATAATATGAGTATTAATAATATTATAAATGCTTTAAATACAGCTCAGTTGTATGGGATATTAACATACTTTCATGGTGCTTAAGTATCCATTTTGAAGCTTGAAAGTCTTACGCTGCATCTGAAATAAAATACTTCCCTACTATATAGTATGCAAAAAAAGTATGCAAACAGAGTAGTATGTCCGAATTCATAGTACTCGAAAAACAGTAGGCGAAAAGTACCTGGATGTCCTACTACTTCCGACCGAGATTCTGGTGCGCATTCGATGGCCAATTTACTATCCCATGAGGCCACAGGGGAGGATTTGTGAATGGAAGTGGTAACACTGGTAGGTCACGTGACAGTAACAACATAGCGGATGTAGTACGTCTGAACTTCATTCATACTACCCATATTCATAGAACGTACTTTAATGTTTGCAAAGTAATTCAAATGCAGTACCTACACAGGCAGTATGTGATTTTGAACGCACCGTTGGTGCCTATTTATTTTAATAACATAGAGCAGGACAATTGTGACCCTGAATCACAAAACCAGTCACAAGTAGCATGGGTTTATTTGCGGCAAAAGCCACAGATTTCATCAAAAATATCTTAATTCGTGTTCCGAATATGAACGAAGGTCTTACGGGGTTGGAACAACATGAGGGTGAGTAAATACTGACAGAATTTTCATTTTTGGGTGAACTATCCCTTTAAGTCATTCTTAAAAAAGGAAGATGTGTTCGGAGTTTTGACGACCGGATACGGCAAAAGTTTAATATATCAACTAGCTCCGCTGGTGGAAAAACCCATGGGACTCACTCAGCCACAGCCGTTCGTTGCTCTGGTTGGTTGTAGCGCTGTCCTATTGCGTGCAGAGGGATTTTGTAAGACAACTATGGGGTTAGAATTCTGTCACAATTCTGCACGCGCAAGATCACATTTTGAGCGCGCAAAAGGGCGTGAACTGAGTTTTGCGGAGAAATGTTCGTCTCGCAGAATACTAAACGAAAATCAATTTTGCATTTAAAATACGTATTTTGATGTGCGCAGACATTCTCTTTCGCATGTGCAGAGTTTCACTTTCTTGCTCCTTTCATACCAGCCATGAGCGCTCTCTAAGCGCAGACGCTCGCTTGCTCAACACAACCCAGCGTTACAATATGCCATAATTCCAGCCAATCAGAGATGAGGCTGCTAAATTCTGATTGGCTAGCTTAACAACCAATCACAAGACTCCCTGCATCACAGACTGTGGAAGAGGAGAAATACATGGTGGAAGATGTTTATGTTTTAATTTGTTTAATGGCTTGAACACTTTAAGTTCAAATGTCTACCACTCCACGACCACATTTTATATTTTAGCTTATTTCTAAGCTAATTCTTTTTAGCTTATTTTTAATCAAAATCAAATCGTACTATTACTGTACATAATGGCATGTCCCAGTGTTTGCTACACCTCAAGTGGTAGTTCTAACTTCTTTCTGAACTGCAAGTTATGTAATTAACATTAGTGAAATATGAATGTGACCGAGCTGGGGTCTCAAATGTTACACATTTTCAGAAATGAAGATGGACAGACTTTTCCCCTTTTAATGAAATAAGTGTGTAAAAACGGTACATCACTCACATTAGAATAAAAAAAGCCATCAAATAAACGTAGAAATGCAATGTAATAACATTAAAATAATAATCAATCTACTTTATATCCTTGGAATTATTTAAACAAAAATATTCACAGCAGAGATGTTCTGTAAAAACAACTGTCATACTAAAAAAAAAATACTGTATTTTCTTATATACTATTTTAGGATGGATAGTGTTCACATTGGGATGCAGGCTTGTTCCCCTCACTGCAAAAAAATAAAAATCTAATTATGCGAGTAATTATATAGTAGAAGTCTTGTGGGTCACACACCCAAGATTTTCACTTACAGTTATATTTGCATTGTTACCCACATGTCTTTCTCTTTTTTTGCAGTGAGAGGAACAAGCCTGCATCCCAGTGTGAACACTATCCATCCTAAAATAGTATATAAGAAAATACAGTATATATTTGTTTTTTTAGTATGATAGTTGTTTTTACAGAACATCTCTGCTGTGAATGTTTTTGTTAACATAAACATCTTCCACCATGTATTTTTCCTCTTCCACAGTCAGTGATGCAGGGAGTCTTGTGATTGGTTTTCAAGCCAGCCAATCAGAATTTACAAGCCTCATCTCTGATTGGCTGGAATTATGGCATATTGTAATGCTGGGTTGTGTTAAGCAAGCGAGCGTCTGCGCTTAGAGAGCGCTTATGGCTGGTATGAAAGGAGCAAGAAAGTGAAACTTTGCACATGCGAAAGAGAACGTCTGCGCACATCCAAATACTTATTTTAAATGCAAAATTGATTTTCGTTCGCTCTAAATATTTTATTATCTGCAAGATGAACATTTTGCCGCAGAACTCAGGTCACGCGCGTGCGAAATGCCCTTTTGCGCGCTCAAAATGTGATCTTTTGCGCTCAGAAATTGTGACCGAATTCTAACCCCATAGACAACCATTTATCCCGCCCCTCGGATTGAGGCATGCCAATTGTGAGTTCCCAGACCTAACATCTTGATGTAGGTCTGGCTTGCCAGGCTAAGTGAATACAGCACAATCGCAAACATAAATGGACAACTCTAAAATTCATATGGGTTTGAAATGACATGATGGTGTGTAAATGATGTCAGAATTCTCGTTGAAAGTGTTCCTTGAAGTGAAAAGTATGTGTAACCCAGTTTTAGATAAAAAAGGCAGACATTGAGAGCATAGAAAGAACTGCAGTGAAAAAGACTCATATTTTGTATGTGTGGGTATTTGTTTCACATTTCCAGCTCTCTTTGTCATCTCAGTGATAATTTCACAAGTATAAACCAACCTTTACACTTTCAGGACTATAAGCAGCAGGGGGCGATATAAATAGAAAAATCACTCTGTGTTTGGATGAGTAGGGCATAAGGCTAGATCCTATTATCAAATATTATTCTAAATAATATACAAGAATTAAAGTGTCTGAAAGTGCCAGCATGGTATATTTTTTTAAATGTATTTTTCAGAGTGTGCATGCTTTTTGTGCTATCACCCACAAGCCCTTGCACATTGGAAAAGGATGAGTTTGTGATGTTTTACTTTTTTGTAGTTGAAAAGTGTGAAGGGTGCAAGGCCAAAGCTGCTGCTGCATTTGTATTAAGGCGAGACACTACAGGTGAATTGGGTAATTTTTTTAACTAGCAGATATCACCATGAAACTTTGCCAGTTGATTACCTACATTAAGATGAGAAAAAAATGTATTACAAGTTTTCTGTAATTTAATGTTTAAATATGGAAATGAGGCATTATCTAATTAAATATGCACTAATTTGCATATATTTTAAAAAACGAAATCTGAGTATTGGATAAAGCCAGGTTCAAAATTATTTTTTTCATTGTGTTCACATATTAGATGGGGAAAACATTACAGAGGGATTTATGCATATCTACTTTTGTTATCCTGTAAATCAGAATATACTGCCAATAGCCTTAAAAAAATGATTTTCGACATGTTTTTTGGAATACAATGTTATATAAATCAGGCTAGGAATAATATATTTACAAATCCCTCAGTAAATGTCTTCATAATATAACTAGGTACAAGACTGGAAAGTTTGGTGTATATAGGTGCTACTGAAGTGGAGATTTCGGACTTGGAGTATGTGAGAAAAGTCATTTTCAGAAAACGGGCTTTAAAGATTTAGCATCAGCCAATGAGATTGCGCATTTAGAGTAAAATCCCCCGTTTTACTTCAACGATTGGTTGCTGATAAAAAGGAAATTACCATATTTGGATCCGACGATATTGTACACGAGAGAGAGCTTTCTATCGGTGTGTGTGATGACAGAGTGCAGATCGCGATCGCGGAGCAGAGGGATGATTTATAACGACAACTTTTGATGAATTTATGAGAAATCTACAGACGCAAACAGACAAAGCGTAGTAAAATAAAGACCTAAATGTGTATTTCGGACTTTTTTTCACCACAATTCTGAAAAAAGACATGTAATTGAAGACAAATATCCCAAAATCTCAAAATTGACCAGTGAACAAAAAAAATATGTTTTTGCCTGTCATGTCCCGCCTTAAACCTAAAACTTAAGAAATATTTTATTTTAAGGTAATTCAATTAGCTTACTGCTATCAGGATACAGCACATTAATAAATTTACCTTGTGTTCCATTCAGAAGTTAGAAATTCCCAGTAGTTTAACTGGAATGCCCACTCAAGTCTGAGCTCCAACTCGGAGGAACGCTCACAACCCTGATTGAGTATCCAAAATGGCTGCTCAGCACCTCAACAGTAAGTGAAACAGAACTAATATATTGTTTATTAGCACTTCTGTTTGTCTTTGTCTCAATACAAACATTACTCGCAACCTCTAGCGGTGGACATTATTTGTGCAAAATGCTGCTTTTTAATGCACAACAAAGGTTTGCTGGACGCATCTATCTTGGTTTTCCGACTTGTGTACACTTGAGTGTGATTTCATTCACAGCTCCAAAATCCGACTACCAAGGTATACGCACCATAAGCACCAGATTAGCACAAACAGGCCTCAACTGGATAGTAAGGTTAGATCACCGTTGTTTGTGAATATTTATAGAAATTTGATGAGTTCTAAATGTATCTCGGGTATGAATCATTGTATTTAATAATTTGAACCAAATTACTGTACAAATGGTTCCAGTAAAAAAAGTATTTTTTGTAGAAAGAAAACTAGTTTTGCATGTGGTTCAATGGAGAGTTAAGCTTTTAAATCATGTAAGAACCCCCTTGAGGAAGCCCACTTGTGTCACATAGAAAAGGTTTTCATAGGTTATTAGCCGACAAAATTTCCGTATCAGTGCTGCACAATCAAAAGTATGTACTTTACCATCACCAGCGAAGTGCATACTTTTATTGCACACTGTAAGCAAGCAGATTGGAGCACAGCCTGTGTTATGCGTGAACGAATGTGTATCTGCGTGTACACTTCACAAGCACTACGGTTTAAACTTGATTATCCAAAATTGAATTACACTTCCTAATCTCTCCCAAACGCTTTGTTAAAAGAGCCATTGTGTTATTTATTTATTTATTTATTTAATTTATTTATTTAAAAGGGACAATGCATATTAATGAACATAATTAGCTTTTCAGCAATGTAAATATGCCAGAATTAGCCCCAGGGCTACTTTACATCTGCAGTCCCCCCTGTTATGGAGGAAGTTTATTTGACTTCAGAATATCTGCAATGTTTATCAAGAATAAAATAGTTTACAGAAAAGGAAAATTATTAACACTGTGAGAAACTTGTGCTTTTCTGCAACCACTTACAAGGTAGTTGCACTAATCATGGTTCATAGTTCATGAATTTCACACTGTCCCAGTTAACAGCTGCTGGCTTTGATGTTCAAATTAGATTTACACTAGTCCGCCCTGTAAAATGGTGGGAGTGATTATATTTCTAGGGATGGGTAGGTAAGAACTCAAGACGGGAAAGAACAGAAATGCAAGAAAATCTAATCTAGAGGGGTAGATCTAACAAAACTTGATCTCTGCAGTGAGAACACAGAGCAACATACCTCAGGCCAGGGCAGCATTCGTTACTTTTAAAGAGGGGCAATCATCAAAAACAAAATGAAAACTAGGATTTATGTCATGGCTCACAGAGTAGGAAGTTAGAAAGTGGAATAATGACTATCCCCTTTTTTAAACCCCTATCTTTCCTTTCTCTCTTTGTCCCTCTTTTGTGTTGAAAATAACAGTTTAGATCAAAATGAATTTTTATGTTGGCTTATGCTGGTTTGTGTTTTTTTGATCTATAGATCAGTAGTTCTCAACTTGTTTTGCTTCAAGGACAATAAAAAAGTCCTTAAAATCAAACACTCAAAGTTTACCATTAAAATTGATTCAGAATGAACCATGCAAAAAAATATGCAAAATGATCAGTATGAGACAGGCTGTGTGAGGAAACAATTTTGTAAATGAAATGAATTACCATTCTAACATGTAAAACACACTTGGTCTTACTGTATTAGTTTTAGTCATATTGCAGAGTAACAGGTGAATTTGTGTCAAAATACTGCTAAGTTTGTTGAGGCATAGTCTTTGACTCTGAAAGTTGATTTATTTTGCTCTGTGTTTGCTGTATTGGGAGCAGTCTAGTTTTGATTTGCACTTGCAATGTTACTCTCCTCTGGGAATGCCGTGATGACAGACCTCTGGAGAGACATCACACACTCTCATACCACAGAGATCTTTAGGGATATAGACATCCTGACTCCTTTGTGTGATTGTTTTGCTGCTGCTGACTGAGGTATCTTTGTTTTAGCACTGAGCTCTGTTTATGTGGTAACCTTTTTCGCCTAGGGCCACGAATCACTGAGGGACAATCTAACTCTCCCTGGAAAGAGTTGTTAAGGTTACAGCCCACCAGGGCAGTGTGTGTATGATCTGGCCTGATCCCATTGAGCCCATGGCTGGGTTATTAAATGAGAAGTGAGTGTATAGAGTGAATGTTGGTGTTGATACTGTGATACGGGACACCGGGCCTTTGCTAGGCAATGAAGCATTCGCTCCAGAGAAAGTTACAAAAGACCATGAGCTGCTTAGTAGGGTCAAGTACAGTTCAGAAGGGCAGACAGGGTGCATTCTATTACACACACACACACACACACACACACACACACACACACACACACACACACACACACACACACACACACACACACACACACACACACACACACACACACACACACACACACACACACACACACACACACACACAAACACACGGATCTAATAGTGCTGCTCCTGAAAAATTGATGTGAGCCACTATAAAATTCCACGAGACGCTCTTGAGTGCCTCTTGAGTGGAGCTTCATAATGCATTTGGGTGTGTTTGGACCCAGAAGGGATACATTTTTTTTGTCATCACAGTTTTTTTGTACAGGAACCAAACTTTGCAGACGTGCCAAGACTATCAAAATACATGTAATTATTATTTTTTTACTTTTTAAAAATAGTTTACTTGAGATATAAACACTTTTTGGTTTTATACATGATGTTATAGAGACTATTTTTTAAAAACATTTTATGTCTCAAAATTATTTTGTAAAATATATTTATCCTACAGTCAATCAAACACAGTATTGGGACAAAATTTTGTTGATAAACATAAATATGCACACACCTTGATGAACCACTGCAGCATGAAACAAATTATCTTCTTTTTCATTGGAAAGTAAAAGTGTGATTTTTTTTGTTATTTTATATATTGATGTTTTGTTTGAGGATTCATAAATGTAGACCATTTTTTTAATACTGGTAATTCTCAGGTTGATTTATGATTTAGATTTTTTCTTTAGGTCATGTAAATTTGAAATGTCAAAGAATTGCTATGTTTTTTTTTATTAATAAAAAGGGATATAGTAATAACATGGTAAGATTTAAAAAAAAATAATAATAATTGTGCATACACTAATTCACTTCCAACAGTCCCAGAAATGCAAAAATTGTATTATGATGAATAATATTTAACTCTCATTTTAACAGTTCAGCAGAACATACTTCATTATAGTGACATCATCAGAGTAATGCCACACATTTTCAGGTGTTTTTGGATGATGTATGATGACTAAAACAAAGAGAAGCACAGTTGACTAGGTCTGACTAGTTAGAGCTGGTTACACTCACCCAAAGGGAGAATGCCATAAAGTGCGATGAGCTGTCTTACGTCAGAGAGAGATGGCATGGGCTCAATATCTGCTTGCCGCAGTGTTGTGCCCAAGTAACTGTATTCACCTAGAGAGACAAGGAAAAATATATGCCATACTGCTTTAAATATGCTAACAAACATCAGACATCAATGGTTGCTTGCCAGCACTGCATCTGTCACTGTTACACGGTTTCCATGGAATGCAAAAAACAATGTTAGAGTAACAAAGTTGTTCCGACACATAGCAATGTGGTTTTCTATACTTTAAACGCCACACCCTGTTTCCAAAAAACGAACTAAACAGAAACTGACATTTTAGGGCATTTCGCATTTCGTGTCATTTTAGAGCAAATTTAGGTTGCTATGCTGTGCAGTTGAACCATAGATGAGTCATAAAATCCATTGTGGTGCACACACACGTGCACAAGGGTGTGATTCAGCACTGTGCATGTGTCTGTGGTAAAGTTGCTTTAGCAGTAAAACCAAGTCTGAAACCCTGGGCTTTGCATTTATCATAAAACTGATTCAAACTCGGAAAACTTGATTCACTGATGTAACCGTCTGATTTCACTGTGCTTGTGACATGTAACAAATGGCAACACATGAAAACAACTGAAAACAGTATTCTAGGTAAAATCAATGTACACTATATGTTCACATCAAAGCTATAGCTCTGACACTGGACGTTATGCACTTTATGTGATTAAGCTGAACTAATTAAGTCTAAGAATTATCAACATAAATACTGAAATGTTTAGCAAAACAAATGATTTCAGAAGCAGTTTGGAGCCCCCATAAGTGTGACCACAGCCATTGAACTGGACAAGAGTCTCTGTTTTCATGTGGCATTACACTATGCCAGGAGAAAAGAGGCTGATTTCAGCAAGTGCAACATGTTCCTGGATCAACATTCCAATCAACCAATCAGATTTGAGGGACACATTTACAGTTTATGTCAAGTTCAGGCTTACAGCCAGGATTAGGTGCTTCTACATCAGTGTTATTCACCTATCAATTTGGGATATCTATCATCTGATTTTGGGGATAACTAATGCTTTCTGTACACCTAAAGACTTTGAAAAGATTTAGAAAAGACTTTATAAGATTATCAGCTCACATGTAAAGACTTGGGTTCACAGTTTTTAGTCTCAGACTAAAGACTTGCGATAATATCAAACATGTTTGATATGATAGACTAGAGAAAGACTGGCATAAATCGAGTCGCCGACTGCAGATTATCACCTCACATTTAACGATCGAGACGACGGGAGCGCGCCGAGACTCCAGTAAGATTCCTAAAGACTGCCGGTCTTTAGTCTGGGACTGTGAAAATCCTTTGGTGTACGCCCGGCATTCGGGGTAGGGTTAGGTTTAGGGGTAGGGATAGGATAGGATAGGATTACATTTTCGGACAGGAATGTTGTTCCAGGATCAACAAAACATGTTGACCCAGGAACGCCTTTAACTCGCAAAATCAGGATGTGCTGAACTTCTTGTGCCAAACTAAGATCTAGTGAACTATAAGGTCTGACCAATACTACTACTACTACTACTACTACTACTACTATTACTAATAATAATACATAAAATATAATAATAATAATGAAAGTGACAGTGAAACATAATAAATTCATAAATTTAAATAAATCATACAATTCCCCCCCCCCCCCCCCCCCCCAATTTTTTTTATTTTTATATTTTAACTTTTTAATAATATAAATGTAGTTCTTTTTTTTAAAAGTGTGATAATCTTTAATTTTATTCAATAACTTTTAAATAAATGTTTTATTTAATTTTGTTTCCCCGGAATTTAAAATATGGTTATAGTTTATTTTGATAGTCTACTTTAGACATTTTACTAACTATAAGTAACTTTGCAACTATATGTCAACTAACCATAGTATTGTATAGTATTGTATAGTAACTATAGAGTATTAGTAGACTATTAGATTATGGTGAATAAAGTGTTAGCAGATATTAAGCCGACAGTCTTCTAATAATCTAACGATTGGTAGTTGACATGTAGTTGCAAAGTTACTTATAGTTAGTCGAATGTCTTAATTGATTTAAAGTGTTACATAAAATATTTTCAACATTTAAAGATAATTCAATTGGAAGGAAATTTGTCATATAACTGAAATGTGTATCTTCAAAAATAATTAAACATATTTTTGAGTGTAATGTTTAACCATCAATGCAGAATTAAGCAAGTGAATGATGGAGTTAAGAAGACATTACAGAATGTTAAAAACTAAAAAGACGTGACATTTATCTCAGTGGTGTTTAGTTTTTACCTATGTAATCTGACAACTTGACGTTCATTGGCCTGATTATGAAGCCTTCCAGAACAAGCTCCTCATATAGAGATTCTATGGTCCTAGAGGGAAGACAAAAAGAGAGGTAGAAAGAAAGTTTGGAAGAGAGAAAAACAGAAAAAGCATTGCAAACAAGAGAGCAAACTGATTAGTCATGCTGTGTATCTGACGCAAACTTCTATTACATCACAGCGATCAGAGCCAGCCGTGAATTCTTGTGCTCCACATGGACGTACGCCAGGCACCCTGAGCTCCAAACCCTGACACTCACTTGAGCACTTTCCAGAAGCACAATCCTTCTATTCCAGAACTCTCACAGTGCACTGGTGTTTAACGTATGACCTACATCTCCCAGTTGCAAACAGTGCCAGGGGTCAAATATACTCTTTTAGCAATGATTAAACTACATTGTAATATTCTTGAGAAATAGACTTTGCATTTTAAACCAGTTTATTTATTCAAACCTGTCAGCTGTGAGGTCCTTCTCTTTCTTCTTCTTTCCAGTCTTCCGCCCTTTCTTTTTTTTCTAAAGCAAAGAAAATGTGTTTTTAGTTATGGTCAACAATATTTGAAAATAATTCAGAATCAAGTATGACAGGGGAAGGAGAGTATGTGTCGTAGATAGTACCGATATTATATTTTTCCTTTCTGGTTTTTAGATTGAAATAAGTCTTAGCATAACTCAAAGTGTGATTAGATTAGTGTCAGACTGTAAAGGAAGTTTATTTTCCTTTTAACACCAAGGCATATCAACATGTCTGTTTCAGTATATTAAATCTTCTGACCCTACAATATTGCCTGAAAAATATTGCAAGAATTAGATGCTTTGTTTCCAGTCAAGACTTAGAAAAACTTGTGCATGCTTTTATCACCAGTAGGGTGGATTATTGTAATGGACTTCTCACTGGCCTTCCCAAAAAGACCATAAGACAGTTGCAGCTCATACAGAACGCTGCTGCTAGGATTCTGAGCAGAACCAGAACATATGAACACATCACACCAGTCCTCAGGTCTTCACACTGGCTGCCAGTTACATTTAGGATTGATTTTAAAGTATTATTACTGGTATATAAATCATTCAATGGCCTAGGACCTCAATACATTGCAGAAATGCTCACTGAATATAAACCCAACAGATCACTCAGATCATTAGGATCACATCGGCTAGAAATACCAAGGGTTCACTCTAAGCATGGCGAGTCTGCTTTTAGCTACTATGCCAGCCGCAGCTGGAACCAGCTTCCAGAAGAGATCAGATGTGCTCCTACAGTAGTCACATTCAAATCCAGACTCAAAACACATCTGTTTAGCTGTGCATTTACTGAATGAGCACTGTGCCACTGTTCGTCCGACTGTTTGCACTGTATTTTATTTTATGTTTTAATTATTCTGATTTCATTTGATTATTTCTGTATTTTATCTTTTATTCTAAACTGCTTTAATTATTCTGATTTCTTTTGATTATTTTAATTTCTTCTATGTAAAGCACTCTGAATTACCATTGTGTATGAAATGTGCTATATAAATAAACTTGCCTTGGCTTGCCTTGCCTTACCATGTAACATGTTAATAACAGGTGATTATCTAGACTGTACTCTCAGTACAACCGTTTTTATGCAGCCTACTGTAGACACCTTGAAACCTGCTGTTATTCAGGGCTTTTCCAAAGCACAAATGAACCAGACTAGCAGGACTAGCAACCGGGAATTTCCATGAATAATATGTAACCAAACGTTCTAAATATTTGTTCGGCGAGTAATAGAAACCCTCTTCATTTTCTCAGAAACTGGGACTGAACATACTGTGATTCCCCAAAATATTTTTATGGAGAATCTTGGATCATTTTTTGGCAGGTCTGAGTATGTTAGTCAGTGAAATTAAGATCAGGAAACTTTTCTCCTGCATTTATATAACAGTCAGGATGAACTCCTGCTAGCATTAGCTCAGCTTGGGCGTTGCATGTTTATTTAACAAACAAACCCTCCCTGTTGCATAATGTTCAATTTGATGTTCCCAAATTGCATGGCTTCCTAAATTCACTGAATGTGTTTTAAAATTCCAACAAAGTTCAATGTGCAAACCTACTTAGATTAATTAACAGCTGGAATTCAGTCTTACGCCAACAGAGCTGAATGGGGTATGCGTGTGCCTGCATTCGCAGAATGATTAATGATAAAAAACATCTTTGTGTATAAATTACACACGTCAGACAGACAGCGTCTGTGACCGATTTAGCTGTCAAAACCTCTCAGCGTAAAGCAACTCAAGCAGGATGCCAAATATGTTGTTGAGGAATTCTAGCTCTTGTGCAGGCATGCAATGAGGCCTTTTTCTATGCTTCTTGTTTTGGAGAAGACACAATAGTGACTGATTGCAGGAAACATAGAGATGGATTGGTCTCCTATATATTCCCATATGTTTATAGGTCACAGTTAAACAGAGCCACACACATATTCACATACATACACAAACAAATCTATCTTTTTATATGTATATTATTCTGTCTAAATATTGCCGGCATAGTAATGGATGTCTTTACTTTGCACATATAAATGTCTAGAATCTGCCGTTAGATGTATAAACACTTTGATAATACTGCTTCCAGGTCAGCTTTTTTTGTTTCAGAAGTAAAAGTAAGATAAAGTTTAAAATAATAAAATCATGACACATTATGAGTTGTAATAAAGTCCCATTGTAAGGTATAAAGTTGCAAATATGAGAAACAAAGCTCAAATTGCAACATTTGGAGTTATATTGTGAAATAAAGTCAGTTAGGAGAAGTAAAGTTGTAGATAAAGTTTCAATTATGAAAAACGGAGCAGTAATTGCAAAACAAATAGTCCCATTGTGTCATGATTCTGCCATCTAGTTCTTGTCTTTCTTTAAGTCTTGAGGCAGGATCATGACAGACCCATGTTTTATGTGCAAACACATGGCCTTATTGGGCCATGTGCTTGTGTTGTCCCGTCATCTAGCCCCGCCCTCCTTGTTATCCTTGTTTAGTCATTATTGCTTCCCCATTATCACCTGTCTCCCTCATTAGTTTGGACAGCAAACACGAGAGGACTAAATAGAGACAGT
Source organism: Siphateles boraxobius (assembly GCF_051911475.1). Classification (NCBI taxonomy): domain Eukaryota; kingdom Metazoa; phylum Chordata; class Actinopteri; order Cypriniformes; family Leuciscidae; genus Siphateles; species Siphateles boraxobius. Next base: position 34,653,120 of record NW_027509042.1, read on the forward strand.
GTCGGTTCATTGTCAATCTGTGTCAAGTTTGTGAGTAACCTGTCAAGAATAATCGTCCTGTTGAGCTATTTTTTGTATCAGTTGTTTGTCTTCTAGTATTTTGTCAGTATCTTTGTCTAGTTAGTCACCTTAGTCCTGTCTTGTTTTGCCCCCTCGTGGGCTTTGTTTTTCCTTTTTGTTCATAATAAACCGTGTGCTGTGACTACTGTCTGCGCTTGGGTTCATTCCCTTCTTCACCCTTCGAACCTCATGACAGAATGAACCGACCTAAGAAGAACCCAGCAGACTGTTTGTCCTTCTCTGCCAAGCATCGTCTGGACCCCCTTGAAGAAGTCTGGTTGTCTTCCCCCCTCAACAAGAGGAGTGTCACCCTTCCATACTCACCCGAGGGTGAGTGGATCTTGTCAAACTTCTCCCGGCTGTATGACCACTTCTCCCGGGAGGAGTCTGGGGGTCTCGAGGTCTTCACCTTCTGCCTGTCTTCCTGTCATCCCGGAGGGTCGTATGATAGGCGTTGCGACGCTTGGGGACCAGGCTGGTTCCCCCATGACTCCAGAGGCGTCTTCCACACCCACTGATCTCCGTGGTAAACGAGGGAGACGGGTTTCGTGGGATTCCCCTTCGGAATCATCTTCATCTGAGCTTACCCAACCAGAGATGGTCTTCCCAGTTCCTGTTTTGTCTTCCGCTGAGCCCGTCCAGCTGATCACGAGTCCTGATGTGACCATTGCTTCCCGACCTAGGAGAAAGAGGAAGAGGGGAGCCTCCCATCCTTCGTCAAGCGCCGTTCCAGAGCCCGCTACTGCAAGCGCCGTTCCAGAGCCCGCTACTGCAAGCGCCGTTCCAGAGCCCGCTACTGCAAGCGCCGTTCCAGAGCCCGCTACTGCAAGCGCCGTGGCCGATCAAGCTGCAGAAGCAGTCCTGCAAGCGGTGTCTGCTCGTAAGCGGATCCCTATCATTGTTGCTGCCGAGACTCTAGCAGACTACCTTGCCAAGCTTGTCAAGATCCTTCATGTGCCCGTCATGTCTTGTCCCGAGCCCACTGTGTCTGTGAGCTCTATTCCCAAGCCTACCCCTGTGAGCGCCACACCCAAAGCAGTCCTGCAAGCGGTGTCTGCTCGTAAGCGGATGCCTATCATTGTTGCTGCCGAGACTCTAGCAGACTACCTTGCCAAGGTTGTCAAGATCCTTCATGTGCCTGTCATGTCTTGTCCCGAGCCCACTGTGTCTGTGAGCTCTATTCCCAAGCCTACCCCTGTGAGCGCCGCACCCGATCCTGTCCCTGGGAGCGCCGCACCCAAGCCTGTCACTGGGAGTGTTGCACCCAAGCCTGCCACGGAGAGCGCTGCACCCTGTCCTGCCCCATCGCCTGCTATGTCCCCCGTCAGGAGTCCCGTTTCCTCATCCTCTGTGTCCTCCGTGTCTGAATCTGTTGCTGCTACCACTGAAGCAGTATCCCAGCCTGTTTTCCCGATCGTCCCTGTCTCCACTAATTCCCGGACTGTTTCCCCGTTCGTCCCTGTCTCCACCAGCCCCCGGACTGTTTCCCCGTTTGTCCCCGTTTCCACTAGTCCCCGGACTGTTTCCCCGTTTGTCCCTGTCACCACTAGTTCTCGGACTGTTTTCCCTGTCTCCACTAAGCCCCGGACTGTTTCCCCCAAGACCTCTCCTCGTGTGTCTCCGTCTAAGCCTACCCAGAGTCCTCGTCCTCAGCCCTCATCCCATGTACCCAAGAGCCCCAGTCCACCCATCCACTCTGAACATTTCTCCATGAACACTGTGTTCCCTCCGCCCCCCCTTCCTTGTCTGTTATTTTTGATTTGTCATCCCAACCCTGCTATTGTTTATTCGTGTATTCCTTTATTGTTAATTGTCATGTATTGTTGGTTTGTGTCTTTGTCACAGACTGTCATGTCCCGTGTTTGATGTCCCCTTGAGGAGCGTCTGGAAGCCGCTCCTTAAGGTGGGGGTTCTGTCATGATTCTGCCATCTAGTTCTTGTCTGTCTTTAAGTCTTGAGGCAGGATCATGACAGACCCATGTTTTATGTGCAAACACATGGCCTTGTTGGGCCATGTGCTTGTGTTGTCCCGTCATCTAGCCCCGCCCTCCTTGTTATCCTTGTTTAGTCATTTATTGCTTCCCCATTATCACCTGTCTCCCTCATTAGTTTGTCTCCATTTAATCCCCTCGTGTTTGCTGTCCAGTGTCGGTTCATTGTCAATCCGTGTCAAGTTTGTGTAACCTGTCAAGAATAATCGTCCTGTTGAGCTATTTTTTGTATTAGTTGTTTGTCTTCTAGTATTTTGTCAGTATCTTTGTCTAGTTAGTCACCTTAGTCCTGTCTTGTTTTGCCCCCTCGTGGGCTTTGTTTTCCCTTTTTGTTCATAATAAACCGTGTGCTGTGACTACTGTCTGCGATTGGGTTCATTCCCTTCTTCACCCTTCCATCCTCATGACACATTGTTTTTTACTGTGGCAAAAACAGGATTTCTATAGTTGTTGAATATGCTTTGAGATAAAAATACATACATTTAACTATACATTTACATGTCTATGACTCTACGTACATTATGTACTTTACCATATGTCTTGGTCCTCTCGTTACCATATATTGAGTGTGTGTGTATGTGGTTCAGGTATACTCTACGTTACCGGGACAATGTCCCCACAAAGATGGCAATATTTGAAATCCTTGTTCTTGTGGGAAAATGTTTTGATCCCCATGAGGAAAACGGCTTATAAATCATACTAAGTGATGGTTTTTACTTTTATTTTTCTGTGATGAGTAGGTTATGGGTAAGGGTTCAGGGATCGAATTTACAGTTTGCACAGTATAAAATTAATTATGCCCATAAAACATGGAAACTCAATATGGGTGTGTGTGTGTGTCTGGTATTCCCTACATAATGAGGACCAAATATCTCACAAGGATAATCATACTGGTCAATTGTTTTGGTCCCCATGACGAAAACAGCTAAATCATACTAAATTAAGTGTTTTAAAAAACATAAAAATGCAGAAAGTTTTCTTTGATGGGTAGGTTGAAGGGTTAGTGTAGGGAGATATAATATACAGTTTGTACAGTATACAAATTATTGCGTCTAAGTAGATCCCCAGAAAATATGGAAACCAGTATGTGTGTGTGCGTGGTAGACACTGGGGCCCTATCAAAACACAAGCTGAAGAGGGCAGGACACCTTTACTAATTCTCTGTCCAGACCACATTCCTGGTCTTGAGGGCAGATCACTGTATGACCCCAGGGCCCCTCACACAAGGTGCATAAACAGAGGGCAGAGAGTATATCTCGAGATCTGGATTCATCCAGACTAAAAGACACATTACAGGGTTTTACATGCCAGTCACCATCTATAATCTGAGGAACATCAGGGAGCACTGAGCATCTGTACACTGTCACTCATGCAGAGAATTTAAAATGCGCTTAAGATCTTATCTCAAAAGAAGAAGTATGCATGTCTGGCATTCACCTTTTTACTACTTTTCTTTACTTTTTTCTTTTTCTTTCCCTTGTCTCTGTCCACCACCAGTTTAAGGTTCTTCAGTTCCTGCCTCATCAGCTCGTCCACCTGAGACAAATATAAAAACAAAGATGGAGAAAGAGGGAAAAAAATGTGATGGAATGAATTGAGCCACAAGGGAAGGGAAAGAGCTTAACTGTTTTGTTTTCATAGAGTGTTATGACTTTCATAAAATGTAGTGCAGAAAGAGTGTTTGATTTCTTTACTCCCAATCAGGATTTGAATTCATGAGGGTCCGAGACAAAATTATGAAGCTGAGGGCCCCACTTCGCATACTATTGGCAGGTTAAAGATGTGTTTACTGGGACCCCTCCATCACAGGCCCCTGGTTCCCCCCCTGATGACAGCTCTGCTCCCACCTGAACTCTGAGCTCCTCTTCAACTTCCAATCTCTTCTCCTCTCGCACCAACTGAGCATCGAAACTTTGAAGGAAGTTATGTTTTTCATCTCGGTAATGCCAAACCTCTGCAATGCACAACAAATCCACAGAGGATATTGATTTATGTAAAACTAAATTTCAACAACAGTGATAATATGATCATTACCACAGGGAAACCGCCATGGTTATTGACAATACATCTAAAACGACAGAACATACAGACATTCTCTGCCATGTGAAAACAAACTTGAGTTGGACACAAAGCATCAAAGTATAGTCAGGAGAACATCAGTCAGCACTGTGTGTAAAAGAGGAAACAATTCTGAGAGGGGTCTGGAGGGCCTCAGTCGGACCTCCTGCGTGTGGAGTGTAGAGGAAGCACAGGTGCTGTAGTCTGGGTGAGAACGCAGCATCTGATTGTACTCCATGCTGCGCTCTCACGCGCCACATCCTGACAGGAAGTCCATTTCCACCCACTTCCTGTCCTGGCTAAAGGCAGTACGCCAGGTTGATTTGGAAACTGGAAGAGGACTGAATGGCAGGGTCTGACCTCACAATGAGTCTGAAGTTGTTTTTCCCTGTTTTGTTCATTTGCATATCATAGAGATAAAAAAACAGCAAACTAAATATAAACTGGCCAGGACAAACATTTGTGAAAGTGTGTTAAAGATTACATTTGGCAGATGATTTTACTCAAAGCAACTAGCAGTGAATTCAAGGTTTATATTTTTATCAGTTCATGTATTTACCTGAGAATCAAGTCCATGACATTGGTGCTTGCGCTACAGTTCTTGTAACAAAGCCCTCATAAACACCAGGGTTGTGCACCTTTTAAAATTGAATACATTGGAATACATTTTTTAAATTCAAATTCCAGGTTCAGTTGTTCGGGTGTCAGTCAAATTTCAAATTCTAAATTTCAATTGAGGTAGCAAATAGGAACTAGACCCGAATTCAAATTGAGAGAGTACATAAAAAAATCTGTGTTCAAATCTGCCCCTGCCTTAGCCTCATTCACTACACTGGGCAAATTAGTGTGAGAGTGCAATTCCAAAAAAGCACAGATGGGAGTGGAAAGTTCTGCGCAGACAAGCAGTGCAAATTAGCGTCTGGTTTAAGACATGCTTTTTTGGGTGATAAATAATGGCGCAAATACCATTAAATTGACTAGCGCAAACCTTAGTAAATCACCTTGAAGGATTCATTTAAAATACTCTCCTCCCATAAATTTAGCACCTGAAAGGGAAACTCCTACAAATGCACATGCAATAAGGTCAGCCGCAAAAATAACCCTGTCCATGCATTTCAGTGCTAATTTTTCTCCATGTGTCTTTAGTAAATCCGGACAGTAGTTTTTTTAACGCCAAAAGAGGGTTTAATAAATCTGGCCCTATGTCTATAATAATGATTGAGCAATTGGTGAATTTTTAGCAAATTGGACCGATTTGGTGGCAAATTCCAGGTTTACGTCATTTGTTCTTGTATGTTTATGTCGTGTCTGTAAACACAGACAGCTACTATATACAGATAAGCTCTGATATGATCACTGGTAGCATTGCGCTTCCTCAAATAAAAAGCAGTGTTGAAGAACATATGATTGCTCTGCAGTCATGCAGTTTCAACCACAGAATGACGATAGAGAGGCCAAAATTCTGTACTGCAGCTTGAATGAAGCTCAAGTAAAATTAAATAAAAACTGAACTGGGTAACACTTTTGATGGTTATTAAACTCGTTTGAGTGTTAGTAGACTGTCTGCTTAATATCTGCTGACTCTTTATTGTGATGGTCCTCCAACAGACATTCGTCTGACTATAAGTAACTTTGCAACTACATGTCAACTTATTCGAACCCTAACCCTACCAGTCTACTAATACTAACACTCTAATGAGAGTTAATAGACATATAGGTCCAAAGTTACTTATAGTGAATGTGTTAAACGGACCATCAAAATAAAGTAGTTTCCTGTTGGAAAAATTAACTACCTTTGGTGTGGATCTTGTGCTTTGCAAATCTGCAGATCATTTTCATGCAAAAACATCTATATTACACACTAATGGAAAGGTGAAATAATAAAAGCATAATAGGTGCATCATTTCAAACAACACTAATAAGCAGCACTGTCAAGTTCACACAGGGGTCAAAGGGCACTGACGTTAAAGCTCACTCTGGTGGAACCTAAAAATAAGCATCAAACTTTGAAATGAGATCCCTTGCTGAGGTCGGAGGTCAAACTGCCGTCCACAAAGCCTCCTTTTCAAAGTCACATTTTCAAAACATCCCGGGGCAATACGATCCATATAATTGCCTAGTTCCTTCAGAGGGATGCATTCACATAGCCTGGCCTGTTTGTTTAAAGACAACATTCACCTAACTCTCCTGAACACCCATGACTGTTAGGGGTCAGCATTTTAAACCTACTTTATTTGGATTGAAGACCTCTGAGAATGGTCCAACCCCACACAGTGCAAAAATAACAGACACTACTGTGGATGAACAGAAAAGCAACAACATTTATCGTGACACGGCTGCCAGTTTTGTGGGAAGGGGGTGGCCACACACATCTGCTCTGACTGAACATGGGGTATATACAGCACATTTGCCACCCACCATATGGGGATACAGTGAAAAACACAGCAGGGGCTGGAGGGCGGTCAGCTGTATCTACTCTGCTAGGCTCCGTAGCGGCCTGTTATCTTCACGGTATGGTCTTTTGTACCATTTGTGAAGATTTGTATGCTGGTCAGTATACGACGATGGAGCTGCACTCATTCTGAAAGCCTGTTTTGCCTGTTTGTCCCGGTCATTCAGCTAACAGTGAGAAACAGACACTTCCTTAACACGGCTCTCTTCTGCCAAGAGACTGAAATGAAATCAATCGGTCACATCCAGCAAGTGCGGCATGACGTTGGGATGCAGGAAGGGAAGGAGGGGGGGAAAGGGAGTGAGAGGGAAGCAAGCGCCAGACAAGACCAAACAGGCAATCTCAATCTTACTACAAATGACTTCCGTGGCCTCCCTTTAAGCCACTTTCAACTGCCGTGCGAATGACTTTCCCAACAGAGCTTGTCTCTCTGGGGATCATGCTGGCTATAGTCTGATTCTGGGTAAATATGGTGCTCACCTTTCCGCCTCATTACATCTTAATAAACCCACCACATGATCATATCCCAATTACAGACAGCTGATAAAACAGTGTGCTGCCGATTAACTCGCGCAGCAAAGACCCTCGACTCTAATTAGCTGTCTCACAGGCAGGATGTAATACATGGACTTAACCATGTTGGTCTTCTGAACACATCACACAAGAGTTCTGAATTGCTGATCACATTGTTTACTGTGACAAGGCTGTTTAAGTTAGGAGAAAGAAGAACATTGTGAAAAAGAAGTATAATTTCACATGCTTTTAAAAAAGAGTACTTATTATGGAGATATCATTTGAAAGCAATGTCTTCAGTAAGTTAATTGCGTGTTAATTGCATGTAAATTAAAACATATTATAGATTAAATTAAAAGCAATTAGCTGTACTGCTTTTAGTAGTACGATTTTATACATAATTTCCTAATTACTTCTATGGTCTTTGAAATATGGTTAAAGTTTAAAGTGCCAGATGTACTGACAAGCATTAGGGTGAAATAAAATGTACTTTAATATATTTTTTTTATTGAAACTTGTTTGAAATGTAAAATTTGTAATGGTGGTTTACATATATTAACTTTAAATGTACTATCAAATAACATTACAGTTAATCATAGCACTATAATAAAGCAATATAAATGCAGTATGTTGCTCAACACATCAAAATAAGTTTACTTCTTTCAAGCAAAACAAAATATGATTAAAACCTAATGATTTAAAAAAGTTCTTTAAAACTTTCAATTTAACATTTACAAAGCGCATTTTTAAAAAGTGTACTAAATGTACTTCAGAAACAGTCATGAAAGTGTATTCTCTATAAGTACACTTAAGTAGCCTTTTATTACAGTTTTAATTAAAATATATACTTTTAAGATTTGAACTACACTACAAGTGTACATTTATTGCAGTTAGCTGCATTCCTCTGTTTTTTTTTGTTGCGTTTTTGCAATAGGAGACAATACAATTAATAAAAAACATGTTTATAAAAACTTTTCACTTACATTTTAAAATGTCATAATTTAATGGTACTGTATTCTATCGACATTTCGGTTGCCAGCAGTTTGGTTGATCAATATAACAGATATAACCAACACATTGTGAGACGGACATCGCTATTCACTAACCCATGTCAAATATCAGGAGGTAAGCTCTGATCTCTGCTTTTCATTACAACTTTAGGCTTCATTCCTCTGGAATGTAACCCTTTGCTCCACAGACTGAGCAATGTGACATTTGGAGGAAAATCTTTGACTGGGCATATAATTGTGTCCTGTAAGGTTACAGCTGCTAGTTGGCTGAAATATTTTCCAGTCAAAAAGGCATTTCCACATGCACACACTCACATATGTACATCACACTTTTAACATGCCATGCTCTCACTTGTAGCATATTTAAGTATTTACATATCCAATAAATATCCTGTACAAAATAATAAGTAACTAGTAAATATATGGTAAATCGGGCACAGTGAAACAGCAGTCCTGAAAACGGCACTTCTACTGTATCAGAATGACATATTAACTATTAATTTATATATTATATTTGAAATGTTTTATGCACACAGTGTTTCATCTGCTTGCTGAAAAAAATCATAACATGTAAAAATGTACTTATACAATAACATCAACTATAAACTCAGTATACTAAGCTACTTCTATGAAAAGCTTTACAGCTGAATACAGTGCAGTATGACACCTGCAACAGTATACATGCCAATTGTATACATGCCAATGCAGCTATTGTCCAGTTACTACAGTTGCAAGTGCAGCTGTCAGTCAAACCAGTTGTTGCACTGATCTGAAGTATATCCTACTATTGTATTGAGCTTTACTTGTATTGTACTACAGGTATGCTTAAATACAGTTGTTCTGCAGAGTATTTTTAACCGCTATACAGTTTATCATTGTGGAGCACAGCATAATTGTAATCTACAAAACTTGTCATTGCATAGATTGCAGTAATAAACTCCTGAGAAAAACAGAGGCCACGGTAAACATGGCAAAATATTTAGACGTCTTTTAATGGTCTTAACCATTTTAATCACAAATCACTAGTCAGGAAATTTGCAAAATTTGCACAAACACTAGATAAAGTAGCTTAGCACAAGAATAGCCTTCCCCTTTGTTTTCTGTGAATGTTTAAGCTGTGTGGGTAAACTTGCAGACAGCTTTTTACAGAAGAAAGAGTCATTGTTGTCCCACTCAATGTTAATGGCTTCAAAAAGTTCATGAGCAGTTGAAAAATGCTCCCAGTTAGTTTGAGTTTAATGTGAGAGCAATATTCACTATAGGGTTCAAATCTGGACTCTGACCAGGCCAAAACATGAGCCTGATGGACTTGTTCTCAAGCCGCTTCTTGTTTGTCTTTGCAATTTGAGCTGGAGCATTATGTTGAAAAATAACAACAGATCATTCCTCTTTAGATAAAAGCTTTTCATTTGTGGGAAGCAAGCCATTTTGCAATAGGTTCCTGTACTCCAAAGCATTAAATGACTTTTCACAGTGAAAAGTAGCTCAACAATACTAGGAGCTGAAAAGGCTCCCACAGAATGACACCTCTTCCTCCATGCTTTACTGTGGTAGACATTATATTTCTCACCAGATTTTCAGAGACAGAGACCGCTCTTGAGCGTCACCATGCAACTCGTGTTTCATTGTGATTCATCACTCCACATTGCTTAAATTATGCTAATTTCCTGAACAATAATTTGAGATTAAGACAAATAAAATTGGCCCTAATTTAAAAAAAAAAATGTTTTTTGCGCAGGAGTTTTGTACAATCATACTGCAGTTTTACTGCAGTTAATTTCAGTAAGGGAGAGATTAAAGGGATAGTTCAACCAAAAATGAAGATTCTGTCAGTAATTACTCACCCTCATGTTGTTCCAACCCCGTAAAACTTTCGTTCATCTTCGAACACAGATTAAGAAATTTTTTATTAAATCTGAGAGCTGGATCACTCCTCCATAGGTAAGCGTAGTGCTTCTGAGGTTGTACGTCACACGTAGTCTCACTATTGGCTGACGCTGGTCATGTGTGTGATGCGTGTGACGTACAACACAGAAGCACTACGCTATTACACTACATGAACTCACTCGAGGCCCACAGAGAAGGAAATGAATAGTTTAAATAAAGTCGTTATTTTTTATTACCACAAAAAATAATCTCGTCGCTTGATGAATTTAAGATTGAGCCATTGTAGTCACTTGGACTATTTTATTAACAATGTCTTTAATAACTTTTCTGGGCTGGCAAGTTTCAATCCCTTAGAAGCCTATGGAGGAGTGATCCAGCTCTCAGATTTCATCAAAAATATCTTAATTTGTGTTCTGAAGATGAACGAAAGTCTTAAAGGGTTGGAACAACATGAGGGTGAGTAATTACTGACAGAATTTTCAATTTTGGGTGAACTAACCCTTTAAGCATCAAAGACCTGCAACTGACGTAACTTGACGTCAATGTGTCTTGTGATGAATACAGGGTCTGAGAACAGAAAGAACTTTAGCAGATGTGAAGTGGGTGATGCGCTTTAGTGAACCTCTATGTTCTATAAAGAGCGATAGACTCATTCAGAGTTACAAGCTAAAAGCACAGCTGAGAGATAAATGTGAGATTCGGTGACTTAAAAGACCTTATCAGATGTTGACTTTAAAAGACACCTCAGACCTCCCTCAGGTAACAGGAAGTAAATGAGACAAGCAGGAGCGGAAGAAAAAGAAATCTAACAATCTGTGGCTGACCCGAGATGGTCTGTAATGGACCGGATCACAGCTAAAAAGGGGTTGCCCATGGTAATTCCCCACTGGTGTGTAATGAACAGTGCAGTCTATTGATGGAAGTTTTCTAATCACTGAACACAGGCAACAGTGCAGGATGTTGTCATAGCAATTTATCCTGGAAATGCTAGACTGACATGTTCAGAATTGGTTTTTGCAGACCTCTGGTTCACCTGCTCCCTACAGACACGCACAAAAACATCCAAATGGTTCTGAAAGATCTAAGATCTAGCTCTCTACCCTGCCTTCATGGATCACTGAAACACAGAAGTGCAGTCCAGTCTTCTCATTTCCTGTTGAGAGACCTTAAACCTCTACACAAACAGGAAGTAGTGTCTCAGTCATTAACATCCTTGTCTTGTCAAGATGTTTCAGGGGTGACTTGATTGAGTTGCTGCTCAACAGGCAATGTTGAGGTTGGGTCTCCTAAAAACACAATCTCCTCACACATTACAGAATAAGACCCAAGTGAAGCATCAGGTCAGATAGGACATATAGCCTAATGTGTTAAAGCCATTTGTGTGAATGGGAAAAAAAACATTATTTTCTCTGTTCAAATAAATGGCCAGATTTTACATTACAACCATGATATATGGAAGTAAAATGTATAAATGCAGTGTATGGTAAAAATGTAAGATAATACATGCACTTTTAGAGCAGAACATTGTTAAAACGTTATTTGTCGTTATTTACCAACATTATTTTTACAAGAGCGCCACACCGCATGCGCGAGAACTGCAAAGATGACGCTCACGCTCATTTGATGGGAAAGTGTGAAAGGTAGACCATTCATTTTGCGGCATTGGTAAGGCACTTTTACGGTTTCTCACGATTCGGACATCCAGGAAATGCACACTTTAGAACCATTTCAAACACTACATTGAGACCCATCCGCGTCATCTTCTCAGTTCTCTAAACTCATGTCAGAGGCCTAAACAGAAGAAAATGAATAGTTGAATAAATTTGTTATTTTTTTTGTTTTTTGCGCACAAAAAGTATTCTCGTCGTTTGATAAACTTGAGGTTGAGCCACTGTAGTCACTTGGACTATTTTAACAATGTTTTACTAACTTTTCTGGACCGGCAGAATGAAATTGCCTAGAAGCCATGAAGGAGTGATCCATTTGATTTCATCAAAAATATCTTAATTTGTGTTCCGGAGATGAACAAAAGTCTTACAGGGTTGGAACAACACGAGGGTGAGTAATTACTCACAATTAAGATTTTGGGGTGATCTAACCCTTTAACACTATGTCAATTAATGGACTAAACAGTTATGAATTGTAAAATATACAAGCATCTAAATGCCTCGAGTAAGGCCTGAAACACTGTATTTTTTACAGTGAATCCCTGGCAAACCTGCTCCCAATTTTTTACCGTAAAGAACAAAGTCTGTTTTACAGTGTACACTTGTTTGGAGAGAATTGGATGAACGGCTATCACTTCACAAACTAATGTAGTTAGATATACGGCCTGTAAAAACTGTCCTTGACATGAAACCAAGGCAACTGGGGAGTTGACAGACGACTGCTGTTGATTATAAAACGAGGAGGAGCTGGACTTCAAATTGGCGTCAGGAGACTCCGTTTTAATGAGAGGGCAAGAAAACTTATCTGTAGTCACAAAAGAAGGGGGAAGATAAAAGACGTATAGAGAGAGAGAGAAAAAGAAGGACACCATGTGGGGTGGGGAACCATCTGGACCGGTCTTGACCTGAGAACTGACATGGCCCTATCATTATTGGTTACTTAGACGTATTCCAGACACATCTCATGTCACAACTGTGATGAAAGCTCCCTCGCTCACTGACCTCACACAAACACTGTTGACATTGTTGAGAATTAGTCATTTGGTCAGGGAAAAGCTGCATAAATTATCGATGACAGACACGCAGACTGCACCCTTTCGCCGTCCTTTCCCACTCACCTTTGTACAGTTTGGCTCCCTCGACTACCGTAGGAAGGAAATTACTGGGAGTCATCTTCCATCCCTTCTCTTCTTCCTGTAAAACAGACAGTTAGTATCAAGGTGGGTCCTTTATAAGCACAGCGTCACTGTTTTCCTGTAAATGAACTTCTCTGAACATTCTCTGAAATAATGCAAGTCAAGTTATGGGTAAATCAGCCAAGACTGAGATTCCACACGTGTGATCAAAGCTCTTCCCAGGACGATGTGCTTGCATGCTGCTCTGGTGCAGGGTCAGTCTCAGCACTGGCATTTTAATGATGTGAATACACAGCAGGGGCTGAACGCGATGCTGCGAGCATGATTTACAGCGCCTCCTGTTTTCCTTTCTCTCAACTAGGGGTCACACATTAAAAGTAAATCAACGTCCTCGCGTACTCACGCGAATGTTTGGCTTGCGTGTCACAAGCACACACTCAGACCACAGAGTGTGTCTGCTCAGGAGCAGAGCTTTTTAAAAGGAATAAGCCAAATGGAGGCTGTATATTTTATGGGCTGTCTTCCTTTAAACACATTTCTCCATTAGCAACTAATGACCCCCAAAAGAGACAGAAATCCATCTGAAAATATGAAAGGCACTTAAGTGCCTGGGAGCAGTGATTTATGATTATTCATGTGGCATTAGACAGAACTCAAATGGATCTAGCAGCTTATATCAAAGAACCCTGTGACCAGGTCAGGGGTAAAATTAATTCATGCCAGGTTTAATATAATTTAGCTCCAACTGAATTTTTCAAAAATTAGCAACAGCCTATACGGCAAAAATATACATAATTTCAGATATATTTTTGAATATGTTTAAATATTATTTTTAAAATATGTATATATATATATTGTTTTTTGTTGCTTTACTAATACAGCTTTTAAGATGTAGGCCTACTCACACAATTATATATTTTTTAAGTTTTAGTTATTTATATTTTCGGCAATTTATATATATATATATATATATATTCAATCTGTATCGTCCAAAATATATTTCGAAATACATTTTGCTTTTACTCTTTTTCTTAAGACATTTTTTGGTAACACTTTACATTACATTTCCATTTGTTAAGATTAGTTAACATGAACTAACACTGAAAAATACTTTAACGAAGATTAATAAATTATTATTATTATTATAATGTTAATTTTTAAATTTTCTAATAAATTATAAAAACTGAAAGTTCTACTTGTTAATATTGTATGGATTAACTATTAATATTTTATATAATATTAATATTTATTTAATAATAAATAAAATAACAAATGTTATGGCCATTGTTAGTTAATGCTATTTCATACATTAATTAATGTTAGCATCTTGAAGTACATTTAGCCTTTAAAAAAAAAAGATATTAAATTTGAATATACTTCCTGAAATATATTTCTTTAAGCTGCACAGTTTACAGCTTATATTTGAAATATATTTTGGCCATATGGTATTGAAGGAATATATTAAATATTCACTAATCACAGTTTAATAAACTTTCTTTCCTTTGTAAACTATGTATTTGGTACTTTTTTTCCTTCAACGAGGAGCCTTTGAGTGGCACTTGGAAATTTAAACCTGGCCTAAACTAGGCCAACATAAGAGCTTTGACAAAAATTCCTTAATGAACTATTGAAAGGCTCAGCTTTCACACAGGATGTGAACATTTGAAAAAGGTCAGATTGGTCTTTCGGCCTCATTGTGAGCAGATATCAGTGGTTTGGCTCTCCAATGAGGATTACAGGTGCTCTTGTGAAGGAAAGCCTGAACAAAGGTTCCATTCTAGAACTCCGGAACGCAGCCAATCAGCGTGAGCGGGCATTTTAATCGCTTGACTGGTTCACAGTAATAACTGGTCAGCATATGACGTTCAGAGGTCAAATCACAGAACATAAAACCTCACATGAACCTAAATCACTTTGGACTTCAACATGAAAGACTGCTTGCTGTCTGTCACGCCTAAGCTTTAATACGTCATTTGTCAGGTTCAACTCTTTGTTAAAATAAAATGTAGGAACACAGGAAATCAGGATGTCATAGTAGAGAAAACAGAACCTCTATCTATGTTTAACAAGAGGAAGAGTTCTGAATAGAGAGAGCAAGAGGTTATCAAGGATACAGTTAAATCACCTTGCTGAAATCACAGATATTTCCAGAGACTGTGGATGAGTTTAACAAACTAACATCCTCACCATTCATTCCTCATCTTAATCTACCCTGAACAGAACACAGGCAGGGATACTCAGGCACATTTACAATGTGTAATTATGCATGAGAATATGAGTGTACTGAGTATGTTAAATGTCTTTTCTAAGATGGAACAATGCAGGTACTGGTGTGAAATGTCATAATTCTCTCATCTATGACTCTTTTAACTTAACAGTGAAACTTCAAACCTCCTCACCTAAGGGAAATCTGTCAAATAAAACTCCCTAACACAGATGTTGATAGAAAAGCTTGTAAACTCACTTTCATCGAACTGCAATGCAAAAAAGCCTATAGGTTAGAGAAACTTGCCTGTAATGGAGATGTCAATGTCTTCCTAGTCTTGTCACAAGGACAAGGAAACACTAAACAAGAAAGTACAATGAAAAACCAAGTGATTTTTCTTTAAAACCTGCTCTGTAATCAAATTATCCACGCTCCATGCAGTTCAACCAATGAAGTGTCGTTCATTGTGTGTGGGCCTGACCACAGAGGTCATTGAGTCACTAGATACTCAAATATGTGCCACATCAGCTGATTTAATTCTGCAAACAGATACTTTAAAAAGCCTTTATTGATTTCTGTGCAACTGTGATAGGGTTTTATGAAGGCATGGCCTTACCTCTGTATCTTCTTTCCCCTTTTTTCCTTTCATCTTCCCTTTTTTCTCTTTCTTCTTCTTTTTGCGGTCTTTCCCCTTTTTGTCCTTATCTTCTTTCGATTTCTTCTTCTTCTCCCCCTCTTCTTCCTTAGCAGCAAATTCAGCAGCAACCTTTAAAACATTTACTGTATGTAAAAATTCTAAAACAAACATTAATGGAAAAACATTTAAAAAAAGAACAGTATCAAGAAGCAGTATACATCTGAAATGAAATTATATTTCTTAGTAATAGTACAGTAATTGGGTCTGTAACTGTAATTCTGGATGGATTTAATGGACTGATAGGATTTATAACCTGCTCTGGTGTCT
Source organism: Siphateles boraxobius (assembly GCF_051911475.1). Classification (NCBI taxonomy): domain Eukaryota; kingdom Metazoa; phylum Chordata; class Actinopteri; order Cypriniformes; family Leuciscidae; genus Siphateles; species Siphateles boraxobius. The sequence continues at coordinate 34,669,064 of NW_027509042.1, forward strand.
TCTGAGCAAATATGGAAGCAGATCCTCCATCTTCAGGGCATGGGAAGTCAGGGAACTTTCCAGTGGCATCTCTGAAACACAAAACAGTGTGTGTGTATATATATATATAAAAAAAAATTGCCCTTTATTTAACCAGATAAAAACTTTCTTTAACAGAGAATCTCTTTAACAGAAGTGACCTGGCCAAGATGAGCAGCACAACATTATCAAAAATAAAAAAATAATAATAATAAAAAAATAAAAGGACAAAAAAAAAATCCCCATGACATTAAAATATATCAAAACAATTAAAAACACACACACACACACACACACACACACACACACACACACACACACACACACACACACACACACACACACACACACACACACACACACACACACACCCAATGTTTTTTTTAGAAACAGTTGAAATATACATGTTATCATCCAGAATAAAGAGAACAAATATAAAACTGTCTATTGAGAGACTAAGACCTACAGAAACACCTATAACTCATAACATATTTCAAATTTCCCTCCCAACTTTTCTTTTTTCAGAATTCCTTTCCAAAACAGAAAATATATGTGTGAGAAAAACAATTTTCTTAAAGATTTTTTAAAGATGAGGTAAGGCAGACTTCACGTCTGTGTGAGCATATAGATAAACAAAGCAGATCGCGTGAACAAAGGCAAATCAATCATATTTGAACTGTGAACTTCACACATGGGGAGGATACATTAGCCAGGTCCAGCGCTGACTCTCAGGGGAACTAGGGCAGGTTTAGAATAACAGGGTAAAAGTGTCAGTCAGGGCCCGGTCTGAGCTCTCTGCTCTAGCTAACTTAATCAGTAGCACACAACTGAAACTAACTTCCAATGTGGTAGCACATGCTGAAAGCTCTACTACTGTAATGCAGAGGGATTGTTCATCTAAATCTGCTCACTAAAAGAAAACCAGACTCACTTAATTTTTTTAAAATAAATAACTTATTCAAAAACTTCAATGAAGGGATTGTACAATGAAACTGTTCATTTCTTTCAAAGCTATACCTCAGTGTAGAGTGCATTAGTACCTGTCAACTTTTTCAGTGGTGCTGGTTCTGTAAGTATTTTTTCCATTAGTTTTCCCCATTTAGATTTCATAAAAAGTCTTTATTAAGTTGTTATAAGCCATGAAACCAGACAACCAGCTACGAGGTGAGTGAAGCATTACAAACTTTTATTTGAAGCAAAAAAGTATCTGAAAATCGGAAAAAAAGACAAAAGTACAAGACTTAACGGCTATAGTAAGGGAAAGAACTACAATCCCATGAACCACTACAAATGACATAATCAAATTAAAATGATGGATAAATTTAAAATTATTCATTTAGAGTAGTTGATTATGCCTTTAGGAACTATATTTTAAGTTTATTGCAAAATATGCATTTATATGCTAATATTTAAGTATTTTAACTGCATATCAAGACTTATTATTATGATTACATCATTTGCGGTGCTTCTTGGACGTGATTTTCTCAAAGTAGGTCTGTCTTTAAAGGTTATCATTAAAAATCTATTTCCCTATCAAGAAAATGTATTAATATTTTACTTCTGGAACCCGACTGCTGCACTCTGTAAAGAGGGTGAAGTATTTTATAATGGCGAGACGTGTATATGTTTTACAGCAAACGTCTGGGTGGCTGCTCAAATACTCCACCTTCACTTCAACAGCACATGGAAACCACGCCAACATACTTCACCTTGCAGGTCCTGACCCGGGATCGCATACATCCCTTATACAACAAGCAGGGACCCAGCAAGGTCACTGGAAGGGGCCAGAGAAAGGGGCCGCTAAACGGAGACAAAGCTACTGAACTCCCCCCCCCCACCACCACCACATTGTGTTGTCCAACTGAGATGACTTATGACTGTTGTCTCTGTATTAATGGGCAGCAGCATGCTTTGGCAGGCCGTAAATCAGGCTGGAATGCACTAATAAGCCCAGTCTCATTCTACACCGTGCCCACTTGAAAATATCACATGCATTAGGTAAGCATAAACAGCTCTGGGTAAAAGTGACCATCGCTTTGACTGCTTACATTCCAGCCTCTGCACAAAAGGAAGAGACGAAGGACCAGGAATGTACTTTACAATTAAGAGAGAAATAATGGGTTGAGAGAATGGAGAAAAGCAAGGAAAAAGCTCTCGTGAGTTTAGAAGCAAATTAACAGATTATCTAAAGGGGAAGTCAGAGTGGTAGAAGCTTACATAGAGGTGATTAGTTCCAGAGATTCTGAGAAAGTAATTGAGGGAATGCTGAGGAACAAAAAGTCTTTATTTCAAGTGGAAAAATATTATTGAACTTTTTCCACAATTCGCCAGTTACTTATACCTCTCAACGATAAAGAAATATCTTTAAAATCAATTTTAAAATCAATTTTAAAACATATGTGCTAAGTTCCTATACATGAACTCTTTTTATCCATATTGGTTTCATATGGTTTTGAAAAACCTTAATACCATTTTCACAAAAAGTTAAAATTTAAAAAATGTAAGTAAAAAGTATTTTCCTTATTGAATACATGTGTGTAAACATCCTAATCCTTTTTTGTAAATATAAATATTTTTCAAGATAAAAAGTACTTTTCACCATCGTGAACGATTCATTTTTAGGTGGAGTCACACCACATAATGTCAAATTATCTGAATTTTTAAGAGGCTGGACAGTAGGGTCTGCATGAGTTCTCAGTATGATATAATTTCCTATTTTATGGGGGGGGGGTTGTTGCATGTTTCTGCATGTTAGTTTGACCACATGACATGTTTTTGTTGGTTGATCCAACAAACATGACTTTTGCAGTTGCTTAATTAAATATTATATTTTTTACTTCTAAGAAATAATAATAAAATATTAAACTACTTAACAAGGGTTTCTTTTCAAAACTTTCATTCTTTTCTATCAAAAAAGTTTTTTTTGCAGAATTTGGATCATAATGGTTTGTATGTACTGGATATTTATTTCTGAATAATAGAGAACAAAAAAAATACATCATGTCTTTGAACAACCTATCATCTCTGCTGTAATTATTAACTTTTTTTAGCTAAATGTAATATATTTATCCAACTTAAACTGGGGATGATATCTGTGATTTTTGTGTATGGCTTACCGACACTCAATAAACCACTGCCTTATTTGTTCTTGCAGGCTTTCTTTAATATCTGGGCCATCCACACATTGCACTGACTCTTTGATGTTGGCAAGTGCCCTCTGGTACTCAGCCTCATGCTCCTCCTGCATGCCATGCCTCCTACTTTTCAGCTGCTGTGCATGCAATTGGGCAGGGCTGGGTGTTGGTTGCTGGGCTGGTATCTGGAAACAGGGCACCAGGAGAGAAGAGATGAAAAAAATGGAAATGAAGGGTACAAAAAGTGGTTTGACAAAAAATAGCAGAAGTTATGTACAAAACATCAATAATCATGAAGACACTTGCTTTTCACGAACAGTAAATTCCCAGTTAACAAAAATATTCTAAGAATGCTTTGCTGACGTTCCCATTAAGTTATGAAAATGTTATTTCTGAATGTTGCTTGAATGTTTTTCTTAGTTATACGAATTTTAATGGAACATTCTATTTTATATTTTGCAAATATTTGCGAACGCTACTTTTGAAAGTTCTCTGAATGTTCTAAAACATGTAGTAACATTTAAAGAGATAATTCACCAAAAATTTTTAATTGTCATAATTTACTTGTTGTTCCAAACCTGAACGAATTTCTTTCTTCTGCTGAACACAAAAGAAGATATTTTGAAGAATGTCGATCACCAAACAGTTGATGGGCCCCATTTACTTTCATGTCATTTTTCCCCCATACTATGGAAGTCAATGGTGCGGCACCATTGGTGCCCATCATCTTTGGTAACCGACATTCTTCAAAATCTTCTTTTGTGCTAGAAGAAAGAAAATCATACAGGTTTGGAACAACTTGAGGGTGTGTTAATGACAGCATTTTAATTTTTGGGTGGTCTATCCCTAAAAATAATGTTAGATGAAAATCACACTAAAACATTTCAGAAAATACATTTATAGACCAGATAACTTTGAATTTGTTCTATCAAAACACTGGAAGAACGTTTGCCAAAAGTCTGAGAACATTCCCTGTTAGCTGGATTGGCAGAGCAACCTGGTGTTTACCATTCCCAAAAATATCATCTCCTCTAGACACTCCTTTTTGACCCTCCTCCTGTCTCGATACCCCCGCCAAACCTAGAAGATGGAACGAAAAACACATGATAATAGTAGGAAATATGAAAAACTAAAGCTGAAGACACATACCAGAAATGATGCTATCATAGTCAATTTAAGATCAAGAACATGCATCTGCTCTTGTGTTATCTGGTGAAAACAATCTACCGTCTTCTTCCATTCACTGTGGACTTTTAGATGAGAGGAATTCACAACAGCAACCGAAATTCTAATCTGACAAACAGAATTTCCTCATTCAGTTTGTCAGTGAGAATGTGAGGATATTTATATCACCTCAACATTAAGGCAAATCAATCTCAAGTGCAGCTTACAGTCCATAAATGCAGGCAAGGGTTTTCCATTATTTTCTATATTACTTTTAATGAATACTCATTTTTAGTTTGAACAACAATGATGCTAAAACAACAATAGCCAACTGAAGAGAGAGGATTATGTTTCCAGGGTTTCACGGAAATCTACTTTGTTGTGAGCTACAGAATGAGAAAGGATTAGACCTTGTAAAAAAAGCCTTGCAGTGTGAGAGTTCAAAATCTCTGTTTAATCTGTAACACAGGAGGTTCAAACACAGTACACTGCATGTTGGATGAGCTATTTGAAAATGAATTCCCCATTAGCTACAATGTTTTGACTCCTTATATGTGTCACGGGTGGCTTAGTACAAACACACAGCGAAGGACAATATCTAAACACAAACTGTCTTTATTAAATCCAAAGGAGAATAAGGTAAACACAATCACTTTACATCAACAAGAACAACGACCTGAACAGAACAGGGAGTATATACCAGCATAGATATCCATAATAAAGGCTAGATGTCTCGTCTGCGCTGCTGGCCAATGGAGGTCGACGTCTGCACCTGGCGGCCATCTTGTCACAGGCAGCTCGGTCACTCGTAACATTGTGTATTAATGGTGCATGCACTTTTTAAATAACCATAACTTGCTCAATTTTCTACCGATTTTCAAACGGTTAGGTTTGTTATAAACATCAGAGATGTAGTTATCACACTGTATACTTATGAATAATAAGTGTATAAATAAATAATCATCAAGAATTATAGCCACGTTGATAACGTTTGTAAGAAACCAAACCGTTTGTAAATCCGTCAAGATTTCAAAGATATAAGAGTATTTGTGTTCGTGCTGATCACTCATATTACATCAGGTACCACAGAGCCCGCCAGAAAGCTTGCTGTGACAAGATGGCCGACGGTGATGACGATAGAGACTCCGCCGTAAGACATCTAGCCTTTATTATAGATATCTATGTATACCAGACCAAACCAGGGAACGTCCTGGTTGCGTATGCAACCCACGGTTCCCTGAAGGAGGGAACGGAGGACGTAGTCCACGTCGACTGAATTGGGATCACGCTAGGGAGCCTATCATCTTCGATTACTATTGAACGAGCCAATGGAATTTGGCGTGCGTGATTTGCATCACACACTCCGCCCCCGCGGCGCGGGTATAAATACGGAAGTGGATGCACGCACTAGTTGCTTTTCGCTGAGGAGCCGAGAGTAACCCGGGGTCAGCGGTGGTACAGCGGTAGTGGCAAGGGGACTACGTCCTCCGTTCCCTCCTTCAGGGAACGGTGGGTTGCATACGCAACCAGGACGTTCCCTTTCAGTCGATAACGTCGGACGTAGTCGACGTCGAATGAATTGGGATCACCCTTTGAACACGGCCACTAACGCTGCCACCTTCCAGTGCCTAAACCAAAGCCTCCTGATGCCCCCGCAAATTTAAGGCGGGGAAGGACAGGGGTTAGGCCAGGGAAGTCACTGCTGTTCCTACAGGACCACTGGGAAAGCGTTCCCCGTACATTGGAAGGAAGGGACGCTGCGGAAGCCACGTCCAACCCAGAGGGAGGTAACGTGGAAAATACACATATGAACTGGGCGGAAACCGGGCGGAAACCGGGCAGTCTAACATATGGAATGACACTGGGGTGGCTCCAGCCTAAGACGGGGGGAGACACACCGGACAGTGACGGCAGAGAGACTCTGCCGAGGGAAGACACGGGCTCACCGCAGGGAGCCGTATCGTGGAAGAATACACATATGGGGTCGCCGAAGGGACCGCAACATATGGACCCAGCCTAACACAGGTTCCACACTGCTTACGAGTGGTAGGCCTAACACCAGACGTTCCGCACGTCCGACGTCGGAGGGGTGTGGAGGAACTCAACAGGGTTCAATTTTAAGGGAACTCAACTGGAGTAGAAAGGCGCACGTATCCAGTCCATAGGAGGGGAATGGCGCAGCAAGCCGACACTTGAACCGGGCTCACGGTGAAACTGGCTTCATGAGAAGGGAGCCCACAGGAAGCCGCGGTTCAACTAGGTGTCGTCCAGCCCCCAACTCTAGAATCTGTTTTAGCAAAGCATATCGTCAACGCCCAGGCGGAGCACTTTACACTCATCACAGAGGAGCTCAACACCTAAGTGGACATGTTGCATCTCGGATCTTTACCGAAATGAAGGCAAGCACTAAGTGCAACTTTGCATGGAAACAGCCTTCCCTGTCTGCTGAATTCCAACAGATATTTGTAGAGCTGGTCTGAGGTCTATGACTTGCATTCTGTACACGTCCAAGCGAACGGACAGAGAAGCCAGGGCTGGATCTGCCTCCTCCAGGGCAGCGCTTGCAGGCTCACCACCTGCTCCTATTACGGGAGAGGTAGGAACCTTGGGCACAATCCGAGCCGGGGTCTCAGCTTGTGAGAGTTAGCCGGCCCAGACTCCAGGCACAATACGTTGACCGAAAGCGAGCAAGTCCCTACCCTCTAGTAGAGACCACGCGAGCAGGAGAACTGATATAACAGATTTTTTAACTCACTGCCTGCAGTGGCTCAGGGGCGGTCTCTGCAGTGCAGTTGCACCAGGGACAAGGCCCAAGAGGATAAAGAGGGACACAAGGATTACAAGACCTTGCTCCTCAGGAACCTGACGATCAGAACGTGCTTCTGCATACTTCTGCAACACGATGAGCGTCGTTTAAACACCGAGGCAACATCATTTTGAGGGTGAAGGAAAACAGCCTACTGCAACCCATTTTGCAGGAAAGAGAGCACTGAAGTGATCGAAAGCTTTTAGGATCTCCTCTGGAGAGAAGACGCACTCAACGACTAGGTTCCACTTCTAACGGCGTAAGCACGCTACCCAATTCTAGGGGGTGCTCGCCGAAGTGATGGTAACTATCACATGTTCTTGTGATAGCCACCTGAACCTCCGCGTTCAGATGTAAGACCGCCCGGAATCTCCGGGGGAAGAACGCGGGTGCCATCGTGCCCCGTCCCCGAAAGAGTTTTCAGGGAAAGTCAGGAAGGCTGTTGATGGGAACCAGGTCTAGTTGGGCCAATAAGGGGCAACTATGAAGACCTGTTCCTCTCCTGACTTGGCACGTAGGTGCAAGCGACGGGCGCAAAAGACAGGAGCATTGCTCAACACAACATGTGAAGATCACTGGGCTTCTGAAGCATTTTCTGCTCAGCACTTGGGTGTGACAAGTTCACTGAGCTTCAGGAGCATTCCTGCTCAACACCTGAGTGTGATAAACTCACCGAGCTTCAGGAGCATTTCTGCTCAACACTTGAGTGCGAAGAACTTCACTGAGCGACAGGAGCATTTCTGCTCAGCACTTGAGTGTGACAGGTTCACTTAGCTTCAGGAGCATTCCTGCTCAACACCTGAGTGTGATAAACTCACTGAGCTTCAGGAGCATTTCTGCTCAACACTTGAGTGCGAAGCACTTCACTGAGCACCAGGAGCATTTCTGCTCAGCACTTGAGTGTGACAGGTTCACTGAGCTTCAGGAGCATTCCTGCTCAACACCTGAGTGTGATAAACTCACTGAGCTTCAGGAGCATTTCTGCTCAACACTTGAGTGCGAAGCACTTCACTGAGCACCAGGAGCATTTCTGCTCAGCACTGCGTGTGACGAATTCACTGAGCTACATGTGATGAACTCACTGAGCAACAGGAGCATTGCTGCTCAACACCTGAGTGCGATGAACTTCACTGAGTTTCAGGAGCAATTCTGCTCAACATGAAGAGTGATGATTTCACTGACTTGAGCAGGCGCAAGGCGACCATGAGTCGCAGTCACTTTTAGAAGGCTCACTGGGGTTAAACGCATTTCTGCGGGCCCCTGGGGCCGCTGAGACCCAGTGTTTGTCCAAGGGTAGTCCGCTCGGTTTACACAAACACTGGCGAAAAAATGAAACCGGGGGCGACTGAGCGGCCCCGGAATGGTCATGACCCACCGGACCCAGGGGATGGAGTCTCCACTTGCCCTGGCTATAACTGTCGTGAGGCTCGATGGCGGCACGATTGAGTAAGCGGGAGGAGTGGAACGAGGCGCCCTCAGAAGCGTCTGACTCCAAGGAGGAGGTGACGGGTGAGTTGTGACATGCAGGGGAAGCTTGCGCAACGGTCGCAACGTCTAACAACTCGAGGCACGAATGCCCGTGTAGTCGGGGGTCGCCCAGGCCCTTTGTACATGGCCCCTCTGTTGAAGAGGGTTTGGCAGCAGACCGGGATGAACTATAGTCACACAGGGTGAGCTGCTCTGCCACGGTCACCTCGGGACTCGATCGTGAAGCTAGCGCTGAAGCGGTCACATATGGAGGAAGCCAAAGGCTGCGACTACCATATACCCCAGGAGACTCTGAAAGTTCTTTCAGTGGGACCCTTTCTCACTTCAACACCAGCTGAACACATTCTCACTGGAGAGACGTGTTAGACCGCGTACCTCTCCAAAACTGAAAAAGAGATACTCAGCCCGTGGGCGAGATTACTCTCTTCCAGTAGACCTGAAGACCCAACGGGCTCTGGAGCACTCGAGGGGAAGGACACTGTACTGATACTCCACCCTTAGACGCAACCCACAGGATGGCCTGCGGTGCGGGAGGTAGATATCTGAAGCACATGTCTTTCAGGTCAAAGCTGCAGACCAATCTTGGGCCAAGATGGTCACGACTCACCACCTAGTAGCACGCAGTCGAGTTTGCGACTGGCCTTCGTACCGGCTGGAGGAGCGGCTATATCAAATCCTTCGCCAGCAGGATAAGATAAACACGCACAAGTCAGGAGCACTTTTGCTCCACACTCGGTGTGATGAATATCACAGAATTTTCAGGAGCACGTCTGTTCAACACCTAATGTGATGATTATCACTGACTTGAGCGGGGTAGCCGAGCCTGAGGTGGGGCAGCAAAGTAGAGATAGTGGTGTTAGTGTGTAGTGCAACACTTACCTGTCTCCACTAGCGGCAGGGGATGTGAGAAGGCGGATGACCGGGTCCTCGAACGCCCCAAGCTGCCTGCTGGCGACCAAGGGAAGCTGGGGGATGTAAGGCTAATACAGGGTCACACCCGCCAGACTAGTCCACTTGGGACTCAGGAATAGAAAATTTGCTCTTTTTCTGAATATGTGGGTACCGCTGACCCCGTTTTTATAGGGGCCAGCGGCGGAACAGACACACACATAACAAAAAACTCCAGCCGGCCCTCCAACCAGCCAGAGGGAGTGGATCGGCGACCACTCCACGAGCAACTCCTCCATCCCTGAGAGCCCGTCCAGGTTCAGCGTTTTCTTTTGCGCTGATGCTTACCACCTGGCTTGGCAGCGCCTGGAGCAGGCTGGGCGCCCCTTCCGCGGCCGGCTCCACGGCGGAACCTGGGTGAAGGCTGCTGCGATGGTCCGGCGGGAGCTGAGGCGGCTGCGGGCGGACGCCCTCGGCGACGAGCAGGCGGAGGATCTGACCTCGGTGGGCGGGTGTAGGCAGTAGCGTCCCTCCGAGGCAGGATGTGCCGGATGGCCTCCGTCTGTTTCTGAGCTGTAGAGAACTGTTGGGCAAAGTTCTCCACAGCGTCGCCGAATAACCCAACCTGGGAAATGGGAGAGTCCAGGAACCGAACCTTGTCCGCTTCTCTCATATCGGCCAGGTTGAGCCAGAGATGGCGCTCCTGGACCACCAGTGTGGACATCGCCGAACCGACCGCGCGAGCTGCAACCTTCGCCGCCCGGAGGGCGAGGTCAGTTGCAGTGCGGAGCTCACCCATGAGCTCACGGTCCGAACTACCCTCGTGCATGTTCATGAGTGCCTGGGCCTGGTGGACCTGGAGCAACGCCATGGCATGCAAGGAGGAAGCGGCTTGCCCACAAGCTTTGTAAGCCTTGCTCGTAAGAGCGGACGAGAACTTACAGGCTTTAGAGGGGTGACGAGGATCACCCCTCCAGGAAGCGGCCGCCGTTGGGCATAACTGCATCGCAACGGCCCGCTCCACCGGAGGGATAGCCTCGTAACCCTTCACCGCTCCCCCATCAAGGGTAGTGAGGGAGAAGGAGCTACTCAGGCGGTTTCTGGCAGAGAAAGGTGCCATCCATGCCCTCGTCAGCTCCTCATGCACTTCCGGAAAGAAAGGAACTGGGGCGGCGGACTGAGAACCAGTACGGCCCGCCCCGATATACCAATCATCCAACCGAGACGGCTCGAGACACGGTGGAGGGTTCCACACGAGCCCTACCGCCTCGGCGGCCTTTTTCAGCATAGCTGACATCTCTGGATCTGGCTCGGGCAACACTGGTCTCCCGGAGTGAGGCAGTGCAGCCGAGTCATCATCTCCAGAGTTCAGCTCCCCCTCCGATGCTGCGATTGACATCGTATCCCCTGGAGGGGCCCCAAATGACACGGCTGGCCTGTCCATTACAGAGGGACCAGCGGGACCAATGGGGAGCTCGACCGGTTGCGGTGTGAAAGAGGAGTGAGGGACCCACGGGGCCTGGCCGGGCGGATTACCCCTCACTGTGATCCTCAGATCACCCAGCTTGGACGGCGCCCCAGTCCTCCTCTGGGAAGGTAACCCAGAGGAAGAACAAGGGCGGGGCCCAGAGGTGGGGACTGCACCAACGCTTTTGACGAAGGCGAGTCTAGATCTCAACACCGAGATGGTCATGTTCCCGCAGTGAGAACATGACTCATCCACGAAAGCTGCCTCAGCATGCTGTAAGCCCAAACATGCGACACAACTTTCGTGACCGTCAGAGGGGGATAGTGCCAGACCGCACCCAGAAACGCACGGATGGAATGGCATCTTGAAAAAGACGCACTCACACCCATGTTGCTCTTCTAGGAAATGGGACCGTCACCAGTGCCGGAGCACACAGGGAATGACCGCGGCAAACACTGAATAGTCTTTCAACTAACAGTGAAGCACTCACTTCTCGCCCTCTAACCAACCGTCAACACACAAACAAACAATAGAAATTTGATGCTGTTAAAACAGCAGTTGAGAGCTGAGAAGCTCGCGATCACCGCTGCACCACGCTGTAGAACACCAACACTGGAGAGGTCTTCCCGTAAGAACACCGACACACTCGCTCGTTGAACACAACAGCACTCTTCAGAGACATCAAAGACGAACGGCTCCGAAGCGAAAGGCAACTAGTGCGTGCATCCACTTCCGTATTTATACCCGCGCCGTGGGGGCAGAGTGTGTGATGCAAATCACGCACGCCAAATTCCATTGGCTCGTTCAATAGTAATCGAAGATGATAGGCTCCCTAGCGTGATCCCAATTCAGTCGACGTGGACTACGTCCGACGTTATCGACTGAAAGGGAACTAATGAGCTGATTAATCAACAACAGGTGAACTGAATCCACAGACATGTAAATTAGGTCAACTTACGGCCGTTTCACACCGCAAGCGTCAGCGGCGCGTGAGCAGCGCCAATTTTTTTCGGCGTGCATGTTAATCAATGAGTGCGTTCACACCGAGAGCAGGAGCAGCGCGTGAGCGTCAAGCAGGGGCGTCGCGTGAGCAGCAGTGAAGCGGGGGTTTCGGCTTCGAGTCTATTTTTGCTGCGCTGCTCACGCTCAATTAAAGTGAAAGCACACTTTTGATGGACACAATTAATATGATTTCACACAAAAAGTGCCCAAAACGCATAGAATTTGCATGTCTAGTGTGTTTTAACAAGAATTGCAGTATGTCAGAAAAGGAAATGAAGACTAAAATAAAGAAAATAACATTTTATAGAAAATGTACCCATCAAACTTGTTTTTAATTGTTCAGTTTGGGCTTTGAACAAACTTCAAATGTGTTTATGACCACCAAAATCTAAAAACAAAATTTTCAAAAGTCCTTGTAAAGATATGCTTGCTTATATGTAGCCTTATGTGTAGCCTGGGAGCCGCTGTTGTGACGCTGTACAAACGCTTCCAGTGTGAATACTCGCGCGCGTCTGCAGCTTCAGTGACGATGTAGTTGCGCTGACGTGCTGCTCACGCGCCGATCATGCTTGCGGTGTGAAACGGCCGTTAGGGTGCTTTCACACTGGGCTCGTTTGTGAGATTGTTCCCGGTGCCCCCAGCAGCATTGGTCTGGTTTCACACTCAATTTGATTCTATCGAAACCTGGTGCGTTTGCATGCATATTACGTCATCGCAAACGTGCACTGCGCATGATAGAAAACAGAACGCGGGTCGATATATATTGTGTTTTTTATTAATTTTGTGCTATTATGCACAGCTGAGTGTACAACAGGTTTACAGTGAGTGTGTGTCGCATAAGGTGGCTTTCTGCTGCCTGCAAACTGACTTTTTTGAGGAGACAGTGGATTTCAAAGTTTGTTGCCCTGATTCCACGCGATATGCGCGAATACACTGCAGGCTCATTTATGTATTTTATTTAACTAAATACATAATAATCAGCTAAAAGGCATACGCAGGTTACTTTACTTGCTGAACAAGTGCACACCCGAGTCCGTGTTGCTTTTTACATTCACACGAACCGCACCACAGTTCGAGTGCAACCGAACTCCGGATGACAGCGTTCACATTAGCGATTTATCATGCGAACCGTGCCCCGTTCCGACCTAAACTGCCAGTGTGAAAGCACCCTTAGAATGACAGAATCAAACACAAATATAGCTGCAAGCAGCAATTATCGATGCCAAGTGCAAGAAGATATGCCAACATGGCTGGGAGTGTCAGACAAACTTCAACAATGAGCAATTAAATACATTTAAAGATGATTTTAGGCAAAATGGCTGAAGAATCATACAGTAATTAAAAATATGATTTAATGGATTATCACTTTCAACCAATAGGTGGTGCAGTTATAAAATTGATGTGATGTGGTCAGAGTGAGGTGACAATGACAAACCTTAAGACCAATGTCATTACAATATGTAAATTTATTCAAAAGTCATTAGCATTTTTAGAAATTTTGTTATAACTTTTTCACCACAAGGGGGCTCCCCCAAAACTTTTTGAGTACCTTCAAGGCATGGTGCCGATGACCCATACCGAGTTTCGAAACATACGCTAATGCATTCGTAAAGTATGGCATTTTATATCACAATACTATATTGAGGTCAATGGCAATTTCATGTTTTGTTCTATTATAGCGCCAACAAGAGGCAAAATCCCACTATATTTTCCATGTGTCCTCAGAGTGAGCCAATACATGTGTGTGTCAAATTTGGTGAAAATATCTCAATTAGTTTTGGAGTTATAGACATTTATATGTATAAACACATACAAAAAATGACCCACACCTGACTGTGTTTGCATTTTTCTTGTCACTTACTATTAATATTTTGACATTTGAGCTTACAAAATCAGTCAAAAACCTGTTTCTGAACTTCCTATGGTGGTTTCGTCTTGATCGGTCTAACGGTTTTGAAAATATTGACAAATGCTTTTTAAGCGCTAATTTACTACGTTACATTAACCATGTGGCAAAACCTAACATGCTTGGTATCGTTGGATTCGACAAGGATTCAGGAATGTAATGAGATGACTCCCGTGAAAATAAGTCAACCAAATCCAAAGTTATAAGCATGTAAATAATTTTTTTAACCACTAGGTGCAGCTGGATTTTTCACCATTCAGACTCTTTCATGGCATCGTGCTGATGACCAAAATACTTTATTTTATGAACGCATTAGCGTACTGTTATTTTTAGTACATAATTCAAAATGGCCGACGCCCAAAATGGCCGATATGGATCAAATTGGATATCATTCGACTTTGGCATGATGCCCCAAATCTAACGACACCGTTTTTATGATTCTCTGGACCAGTAGGTGGTGCTGAGCCAAAACGCAGCATGTCACCACAGGTCATGCTTGTGATGACATGTACCATGTTTTGTCTGAATACGATAAGGCATTGCGACATGGTCTGTAGATGATCTGGTTAAATTTTCATGAAAATCGGAGCAACCGTCTAGGTCTAGGATGAGTTCGAAAAGGGCGCTTTTTCTGAAATTTCACAATTTCATAACTTTCCTGCAAGCGGTTCTATGGTCTGCCATAGACTTCCAGAGCAGAAGAAGATGAAGAAACAGAAGAAGAAGAAGAAGGCCAACAATTTCAATAGGTGCCTATGCACTTTCAGTGCTTGGCCGCTAATAATAATAAGAACACCAATGATTTAAATAGGTCCCTACGCACTTTCAGTGTTTGGAACATAACTAGAACACAATCCTGACAACAGGGACCCTCGTCTATGTATTTCTGTACTATTTCACTGAGCAATGTCAGTTACACACCTGCACTGTAAAAAATTTCAGATCTCCAAAATCGTATCTGCAATCTCTTTCAGGCTACATCTATGTCTGTGTTCACCAACCAAAGCGAACACTCGCTCAAAAAGATGTCAGGATACATGAGCTCAGATGTCATGATTAGGATGGCACTGAAAAAGAACACCAAAAATCCAGGAATTCTTTCCTTTTCCCATCTCTCATCACTCCAATGCTAATCTCCCTCCTCCTGCCAAAGGGTCTACAAGCACATTATTCCCACAGATGAGGTGGATATATATCTTTTATGCTTTGGATGGGATCACATGTCATTCATAGTCCTTTGTGAGCGGACTGCATGTCAAATGTGACAACTGATGAGTGTGAAAGGAGATGGCTTGACCTCTACATTTGAGTTCATGCACAGGTAGGGCAGCAGACATTACCTCCCTTCCGTTTGATGCAAGAACATCAACAATCAATTTATAAAATTAGATATTATTGATGTAATGTTATGATGTATGCATAATCTTGGGGGCCATAATATAATTTATTTTATGACCTCGATAGCCATTTAGCTTACTCTGATGTAATGACACTGAGTAGTAGTACTCGTAACTATAACAGTAACCGCATAATTTATTCATGCATCAGTACATGCTGAGACAATATTGCTCAATAAAAAATTATTTATGCAGACTTCTCTGTTTGACTAGTTGGGACAACATTTGGGAGAGTTTTATTGATTAAATATGGGTTTTATGTACTAGTAAGTCACATTTCTTAGTATTGTGACTCAAATGCCCAGTTTCACAGACAAGGCTTAAGCTTAGTCCCAGACTAAAATGCATGTTTGAGATGTCTTAACTGAAAGCAACTTATGTCAGTGCCATTTTTTTGTTTCAAGAAGCAGTAATGCTTTCGAAGGCACGTTTAAAAAGAACAAAAGTTACTTAATTGTTCTAATTGAACAAGGGCCTAATTCTGGGCCAAAAGGACCCATTAACGGTAAATAGAGTTGTTTTTCTTTTACAGAACTCAAATGATATTACAAACAATGTTTGTAAATATTTTTCCCATGTTCTCAAAGCCAATGGGATCCAAAACTTTCAAGCTCAAAATTGGACATAAAGCATCAAATTAATCCATTCAACCTGACTGGTATACCCCAAATTTTCTGGTTTGTATTGCCATTTTCTATGTAGTCTGTGCATACTGTATATGCACTGATTGATTCAATTAATTTGATTCAAGAGTAAATAAGGGCTTAAATATAATCTGTTCATCATACAATGTGATACATTTTGCTTCAAAAACTTGGTATATATCAGTCAAAACATTAATTGCACTATATGTTTATGTCCTTTTGGACAAAACAGTTCTTCAAAATTGAATTGTGTTCCAGAAGAAGAAAGAAAGCCATACAATTTTGAAACAATATGAAAGTTAGTAAATAATGACAGCATTTGTGCAGTCATTGTAATATATAAGTAGTAACATTTATAATTTCACTGCAAGAAAGTTTGCCTCATCATTCCTTTGTTTTCCCAATTTCAAACCCATCCATTCAATGCATCAGTGATTTCACTGCAATGCAAACTCACTGTTGAAAATCAAGTGATTTCCTGATACCTTCTGAATGCAGGTGGCTGCCCAGTCAGGGTCCAGTATACTAGAGCTTGAACTCTGAAGTCTTCTTTGTTCCTCCTGCCGAATCGTCTTCATGAAGTGAGCTCTCAGTCTTCCCTGCCGTGCTCGCTCACTGACCTGTAGCAGCCACATTGCCCGCTCTATAGACATGGACTGAACTGGTACCTGCTAAATGAGAAACCAGACCCACACACATGAAGTGTGCACTGCATTTGGTACAACCATTATTTGAATTAGCATTGCATATTTTTGTATTTAGAGAATAAATATTTGTACATAATGATATACTCACAGGTTTATCTTCATGATGTCCTCCTTTAGCCAAAATATGGGCCAACATCTTCTCTCTCTCTTTCAGTGCCCTCATCTTCTCCCTCACAAAATAGTGTGGGATAGGCACCTCAAGATCCTCCTAAAAAAATTTCAAACTATTATCAGCCCTGAACAATGCAGGTCATATGTAAAAGTGGCTGTGCATTAGTGACCCCATTTAGCATCCACTAAATTCAGAGGAAAAACAAGAGGCTTAGTCTGCTAAAATCCACTTTGACATTGAGCACTTAAATCTTTCCCAAGCCCAAATCTTCAAAATTCCCTCAAGGAATTTCACTCTTCTGAATCTTACAGACCAAAACAGCATTCTGTACCTGTAAGTGTATTTTATTATCTCACTCACAGGTGTCATTTTGAGGTCCTGCAGTATGTCATCAAAGTAGTGAAACTCGGAGTACTCCAGCTCCACCATCTCATTCTTCAGCTCTAAAAGTCGTCCCATCACCCCCTCAAGAACCTGGTGCACAACCCGTCTCTTCTGGGGGTGAACAAGCTGATCATAAACCTCCTCCAGGGCACGGAATATCTTCAGGTAGCGCAGATAGAAAGTCGCCAATGTCTGAAAAACCTGCATGCGGTCCTTTTGAGGATGGAGTTGCATTGTGGGATACTCATCCTCCAAAAGGTACTCCAAAGCTCCCTGAGCAGCATCCCACATTCGGCCATAAGAACTGGGTAAAGGATAAAGATTATATTTAGGTAATAATGATAGCTTAATGAGATAATAGTTCTGTAAATCTTACATTTTAACATATTTCCTTTGTTTTATTAACAGTTTATTTGGATAAAACAAAGATTATATTTTCCCGTGTTCTTATTAATGGTGCACAGCTTTGTATTTATGCATTGAAAAATCAAGGTTTTCATTTTATTGAAAAGCAGTTCATTTTATTATTTTATTTGTTTTTATAAATGCTGAGTTATGTAATGTTTTCTATATTTTAACATTTCCATGGCCTTCCATGACAACCTGTCTTTGAAATGCAAACAACAGAGACATGTAAATCTGCGATAGTACCTGTTAACGGGCCCCAATTACACCTGTTGAGAGCACCTGCCCTCTGGAAAAGTTTTCCCGACCCTCAGGCCAAAACTAGCACCGCCAATGCCTGACTGTGCAAAATGAATGTGGGAAACCACAGAATGCAAACTGAATTCACCCCACGTAAGCATATTAAGCCACATAATGGAAGAAATACCCTGACAAACATTATTTCTCCATTCTTCGTTTTCTAAAGTTGAATACGCATGAATTCCACAGATGTCCTCTGACCTCTTTGACTCCCTCGTGTGGGTGCTCCCTTTGTGATTGTTGAAAGAGTTCATGGCGAGGGTGAAACCACCTTCTTTTCTTATTCTGATGGGTCCATACAGTATTGTTCCCCTCTGGGCATTAACACTGCCAAGAGCTACTCAAATTGTAGGGATGGCAAAATCAAAGGAGGGGATGGGATAGTTAGAGTGGGAGGGGGGCAGGGGAGGAGTTGTGGGAGGAGGTTAGAAAGGAGGTTGTAAAAGAACATTTACAATAAAATAGAGAGGCGCCTCTTAGAGATATCTTAAATATGACAGACAACAAAGGCAGAAGTACTGCAATTCACTTGAAATCTGCAGTAAATAATGAATGTCCGCTGAAAGTAGTGCTTGATGAGGAAAATTACTTGATGTTATTTTTGAGGAATTTAAAATGTACTTTCTACATGTGCAGTAGGCTACTATTAAATGAAGTGATTTGCTTTAGAAAAATGAGTGTGAAGGTTACTAAAAAAAACATGCACCACACACCAAAGCTGGGGCCAGTTGCTAAACATAGCAAATACGTTAAGACTGTGTCTTAAGTTCTAGTTATCTAGTATGACCAACTAACAGTTAGTCAAGGGGCAAATAGTCTTACTTTTTAGTATCAAATTAGACCAATCTACGTTTATATATAACTGACTTAAAACGGTTATGAACAGTTTAAAAGAAAAAAAATGTGATGACTAACTTTAAATACTAGTCTTAGCCGTTTATGCAACTGGCCCTAAATCTCTAATAGCTCCTATTAGGGACAAAAATGCTGGTTCTAAGTAGTTTTGCTCTATGTTGTCATAGGAACTGCAATGCAATGTGAACTTTCTCCTAGTAGGCGTTTGTTCCCAAACTTGCGTTTCCAAAGAACACTTTCTTTTGCACCTTTCTTTTTTTAATTTCTCCTCAGTCTTGCATATGTCTTATAATCAAACTATTCTGCTCGTTACATATGTAGGCGAGTAGATCTGTTCACTGCGTAGGCTTCATAACACATATTACAGTTTTCACACAGACATTACACAATTTTTGTTAATAATAAACACTATGGTACTTTTTTGTTATCACATCAACATTCCCGTTTCGCAGTAAAATGCACAAGGTAAAAGTGCAGTTACTCACCTCTGCGACATCTTCCACGCCCTACAGAGTTTAGTTTAGAACGTGCGGTAGGCTATTTGAATATCAGAGGGAAAACAATTGCAAGCCGCCGCTTTCGAAACTAAAATAGTTAAACGAAGCGAAGTAAGGCATCCAAGCAGTAAGTTTTGATTATTCATTAGTTAACCATTTTTAAACTAGAGTTGGACAAGTCTCGCGCCAGACAGACTGCGGTTTGCGTTGAGCTGCTGACAGCTGCCATGGCAACGAGATCAAAGCCTCTTCACTGCTTCTGAGACAGAGCACGGGGCATTTATGCAACGAGTTAAAAGCAGAATACAATACTCTATCAACTTAACTATAACACATAATGCGATTCTAACACATAATGAGAGATCTAGCCGGTTATTTTCATCGTTTTGTTATCTTATCCGATAAGCATGTCAAGTCTCTGTTACTAACAAGCTTTAATTTGGCATCCCGCTATGCAAAACAACACAACACCACGCTTGCGTTGCTGAGCTCATTCAATGTATGAATTCTATTCGGCTATTTGTTCACAAAGCTATTTGGAAGCGTCTTTCAGCATGTTTTGAAATAATTGTTGTCATTTTGGAAGTGAGCTATATTCCTTTGCTTGTATTTCTGATCTACGACATATTGTTTGAATTCAATAGCCTAGTTAAAAGGACCCATGTGGATGTGGGCAGGTGTAAACGGAGACTGCAGATTTATTTATCAATGGATGCATCATTTGTCCTTGTCTCCCTACCTTCCTGGTGGTCCTATCATGGATAATAGTTTTAAAAAGAGTGTTAATTCCAATCAAACAAAAATATGTTCTAAGAACGTTATTTTGCTTAATTAAGTTATGAAAATGATATTTCAAAGGCCTACGTTTACACGACAACAAACCCGAATCCGCGAAAACGATTAAAACGCTGTATTATGCTGCCAGGCCAGTAGTTGGCGATGTCACTTTGTAAAGAAAAAACACTCGCCTATAGCCTGAACACGTAATAAGCATGACATGACAACGCTATCTCACGACCAATATGTACAAATTTGTACGAGTGATTAAAAAGTGGCTAATTCGTATGAATTTGTACGATTTGTCTAAACCCACGTGTTGGGTAGGTTTAGGGGCGGGGTCAGGAATAGGTCATTCGTACAAATTCATACGAATTGGGCAACTCGTAAAATATGTAAGATTTAGCAAAAATCTTACTAATTCGTACGAGTAAGGTCGTATGAAT
This sequence comes from Siphateles boraxobius, assembly GCF_051911475.1. Classification (NCBI taxonomy): domain Eukaryota; kingdom Metazoa; phylum Chordata; class Actinopteri; order Cypriniformes; family Leuciscidae; genus Siphateles; species Siphateles boraxobius. Next base: position 34,689,462 of record NW_027509042.1, read on the forward strand.
TCGTACGAATTAGCCACCTCGTAAAATTCGTACGAATTGCCGTGAGATCGGGCTGGACATGACGTCACCGTTTTCACTAATTTGCGTTTTTGAAGTTTACATGGAAAAGATAACGATCTCGTTTTCAAAAACTTGGACTTTAAGGCCCTGTTTACACGAGAACGCTCGCGGGTGAAAAGGTAAAATTATTTATCATATGTGCCTTTCGTTTACACGGCGACAGCGTTTTTGGGGCTTGAAAACACAAAAAAGTGAAACAACCCTCCAGAGTGGAAATCTTAAAAACGCTCCACTATCGCGTTCCCAGTATGCGCCAGTACAGGAAAATAACAACCAACATGTCGGATAATTTCCATACGTCGGACCTTCAAGTTGCCCTAGCAGCCCTGATAAACGTACAAGAGTCTTTTTGCTGTTCGCTTCACCATGTTTTCATTTCACGCTACTAGGGATAGAACTAAATGGAAGGTTCTATGCACGCACGCAGACTTGGTGTTGTTGTGTGGCAGTGCTTCACATTGCCACTTAGCCGCCTGGAGTGCATACTACATCGAATTTCACACACTTTTGCGTCACCATATGCACGCAGATTTCCCCCCCTAACGCTCGTCTAGATAAAAAGTCATAACGCAACACCACTTTTGCGTTTTCTCTTCAGATCGTTTCCGTGTAAACATAGCCTAAAACTCATGTTCAAAAGTTTGCGTTTTCAGTTGTCGTGTAAATGAACGGTCAGAATGGATACATAGTTTTTCATTTTTAGTTGAAAACAGTGTCGTGTAAACGGTCCCAAAATGTTCTCAGAAGTGTCCATTTTTTAAATATTTTTTTTCTATTTTTTTTTCTTGATTATTGCAAACATTCGAGAAACCATTAAGGGAATGTTCCATTGTATGATTAAGGAAATATTTTGTGAATTACTTTAGAATGTAAGGCTTTAATATGTTAGATGATTGTCCAACTAAAAACGCTACAATGTATAAATGACAAACATTAAAGACCAGATAATTTGAAGAACATCAATTTTACTGCAGAACATTTCTTCATATAGGCCTAGAGAGAACCATGCTAGAACGTTAGACAAAGTTCTGAGAATCTTCCCTGTTTGCTGGGATGATCCCTTACATGCATGATGGGAAGTGAACAGCTACTTGCAGTTGATAGCAGGTTCTCAAGAAATTTTGTTTAAATTTTTGTTTTATAGACACCCCATAAGCATTCTAATCCAAAACCAGTGTTCTTTTGTGAAAACCTTTCCTTTCCAGAGACAAAAAAACAGACTAGTGAAAACTTAATAAGATGGAAAGACCATTTTAACAATCTTTAATTTGGAACATGTCTCAGTTTACCAGCCTACGCCCCTAACTAAAACCAAATGTCTTTCAACTGCTGGATTTCTATGCATGCTTCTCACAAAAATACCTGATGGTTTCCACCCGGCATGCCAGAATCTTCAAACAGAGAGCATTGACCTATCAATTGTTATTGAGTCTGGTGTGAAGTTGCTTTTAATGTGGAAATGCTTGAAAGTGTATTTCCCCATTTCAGGAGTGGCTCCACAAATGATGTGTATTATTCAGGCAGGTATTCCAACTGATTTCATATATTTACATGCATAAGCAATGACATTGATCCATCTCAATCCAAATTATTATCGCAATCAAAAAATTATGCTGGCAAAGTCTTTACACTTTCGGTGTTGTGATTACAGTTGCATTTATCTGGATTTATCCGGCTTATCACTTTTCCATAAAGAGGAAGTCAAATTATGTTTAGCAGTTGGATCAATGCACTATTAGTGTTTATGCTTCTACAATCAAATGCAATCACTTCACTCCATACCTCTGAACAATTTATCTCATCAAGATTTCATTGATATCATTAAGCATGCTTCATTTCAGTTTCCACTTATCCAAGCCACATACAATAGGCACTGGCCGTTATCCAGAAAATATAAAGCTAAACAGAGGCCAGCTGAACATTCAGAACAGGTGAGATTCCTTGTGCCTAAATTTAGCAAACTGCTTGGAAGTCTTTGAGGGATTGCCAAGAGGATGCAAAAAGAATGGAACACACGAAAAACAACAAAACAACATTCCCCTGCTACTACTTACAGCATGGTGCAAGCTACAATTTATAAAAGACTTTACCCTGAAGCAACTATAAAAGCAAATGTTTAAAATTAAATTAAAAATTAAATCAGTTTGGTATGACTGATAGGGCACTAGTCCTTTTACCGGTAATATGATATAATATTTGTATTATAATAGCCTAATTTATAATTAGCCATTAGCTAATAAACAATAGCTAATGCTTAACAGATCAATTGGTACATTCCAATTTGAATACAGGCTATGACTATTCTAGACGATATTTTAAACTCTTTGAATGGAATGATAATATAGGAAATGGTATGTTAGCAATATAGAAGAGGCTATTAATTGTTACAGCATTAATAATAGTTGCCTTGGCTTGAATAGTGTAAAGAAATGTAAAAATCTTGAGAATATTACATGAAGCACATTTCAGCTTGTGAAACTGTGGAAGTCCTAAATGAAACTTTCGCATGGATAGGCTTCTTTGATTTCTCTAAAGAACTCTCGTGCGAAAACAAAACACAAAGGCGTATTTTTATATTCGAACAGTCTTTTTTGTTTATATCGCTGTTTAAAATGGGAGTGGAAATCCGATGTGTCGCACGTCCGCTATTCACATTGTTGTTGGACAGAAACTTAAAGTGATTCACTTTTCCGATACCGTTCGGTAGGCGTTGCTCGCAGCACTATATATCAGCAAGTGCAGTCAGAGCGCAGAGGGACAATCACGCCATTCTCTCGTACGGATAACCACAAGACTTTAACATTTTCTCCAGGCATCGGAATCTCGATACCAAAGGCTACGTTTAAAAGTCTAGGAGCACCAAAGCAGACCACAAGGATTGTAAGTTAATTTTTACGTCTTGTTTGTGTGTGCACGTGTTTGTGTGAGAGGTTTTAGTTTTTAAATGCATCCTTTTCAATAGCCTACTCGTACCGGACCATGATAGCTATTAAAACTAATGATATAAGGTGTTACAAGATATCAGTTTTAAATGCGGTCATAAAACATCAAGTAACTTTCTCTAATTCTACACTTAGAAAGTTAAGGTAGCCTTCTTAAAAATATCTCTTTTAACAAATTTACCGACCCCGAAACTCTCAGATGGAGGCGATTAGAAAGTGTCCAATCCCGCGGATGTGTCACTGTAATAGGCTACCAACGTGATATCCGATTAGATTTAGGCTAATGTAACAAACAAATTAATGGTGTTTTAGAATAAATGAATTTAAATGCACATTTTAAGAGTAGGATATGCATTATTGTGTCTACAGGGTCAGGTAAAGGGACTCTTTTTGTTTCTCGTCTCTTTCGAGACTCTGTCTTCTTTGTTTTCTGGAGCAAGAATTAGTTCATGTGAATCCATTCATGTAAATATTGAGCTGGGGTGCGTTTCCCAAAGCCAACTATGGTCGCAAGTTCCGTCGTTACCAATAGAGTTCAATGGAAATTGCGATCATAGTTGGCCAACGATGCTTTTGGGAAACGCACCCCTGGTTTGTTGACTGGGGTATGAAGTTGCGTTTTTTTTTTTTTGTTTTTTTTTAATTTGGGACTAAAGGTGGTTTAGAAATAATGCAGCATTTAGGTAGGCTACTCAAATTGAAACTCTCCCCGTCTGAAAAATGTTGACTCTTCTTAAATTATTTTATTTAGCATTATTCTGTCTATTAAAAATAAACATATTAATATTTATATAAAAACATATTTCTGTTTTTTATTCAGTCCACACTTACAGTACTCGTTATGTTCTGTGGGACTAATTTATTTAAATTCCCTAGGTATAGTTTCCTTCCAGTTTCATGATCAGCATGTCTTCAACGGATTTGTTTAACTCCTTGTATTGTTGTTACATTCCCCCCCACTCACTTTCAGTACAATGAATATTTCATGCTTTAACCATCACTGATAATTCCCTTATTTCATGCTTGCAAAACACTTTGGAGTGAAACAATACTGAGTTTCAAGGGAACTTCAAGACTTCAAGTGAGAGAGAGAGAGAGAGAGAGAGAGAGAGAGAGAGAGAGAAGGGGAGGGGGGGCTGCATGGAGAGTCGCTGTGTCCGCACAGCTAATTCTTTGTGCGGGCAAGTGTGCATGATGCCTGGGGCCGTGAGATCAGGTGAGGGGGCCGCTGTGTTTGAGCAGTGTAAACGCAACAGTTTTACAACAAGGCTGGGGGACGTGATGGTGGTGCTTGGGGCCGTCTGTAATGGACCATCACATTTTATGGCACCTGATCTTTTTCAATTGCACCTGGTAAATCAGGTCAGAGGTTTACGCTGCCCTCTCTGTCTCCCTTGTCTAATGATGTCAGAGTGGAAAGCTGTAAAATAAGTCATTGTTTTGGAGGCGATTGAGGATCTTGCAGTAAGGATCACAGGATGCATTAAGAGCAGCTGTGTCTCTTCTCATATTTCTTTTGATGAAATTAAAGTCAGGCGCTAACCGTTTTCAAGGGTCAGAACTGTGGGTTGATTTGGAATGAAAATAAACAAGCTCAAACTCAATCTATGTCTTGATGGTTCTTTAGCAAAACACAAGTTTATAGTGTTTATTATAGTGTTTTACGCCAGGACAATTGTAAACAGATATTTTGTTTAATTTTCTCCATGTTTACTTAATAAATGTGAAAGAGCATAACTGTGTTTATCATTTCTGCTTCATTGCACAAAGTTTTAGTTTTAAAAAGCATGCTTAAGTGTACCAGTGTTTTTTTTTTTACTCTGCAAATCCCAGGGGTTGAAGATCAAAACTGTGTGATTAGAGATGTGTACATCTGTGTCTGAGAATGTGTATATGGTAAAAACTTTGACACAGCCCCAGTCTGGTGGTTCTCTGTTCTCTTAAGCTTTTGTCAGTTCAAAGCCTGGCATCCAGTCCTCAAGCTGAGCATATCATTTTGAGAAAAGAACCTTTCACCCCTCTGTGTCGCAGAGGGAGCAGTAGCCGCCCATCCTCCCCTCTGTCTATGACTTATCTCACTTCTAACAGGCATTAGTCTCACTCTGATGCCTTCAGGAGAGTTACACTCTGCTCTCTATCATTGTATTCACTCGTCTAGACTGTTGGTTGTGCTGAGCATTTTTGTATATTAATTTGCCATGGATAAATACTTAGCTTTTCATTAGGTCACTGCATGACAACTGCGGTCTGCCAATAAGCTTTTGCGCAACCATCGGAGTATTGCTGCCAGGCATTTAGTCCTTATGTTCAGCAAAGCAGTACAGCACAGCCTTTGAGCACTGAACCACTATTGCTTTTTTGTTAGTCTAGTCTGATATTATTACAGTCAATACAATGAAGTAACACTAAAACAAATTCTGAACAAAACTGCTTCACGGCCTAGTGTTATTTGCAAAATCTTTGTCCGCTAAATCAGTCATAGAGATCGTGGTTCAGCCAGTGTGCAGAAACGTGGACTTGCAGATGTTCATGTTTAAGGTCAATACATTTCTTAAATATCAGAAAATTTGATGAAGGTTGGTTCATATTGTACAGTCATGTGGTGTGACTCTCCAAAAAGATCATATTTGTAAATAAGATATCCCTAATATTTGAAATAAAAAACTTTATATTTAGAAAAGTTTTTGAAAATGATGATTAAGATGTGTACAATTACATGTATTCAAGGTGAAATAATGTTATTACGTTTTGCTTGATTTTTACACCACATTACATTTTTAGAGTCATTAAATTGAAAGTTTTCATGAATAAGCACATTTCTAAGAATATGGAACATATTTTAAATATATATTTTCCTTTTATTAAATGTGGACACCCTTATTTGACTCATTGTCCCTTCCCTCTTTGATTTTGTGAACATTTAAATGTATTCTTAAATTAATAACAATCCAGTAAGCCTGGGAAATAAACCCATGCACTGAATTATTTAGGGGGGAAAAATCCTCTTAAACAGTACAAGGTCCTGCCCTCTGACAAGAGATCCTGGTGTGTTCGACATGTTTCAGATTATGTGTGTTTTATAAATAAACATTCTTTGTTTTACATTTTTCTGTCCCTCTGAGTTTAATTGGTCCCGTTCGGGTTTTTTTTTTTTACTCTGTCTACGTGTCATAACAGTGGCTCTCTTTTTGTTTCAGGTCACAACCTTTGTGTCCCAATAGCGGCAATAACAAAGACGTGGCAAGATGAGTGTGAACGTGAATGACTTCAATGACATTTTGGATGCACTGGGCGACCTAAACTTCTCAACTCTTGACGACAATGTCTCCCACGTGGAAGTGTGTCACAGCACTTTCAGCCAGAAGGCGCTGCTCTACGCCCTCTCTGTGCTCTACATCTTCCTCTTCATCATCGGCCTTGCAGCTAATGCTCTGGTGGTGTGGGTGAATGTGCGATCTGAGAGGAAACATTACGAGACTCACCTGTATATCCTCAACCTAGCCATCGCTGACCTCTGCGTAGTGGCCACTCTTCCGGTCTCCATTAGTTCTCTGCTTCAACTCGGCCACTGGCCTTTTGGTGATGCCATGTGCAAAATTACACACCTGGTCTTCAGTGTCAACCTTTTTAGCAGTATCTTTTTCCTTACATGCATGAGTGTGGACCGCTACCTGTCCGTGAAACTTTTTGGAGACGGTCCCAGCCAGAGGAAGAGAAGGACCAGAGAGCTAATCTGTGTGGGCGTTTGGCTGCTGGCACTCTTTGCCGCCCTCCCTGAAACATATTTCCTTCAGGCTGAGAAATCCAGGTATTCAGACAGCATTGTATGTAAGTCTGTTTTCCCAGCAGACACCACTAAGGAGTGGACAGTTGGCATCCAAATGAGTTTCTTCATGCTCGGCTTTGCCATTCCCTTCCCTATAATTGCTGTGTTCTATGTCCTCTTGGCCGGTACCATCCAACCCTCAGCTGACCAGGAACGTCGCATCAGCCGTCGCCTCGTCTTCACCTACATTGTGGTCTTTCTAGTGTGTTGGGTGCCCTACCATGGAGCTCTACTGCTTGACACGCTAGCCTTTCTCAACGTGCTGCCCTTCAACTGCACTCTGGAGAATGCTCTCTATGCAGCGCTGCATCTCACCCAGTGGTTCTCCCTCCTTCACTGCTGCTTGAACCCCATGATCTACAACTTCATCAACAAGAACTACCGCTATGACCTTATGAAAGCCTTCATCTTCAAGTACTCTACCAAAACTGGCCTCGCTAGACTCATCGATGCCTCGCATGTGTCTGAGACCGAATACTCCGCCGTGGAGAACCAGGGACCATTATGAACGCTCTATGATGGTGTTGATCAACACCAGCTCTGCAAAGCTCAGAGATAAACAGGGAACAGTCATGTAAATCTCTCTGTACTTTGAGTTCTTGAGGCATAGCAGAATTTGAGGTTTTGTAAAATAGTGAAACAACTTTGTACACATACAGTTTGCTTAATCTTTATAAACAGATGATTTTTGTTTGCTTTTTGTACATTATTATGACAGTTTTAGATGTATTGAGAAAGCACTTGTATTGATTTGATTTGTAAGCGTATTAGCCTTTTAAGTCTAGCTAGGCTTTGTGTCAGTGGAATTGGTGGAAAAGGTCCCTCCCTGTCCTGGAGCCACAGAGAGACTTATATAATCCGTTCTCCAATTATCAGTGGCTTTTGTACATCTGCTGGAAAGACTGAAGATCACATTTTCATACACAATGTGTAATGTACAGTTATGTCTGGTAAAATGGAGGGGGATGTTGAAAACCCAAACATTTGAGTGGAGAGAAGCTAGTCCAAATCAAGATTAGATGTAGCTATTGTAAACTGATGTTATGCTGTTTGCTATGCTTGTGGGAAATGATACCATTTTTTTAAGTTAAGTTGTACATTTCAAGAACAATGCTAGCTGCATTTGTAAATGTTTTGTAAATAAAATTATATTTATATACTCAGTGTGTATGTTCAGTGTTTTGGAATATTGTCTGACATAAAAATGTGCCGTTGAAATAAAATATATATAAATCTTTTGGAATTCTCTTGAATATTTTTGTTTTGTTTGATTACAAATTATCCCATAAGCACTCACTATTTAAGCATTAGCTTAATAATTATTTTATGTCTTGTATCTTTTGAGAAAATGCATTACTTGTATGCAAGATCATTAACATTTTACAACAGGGTTTATTTACATTATACAATACATTAGATATCATGAACTAACAATAAACTTGTTTTTAGCATTTGTTAATTTAGGTTGATGTTAGCTTGATGTTTGCTCATAAAACATCAACTAATGTTATTTTATACACATTTAAATGTTATAGATGTATTAGTAATACATGTATTACTAATAATGTATTACTGATTTTGAAGATTAATGAACATTAGTTAATATATTATGAACAAACCTCAAATTAACCAATATTAGGATCATGGAATATTTCATAATAACACACTGAATGAATTTCTAAAGTAAACCATATGCATTTATCATTTTTTATTTAATTTAGAATTATATTCAGACCTACACATGATCAAAGTAAAGATGTTGAGTATTTACAACTGACCATATGGCTTATATTGCCATGATGAGCAGACATTACTCATTGAGCCTGTGGGCATGGTTCATATGGGTACGGTTGCGTATATGTGCGAGTGTGCATATGTGCGAGTGTGTACTTAAATCTCCAGGGGGGGTCCGGCTCATTCTGTATCTTCAGTGAGTTCAGCTCAGAGAGAAGGGAAGTTTGTTAAATCCATACCAACTGTTTCAGGAGCCCATTTTCTCTGCTTCCCCTTTGTAGTCCTGAAGAAGTTCTAGGTGTTTGTTTCAAATACCCCTTTTCCACCAAAGCATTTTGAGAGCCGGTTCGGAGCCGGTGCCTACTCGCGAACCGGTTCTTTGTGTTTCGACAGCCAAAGAACCGGTTCTCGGCCAGGAAAACTGGTTCCAAAGCGGCACCAACTCTTTGCTGGACTAGAACCAGAGAACCGTTCTTTTACCACCGTGTCATGCTTACGGCGGGGCTGGAGGCGGGTTTAGATGTGTCCTAAACATATTTTATGACCGCAAAGCCAGGAGAAACATTTGCAGAAACACGATGTAGTCCACCATTGTAATTATAATGCTTGAAGTTGGCGCAAGCGTTTCTAGCTTTTTTTAAATTTTATTTTTTTATTGAAAACATTATGTAAGCAAAGAAGAAAACAGTCAAAATATAGAACAAATAAACGGAAAGAAAAAAAGACACAAGACAGAGGTACATAACTAATCAGAAATGATTACATATCAAAGGAAAAGATTAAAAGACTTACTTATTTCAATTGTTTTTAAAGCCTTCATGGAACACAAGTTAGAGATAATCCCAAAATAATGTACTTGCTAGCGTTTCTGTATGGCGACGTACACAGTGACGTAACGACGTCGTTCGCTGGGCGCTCTAGTCAGTGGGAAAACAAACCGGTTCTGAGAAGGTTCGCAAGTTGAACCAACTCCGAACTAACTTTGAACCAGCACCAGTTCCGAACCAGTTCTTTTTTGGTGGAAAAGGGGTAAAATATACCCTGTGTAGTTCCCTGTGACTGGGTTTCTAGACAGTGCAAATTAGAGAAGGCATTATTACTCTTCACTTTAAAAGTCCTCAGAAAATGACAAGGCTTATTCTCTCCCATAAAACAAATGATATGAAGCACCAATTTATGATTTACACAAAAACTTTAATGCATATGTGCGAGTGTGTACTTAAATCTCCAGGGGGGTCCGGCTCATTCTGTATCTTCAGTGAGTTCAGCTCAGAGAGAAGGGAAGTTTGTTAAATCCATACCAACTGTTTCAGGAGCCCATTTTCTCTGCTTCCCCTTTGTAGTCCTGAAGAAGTTCTAGGTGTTTGTTTCAAATATACCCTGTGTAGTTCCCTGTGACTGGGTTTCTAGACAGTGCAAATTAGAGAAGGCATTATTACTCTTCCCTTTAAAAGTCCTCAGAAAATGACAAGGCTTATTCTCTCCCATAAAACAAATGATATGAAGCACCAATTTATGATTTACACAAAAACTTTAATGTTTTGGAAGAAAAGTAACATAACTTGAGAATCCCCAAAATAAATAATGAATCATAACCTGACATGTTTATGCGCTCAAGTCTGTGATTTGAGCAGTATTGCTTAATAAATGTAATGAAAAGATGGAAGGTTCTTGGTGCAGACACAATTTTTCTGGCACAGACTTATTTAAGAATCCCACGTATATCTCACTTGGAGGATTAACTGTTATCACAAAATTATCTTATAGATTTCTAGTGAGTTTTTCTCTTGTTGTCAGTGCTACAAAAATGTTTTAATGGGATGTTAAATTAGTATGACATGAATCTCATAATGCTATGAATTCTTCAAATTTTGAAAAATCGATAATTCTTTATTCCTAAAATCTTTATGATCATAAATCTTTATGATATTATTATTTTAATGACACACTAGGCTATCCAGACTAACATTTATCAATTGCTTTATGGTTTGGTAAGATAAGGATTCTGTTCTCAGATTTTGTAGTCAAACTGTGCTTTCTATGGACTTCCGTTTCTACTGAGTGATACAGGAGAACAGCTCTCCAAATGTTGAGAGTGTGTTTGTTTTCCTGTCAATACTGTGATTTATCACATGGGATATTCCCTGAGCTCCTCTTAATCAGAGAAAGGTGGCAGTGGTAACACTGTGCCAAAGAGAATGGCACAAGTGAGAGAGAGAGAGAGAGATACGAGAGCCCTGAGAATCAGACAATAGAGTCGCTTTCGGTGGATCAGTTTACAGGTAGAGAGAAAGTGAAGACTGAAAGGTCATTAGCACTCTAAGGTCATTAATAAACCCTGCTGGGAACCACACTGTGAGAGAAGCTAATGGGCCATTCAACCACTACACTGTGTTTGGCCTGTAACGTTGCACTAACTCTCGCTTCAATACTATTGTTTGGTAATGAGACCACAAGTTCAATTTCACATGGTTTGTGTGCGGGTCGAGCTCTCTCTGATTGGGCCGAGATGCTGAACCAATCAAAGTTGAGAGACAGGGGGAGATGGAGAGGACAGATTAATCTAGAAGGATGCGGGCAAAAGCGGATATAGAGGTCCACATAATTTTCAGTCCTTGCTGAAAAGAGAAGGGTTGTTTTGGCAGAAGAACAATGATGGGAAGAATTATTTTATTTTTATTTTTCTCTAGGCATCATATACACTTACAGCAACATATAATAAAGGAGATGACGCACAAGTTCTTTTCCTTGGTTATTTATACAAAATTTGCATGCAACCACAGTATCAGTTACTATGTAGTTTCACTCTGTTTAGACATTTTAAACGAGGAACAAGGAAGAATGAACTTTGTAGACCGAGGAGTAAAAAGAAAATGGAATAAAGAGAAATCGAATATGAGACATGAAAAAAGAGCGAGGCACTATTCCTCCCTAGGGTTTTTAAGCAATGGATGTGGAAACAAATGAGAGTCATTTCTCTCCCCCAACAGTTTTAACCTTTGATACAATAATAACTCTCCTCTACATTGATGGATTTTACCAGTAGAAAAATGTTAAGATCTTGAAAATGAACATTAAAGAAAAGATGCGGTAACATGTTCTATTGCTCAGCAAGGTTTTTCGGGCAAAATTCAGTCATTCCAACAAGAATCTGTGCAATGGTGAGTTTTGTGTGAGGACAAAAAAAGTTCCCCATGTAGATTGCCCACATTTTCAAGTTGGACAAGTGAATTCACCATGCTGACCAACAGAAAGCTGCTTGTTTTGAAAGTGAATGCGGTGTGTGCTGTGTTTCATACGTTGCTACGCTATTAACAATAGACAATGGTCCTTTTTTTGTCTGTCACTGAAATTTGTGACCACACCTTAAAGAGGACCTATTATGCCCTTGATTTTGTTTTGGGGGGTCTACTAGAATAGAATTTCATAGTTGAATGTTAAAACATTTTTTCACATTTTAACATTATTGCAGCACCTCTTTACCTAGTCTGTCAGTAACTCTTTATTTAGTTCCAGTCTCAATGAAGTCCCTCCTCCTGAAAAGCACAATGTTCTCTGATTGATCGGCTGGACCAGTGTGTTGTGATTGGTTAACCGCTTTGAGCGTGTTTCAGAAATGTTACGCTTCTTACCATAATCTCAAGTTTCAACTCTACTAATGTAACTCAACCAGGCCTCGTTCCCTTTTTTTTCTATGCTTTGTGTGGGAATTATTTGAATGAGTGGAGTGGACTTTATACTTTGTAACTTTGCAGACCCATTTCACGCTCAAACTGCAACATTACATGCTAAAGAAAGTTTACAGTAATATGTAAAAAAAGCATAATAGGACCCCTTTATGGAATGTAGAATGTAAAAAAGAAAAAAGAAAATTCCTGGCTTCTGGATGTTGACATTAGAATTCCTTCACACTTTGAATGATTTGCACCAACATGCTTGGCGATGATTATGACATACTGTCTAATATGCATAGATGATCTTATTTTTAAAAACAGAATACAAATTTGACACAGCAGCTGAACAGCAACATATAACATGATCAGACATTCATTTATGGTTAATTTATGTCACAATTCTGAATTACTCAGCATTCACAATGCCAATGAATATAAGCAGCAGGATTTGAGCGCTGAGACTGTTCTCTGAGTATGTGCCTAGATGTATAAAAGGAAAGCGGGGGCTGCTCATCTCGCTGACAGACGTGTGGGCGGAGTCTGAATTTGAGTGAAGGGCAGGGGAACTGCTGTTGTTGTGTGGAGAAAAAGAGTTCACAGGAGACCCGTAGCATGTGGCTTGAGCCTTTGGCAGAAAAAAAACATGGCTGAATTTTAGCATGAGGAAAAGGACTGGCTCTGGCCTCCAAGACACGGTGCATTTGTATTCTGAAAGCTCAAGACATAGTCAGAGCTTTTTTCTGTATCCGCATGGTTTAAATGCAGCCACGGATTTCATTCATATTGAAATTATCCTATAGTGTGTGATACAATGGACAGTAAACCCACCATCACACACCCAAACAGCCACTCACAACCAAGTATAGGATATGGACAGCTAAACACATACATGTATACTATATTTGTGAACTTGAAGGGAACTGAGTTAATTTTTCCTTGAAAAATGACCTTGAGACAAGCTGGTTAAAAATAATTGGAATAAAATGGCTCAGAAAAATTGGCTGAGTGAAAAGCTCTCATCATTTGTTTGCAGATGCCACCTAGTTTGATATTTTGTATCTCATGCATTGAAATTCAGACTTAAGTGTCCAAAAGTGTCTATACGGGGGTCACTGTATAACATGAGAGTGGTTGGTATTATATTTCTGGTTACATTTTGCAATAAGCTTCTATACGTTAACATTAGTTCATGCATAGTTAACACCATATAATAATGAACCAAACTTTTAAAGCATTTACTATTGTGTTTGTTATTATCTACATATATTACATGTTTTAAGATTTTAAGTATTATACGTGAACATGAGTTAATGTATTATCACTGAACTTTAATGAGCAATTTATAACTAATAATTAACGTAGATTGTTGTCTATTGTTAATTCATCAGTCATGTTAATTCAAATTTAACATGAGAAGGTTTTTCTGATGAATATCATGTATTAGATCTTCTCATGATACCCCCACACATTTTCCTTTCTTTTTGCATTCTTCTTAATACAATCATACATTACGTCAAAGAGAGGATTCACTGGTAATGCTGAAAAGCTCACGTATTAACTTGGAACCACTCATCACCCAAACTTTACACACATACTCATCTGTAAATAACACTCTGGCCAACTGTCAAACCCTCAGATTTCTGCTTTCACAAGCATCACAATTATTTAAGGAGACAGGTTTAAAGTTCATATGATACTACTTATACTATTGTGTCCTTCCTGGTCTCTTACTCACTAAATGAACACTCAGTTTCTTAGGGGAAACTGTTTCAAGACAGAAAGAAAAATAGGTGAAAGTTTCATACTTAATGACGCATGTAACACATTTAGTTTCTTACATCCTCTTACAACGTTCTCTCTCTTTCAGTGTCACATAGCATTAAGGAAACATTACACTGCCAAATCTCCTTTAAGGCCAGTTAAACTGGCTTATTCAGGTTCAACGGTTCTTCATTGGCATGCCACCTTTCTTAAAATCTTCTCTTACTATTCTAGCACTCATTGTAAGAGGGGGGATGGGGGCTTTTGTCTCGATTCCACTTTGTTATCTGGGATTGTTTGTGTCCCATCAGGTTTAGCTGCAGCTCAGGCTGGCTTATCAGCATTTGGCTATGGTGAGACTCATGTTTAGAGTAGTGGGCAATTGTGATTCCATTGTGGCTGTCCAGCCTCTGCCAAGTGTGCAGGATTGTATGCAAAGCCTTTGAGAATCGCTCTATAACGCTTTTTTAATTCGCTGGCACAGTGAGAGGCAGCGTGATAAGGGGAAAGAGAGAGAAACAGTGTGAAAAGTGTGGGCACATTCAATTCAAAACAGCATGGCATGTGAATGAAGAATAGGGTTTTGACCTTGACCTGTGCTAATTGACCAGTGACTGCTTAGCAAAACTTGACAAAAGTCCACAGGGCAGGGCCACAAAAATGCTAAAGGCCCCGATATAACACGGCAAAGTTCTTTTTCATTCTTCATTTAGCGGTTAAAAAGAAGCTACAAAGAAATACCTTTGAAGTGGTATACTGTTAGCGAACATCCCGACATCCCCACGCTGCTGGAAGCGGTGTTTATATGAATATGTAAATATACGTGCTGTGCACTTTCCTCTCAATAGTGGTGAGAAAGCAGTAGTAAAGAAAGCATCTGATCATAGTATATTGCTTTAAAGTATTTTTGCAGTATTAAACATGAAAAAACAGTGTCAGTGTCACTTCCAATTAGAATTACAACTTTTCTACTATAAAGCAGCTCTTCAGTATGTTCATGTCTGACCTCCAAGTACTGGACAAAAGATGGAATGAACTGGAGAACATTTTCACGTCAAAGAAAGTGGAGCTTCAGAGTACACCTACCTATTACGTAAATGCCACGGACCACTGGTATTTCAAAGGTGTTTACCAGACTTTTCTGGAAAGTCCGCTTTGGCAAGCTGTTTCGAACAAACTCCAAATGAAGTTCGTTTTGGCCTGATTTTGTTATAAATAACGTCACACCCGTTCATTCTACGATTTTGCTTGAACTACAGTATATCAGGGGTTAATGCTAATCATTTATAAACAATTAGTATTCTGAAATGTTAAAATAAATTATTTATTTGTGTCACATTGTGTCAAGACAATAAAATTAACATTCCATTCCATTTCCACATCTAACACTGTGGCTAGACGCATGCTAACCTTAAAAGGATAGTTAAAATTCTGTCATCATTTACTCATCCTCATGTTGTTCCAACCCTGTATGCATTTCTTTCTTCTGCTGAACACAGAAGAATATATTTAGAAAAATATGGGTATAACCAAACAGTTGATGGGCCCCATTGATCCCCCCCCCCCCCCCCCAACAAAAAAAAAATACCATGGAAGTCAATGGGCCCCATCAACTCTTTTCTGTTTTCTTTATCGACATTCTTCAATGGGGGTGAGTAAATTATGGCAGAATTTTCATTTTTGGGTGAACTATCCCTTTAAACCTGCTAGCTTACCATAACATTATTGCTATGCTAATACATGCATTTACTGATGGACTGTTAAACCTGGTAATGAGTGACCTTGTACTAGAGACAGAACCTGCAGACTGATTCTCTAAGGAGACTACACCTCAGATCAGGTGTAAGAAATCTGTTGCCCCGAGCAATCTGTGGACATTCAACACCAAATCCCAGCACCTGGACATCTCATTCTCTATCTTTCCTCCATTCTCAATCTTGGTTTCTATTTTTCTTCCTGTTCTTCTCATGTTTAAGATCTGCCTACAGCTATGAAAAGCCGCAATATCCCATCCATGACATTCTGTGGGCCTGTTTCATTTTAGAAGACAATCGTTGACCTTTGAGATCCCACATAAAGCTTCTGAACTTTCCATTTCAAGATTGGTATATATGTGATTTATTATGCAAATATGATCAATGTATGTTGTAATATGAACCATACATGCAATTATTGTTTTGTTTTCCCAAATTGTGAGGCACCAATGTTCTTTTAGTATTATTTATACTACTATTGTATTTTTAATATTTTAAATTAGTTTTCAGTTTTCATTTTCATTTTAGTTTAAGTTTCAGTAATTTTGTTACTGCATTTTAGTCATTATTCTAATATTTGTATTTAACTTTAATTTATTTTTATTTCAGTTTAGTCATTTTAGTACTTCAAAAAACTTATTTCAGTTTCTAATTTTAATTTCCATTTTTTTTTAGGTTTAAATTTTCTATCAAACATTTATATTTTATTTAATTTTAGCTTCAATTAGACTACTGAAAATCATTTGTAATATCTTTAGAGTCAGCTTTAATTAACAATAACATAACTGTGTAGCACAAGTTCACATGAGTGTTATTATTGTCACGTTCAGTTTAGTTCATGGACTTTCACTGTGTTTTCATCTGTCACATATTTCTTTGTTCAGTTTCCCACCACTCTTTCGACTCCTTGGTTACCATCCTTATTAGTTCATGTCCGTCAGCTGTGTTTAGTAAATATCCTCGTTGTGTTCACTACTTTAGTTGTTTCTTCTCTTGCACACCTTGTTCAGTCACCGTAATACCTAGACCATGTTAATGTGAGTTTCCCTGTCTGTTACCCGATTCTTGAGTGTTGCTATTAAAGTGTTGTTTGGATTTCATCTTCTGAGTCTTCAGCCTGTTACTGAGTACACCACACCGCCACAGATGACCGGACCAACCAAAATGGATGTAAGAGCTCAGTTTATTTCGGTTTATTTCAGTTTATTTTCGTTTTATTTGAACTTCTGTCGTCTTGCACTTACTAGCCTGCTCGATGACGAGACAATAAAAACCCTGTTCTGGATCGGGGCGAACTTCCACAAACCCATCAACCTTCCAGACACCACCAGACTGAGTTAGAGGGAAGCCATTGTGAGGTGTCTGGAGAGCGTACAGCCCCAATCCAGAACTTGGCCAGACTCAGAGCCCAGCCTGTCACCTGATCGACAACACCTGAGCCCCCCGCAGACTGGAGGCTTCCGCCTGCTGCGATGATTGAGCCTGCCTAAGAATGGGAGGGAAGAGCACACCATGGAGCACCATGGAGCAGTCAAAGCACCATGGAGAGTCTGACCAGAGGCATGAGCTGACGACAACACCCATCGCCTTGGGAGTCCTCATTGAGTTCGAGGAGATGGAAACGAGCCCTGCCCACTCTCCCGCAACTGAGAGCGTGCACCAGCTGAACCTGTTGGACAGTTTATTTGAGTGTGGAGAGTCTAATTCCCTGTGTCCCTTGAACTACTCTGAATCTGAATCTTCTTCGTCAGTCCTGTTATCCTCACCCAGACTCCCTCTCCCACCACCTCTAAATACTACCATCAGGAATGCTCCTTCGCCATTCGGTCGTTTCCCAGATGTCATCACCATCATGGCTCCTCTCACCGTCGACTCCGCCTTGGGCTACCGGCATGCCTGAGCTCTGGGTTGCATCCACAAGGCCACTCCTTCCATCTTCTCCACCATGGATGCTATGTCATGATCGCGGGATGAACGACAGGAAGCAGATGCAAGTTACTCTTTTAATGAAGATAAGTAGAAGATGACACACAGTACAGCCGATGGTGAAGTGACGCAGGAGCTTCGGTGGCCAGGACTCGTGAAGACGTGCAGTGAAGACGTGACGACAACGAAAACCCCAATCCACTTGAACACGACGACGAACAGGAACACCAGGCTGAACAGGAACACAGGAACACCAACACCGAGGACCAGAGACAACGTACTGACAAGGATGCAGAAACAGAGGTAAGAATATATATGGTTGAGAGATTGCGTGCAGCTGGTGAGATGATGATGATCAGCTGGAGCGGATCCGGAGTGCCAATCATTCACGCCCACACGCACGTGCACTCATACAACAACATAAACACGAGACAAGAAGAGACCAGAGAATACGTATACCGTGACATGCTACCTCCTGCTCCTCCCTGGTCGTCATCATCTATCTGTCTGCCTGCCCCTTTCATCAGCCCTTCGCCATCTGTCAACAATCTACTACTGTGCGAGGATGTGCCTTGCTGGGAGGGGCGTTATCTCACGTTTAGTTTAGTTCATTGACTTTCAGTGTGTTTTCATCTGTCACATGTTTCTTTGTTCAGTTTTCCACGACTCTTTCGAATCCTTGGTTACCATCATTAATAGTTAATTTCCATCAGCTGTGTTTAGTAATTATCCTTGTTGTGTTCACTACTTTAGTTGTTCCTTCTCCTGCACTCCTTGTCCGGTCACCATAATACCTACTTAGTGTTAATGTAAGTTTCGCTGTCTTTTACCTGATTCTTGAGTGTTGCTATTAAAGTATTGTTTGGATCTCATCTTCTGAGTATTCAGCCTGTTCCTGAGTACACCACACCATTACAATTGTAAACAAAAACAAAATCTAAAACAAAAACTAAGTGAAAACATTTTTGTTAATTAAAATCTATAAAGCACTGAAAAAGGAAAGATGCTACATCCCTATTTGCATACTATCCGTCCTAAACAGTATTCAAAATTAAAATGAGTGTGTCCCAAATCTTAGTATGTTGAAATAAGTATTTCAAAGATACCTGGATGGTCTACTTTTTCCTGTTATTTGATGTGCAAATGCATGCACAATTTTGCTAATATTGCCCACAACATATTGTGAGTTGGATGGGGATTCAATTAGAACTACAAACACAGATATAGGGCCCTATTTTAATGATATCAAACGCAAGTAACTTTGACAAGGTCTGAAGTAGCTACATTACTCATAGGTGTGGTTTGGGCGTAACGTGAAATAAACCAGTCAGAACGTCATCTCACATTCCCTTTAAAAGCAATCGCCCTTGTTCCATGGCGGATTGCTATTATGATGGTGGTTTTGCCAGGTGCACACCAGGAGCGGTTCACAGCCGAGGAGACCGACGTTCTCGCCAGGGCCGTAAAAGACAGAGAAGTGACATTGTATGGGGATGGGAGAAACCCACCCAAATTTGCTTTGGTTAAACAGGCGTATAATAATTTCGGTAAATTTGTAAGCTAGATTTATGCCTATTTTTTCACATCTTCATGGACACCACAATGATTTCCCTCGTGTGGTAATATTTTTCCTTGTAATTATGTATGGTTTACAAAAATGGGAACTACTGCGTCTGTGTAAATGAGAAGCAAAGTGTGTTGTGCACACGTTACATTATGGCCAAGCATGCGCCCTTAAAATACCATCTGAATAACGCGCCACTGACTTTAGACTAGGTTTTTCCTGGTCTGTGGTGGAATTGTTTTCTGAAACTGCAAAATAGCACCAGGGAACGTATGCGCCAGAACACGCCGCCTCTTTTCGCTGAACCGCCCCCGGGAGCGCAAGTTCATTCCCTAATTTACAGACGTGCGTCTGTGGACGGAAAAGTCCATTGTGCGTCGGGTGCAAAATAGGAATGATACATGCGTCGGTGTACAAAGTCAATTGCGCTTGGTGCAAGATAGGGGCCCAAAAAGTGTTAAACTACAAACATGACGGATGTGAAAGTATGACGATTAAGTCGAGCGATTTAGATAAAGGGGTTTGAGTGATTAATCAGTATCTAAACTGAAGAAAAGAAATTTATTCAATCTTATCCAAATTATATTTAATCTGCAACAGCATTTTTAACTTTTGTAAAGATGCGTTTGGTCATTAACTTTTAAATGCATCATTATGCAAATTGCAAACACACGAGGAAAGTCTCTGCATGGAAGGCCAACGATTGGCTGATCAACATGCTATTATATTTCTCTCCGAAACAGGAGGAAATTAAATCAAATTTTATGTGGATGATTTTAACTGTGACATGGCTGTTTAAATGGGGACAGGATTTTTATTCTGGTGTCACCATTGTCCTGTGCATTGGGTTACCAGCACCAAGTCCAATCTTATTAATTTCAACCCCTAATGTAATACCAAATTTAGCATTTTAATCAACAGTACATTTTTTGTTAACCTTTTACCGTCTTGGAGTATCACAATAATATCGTATCGTGAGTTCAGTTTCGTGATATGTATCAAATCGTGACATGAGGGTATCAATACACCCCTATGACGAAGTATAGCCTATGCCTTACCTACTATCCTGCTGCACACTCTCAAATATGAACTTTTCTTTTACAAAAACAGTAGGGCAATTGGCAATAGGCGAATTGGAACAAAGTGAGAGTGAAATCTAACAAACACTAAACTAAACTAAAAATAATCTGTTAAATTAAAACTATAATAATCATTATATTATCAAGATTTGTTGGTTTTGAAAGTGCTCTACCAGGCTTGTAATGGAGTAGTAACACACTGGGATCTAAAAGGAAACAGTCAATCACACCAATGGCATAAAGGTATAAGTGAAAAGTGTGCTTGCATAAAATGCATTCCCACAAGAATGCAGTAGAACAACATTTGGTTAAACTGCATTCTGGGGTAATTCAAACAACTCTAGCCAGTTGGCACAATCTTGAAAGCTATTATTGCTTGAAAGTATGTAAATCAGCCAAGTTCATTCAAAGCAATTGAAATAGAAATATATTATTAAAAGAACTAAATGTCAAAGCACAAACACATGCCATGTGATATATGTTTTGCTTTATCGTTGTTTTTACAGTATTGGCTGACACATTCAGAGTAATGTTGATTTAAGTGATTGATGTGTTCCTTAAAACTCTACAGGAAAACGTATCCCTCACTTTCCACAAAAAGTGAGCTCAAATGCAAAGTGTGTTCTTTTAGAAGACGAATGAATGACAGACCTTCAGTGGCTGTACAGACCTTACCTGAATGCTGAGAGACGGGTGGACTAACCTGGGAGGTCTGTGGTCAGGCCCAGGCTGGGTTTACTAAAGGCAGGTGTTGGATTAGTGAGGCAGGGAGCCCACACATTCCTTCGCAAGAGACGCTGAGGGTCAACTTTAAGACATGCTCCACAGCACACACACCGCCCCATCCTCCATCCTACACACTGAGACCCAGACTAAACGACTCCGTGGCACTGGGGTGAGAGCACATACACGTGCTCTCGCGCACACACACACACACACACACACACACACACACACACACACACACACACACACACACACACACACACACACACACACACACACACACACACACACACACACACACACACACACACACACACACACACACACACACACACACACACACAATACCACACTTCGAGAAACAGAGCAGGGCAGAAAAAGAATCTGAGGGAGAAGACACAGTATTTATGCACTACCACAAAATAAGACTGCAAATAATCAGGTGATGTGGTCAATGATATATGTTGTAATACGAATGATAATCTACATTGATTTCTTTTTGTTTTGTGTTCTTATTGCCTCCTTGGCCCATAAATTGTGTTGCATCAGTGTTATTTTAGTATTTTTGCAATTATAGTAAAAATTTTTATTATTATTTTGAATTAGTCTTTATTTTTGTTAAAATATGTATTGCTCAGTTGCTTTTCCTAAGCTCATGAAACTTATTTGTGATTCTTATGTATCTCTCATTTTAGTATCAACATTGTCTCAGACGTTTTTTACCAAAATTATTTCCCAAAAATGTTTTGTCTCTCTAAAAGTAGAGACAAATGAGACCTGAGAAATATCTTAGAGAAATTGAGTCAAAATTGAAAATGCGGTGGAAGAAACATAGGACATCTCTTTATTGTCTTGCTGTAATCTATTTCAAGATTCCATAGTATTTTATTGCTCAGAGGTTGCTCTATCTAAGCTCAGGAGACTTAGTTGAGATTCTTAAATATTTCTTATTTTAATATCAACAGTGTATCAGATGCATCTTCTAAAATGCCTTAGGAGAAATAAAAGTTGACAAAACTGAGACCTGAGAAAGAGTCCAAAATGAGAATGGGCTGTGAGAAACATGGGAGGTCTCTTTATTGTCTTGCTGTAATCTCTTTAAAGACTACAATCCAGAGGTTGCTCTTTGATTTATTCGTTCTTTCTTTTTTAAATTACAAATCAAAATCAAAAATGAAACTTCTATCTCAAACGTTTCTTCTAGACAGAAGTTACATTAACATCAAATGGAGACTTTAGCTTGAGTCTCCTGCTTACTTGTCTCCTGAGACAAAAACATATCTAACACTCTCACAATGGTCTCTTTTAAAGTTTTATTAGAGACCTCTACAACATTACACACTGTCCACAGTTATTTCTCCAAAAGATTCTGGTGATTTCACATTTGCCACCTCTAAAGTTTCAGAATAGACCTCAACAACATAACATGTGTTTAGATTTTTCTTCTGAAGACTCTAGCAAAGTCTTTAGCAAAAGCATATTAAGATACTTCCAGCTGAATTATTTCTTTTTGAATTTGAATGGTTGCGTGTGGAGTGAGGAGTTGGCTGGTGTGCCGGTGCCTCTCTTTTAAGCTCAGTTTCATCAGGCTCGGCTGTGCGGTGGCAGGAACACATCTATCAGGGTAGAAAGGAGTGCAGTGGGAGGCGAAATGAGGTTCTCTTGCTCTTTCCATGATGGATAAGGAAGAGTTTTAAATGGAATCCACAATCCTGACATCACCTTCATCACTATTGTTATTAAACAAGTTTATTATGGCTGAGGAGTTTTGCACTCGGACATCTGTTTCATACATAAGGCCTTTTAATAGTTTCAAAGTTCAGTCTGAGATTAAACAAGGGTGTGTATACCGGTCAAAAGTTTGGAATAATTCAGATTATTTAATGTTTTTGAAAAAAGTCTCTTATGCTCACCAATGCTGCATTTATTTAATCAAAATTACAGTAAAAAAAGCAATATTGTGAAATATTATTACAATTTAAAAGAAGTGTTTTCTATTTGAATATATTTTATGTGAATGTATTTAGGCTAAATGTATTTTATTATTTTATTCAATCCTTCAGAAAACATTCTAATATGCTCATTTGGTGCTCAGTTATTATCAATAATTATTGGTGCTCAATTATAATTATCAATGTTAAATACTGCTGCCTAATTTTTTTGTGGTAACAGTGAACTTTTTTCGGGATTCTTTGATGAATAGAAAGTTCAACAAACAGCATTGATTTAAAAAAATATAAATCTTTTGTAACATTATATATGTAAATTTTGATCAATTAAAGCATATTTGCTAAGTAAAAGTATTAATAAAAAAATCACAAACTTTTGAATGGTAGCGTATTACAGTTTACATACAAATATTAAGCGGCAAAAAATGGTTTTAAACATTGATAATAATGTTTCTTAAGGACCAAATCAGCAGAATGATTTCTGAAGGATAATGTGACACTGAAGACTGATGCTGAAAATGTAGCTTTGCCATCACAGGAATAAATTGCATTTTAAAATATGTTAAAAAAAAAAAAAAAACAGTACTTTAAAATTTTGCAATTAAATTTTTTGCACTGTTGATCAAATAAATACAGACTTGGTAAGCATAAGATCTTTCAAACACCTAAAAAATCTATTCTAATCTAGACTCTCTTTTGTCGGAAAGCAACATATTTGAAGAGTGTCTGTAGATAAGAATATCAGTAAGAATGTCAACATTTGCAATCCTAAATAGAGTTGCATTGAAAAGGTCTGAATTGAGACCCAGTCACTCCACAAATGCTATTATCTGAAAATCCTTCTCTATATAGTTACTTCTCAATACAATTATCATATTTCACCCTGCAGTCAGATGTGTGGTATGCTTGACACTGTTACTAAGGGAAACTGGTTAAATAGACAGAACGGCCAACACCCCTACAGGGCATTTTATAGTTGGCCTGTAATATAAGAGCAAATGGAGCCTTTGAGGAGATGGCAATGAGACTTGTTTATTCAGTGGAGTCTTTTCAGGAGGCCACAGATGGGCATAAAGCAAGAAAGAAGAGAGAAGTGCTCTCATCACCTGCTGCAGTGTTATTGTGTGTGAGTGAGTGTGAAGGAGAGAGAAAGAAAGACGGATATACAGAGAGAGAGGGAGCGAGAGAACGGTTCTACTCTGAATATATACAGTTATTGATGGCTATTAAACATGACACAAGCTGACAGAAAAGCTAAGAGAGAATAATTAGAGAAAATAAATGAAAGACGTGCAGGAGACAGAAAATGAGAAAGAAAGGGAAGCAAATGAGAACTGAAATTAAGAGAGAACTGAGAAAAACAAAGAAATGTGTCGATCAAAACAGCTTGTAAATTGAGAAAATTGGGGAGACGCAGAGAAAGAAACATTGAGATAAAGAAATTAAGAGAAAGAGAGAGAGAGCAGGGGACAACTAAAATGTGTGACAGAAAGAGAGTGATGTATGGGGGTCTGAAACACGTCTCTCCACACTCCTCTTGTTCGGGGAAGCTCAATACATCAGGATTTAACCCCAGGCCTCCCCCTTTTGTGGGTTGCTGTCAAACGAGACAAATATGCAAACATGATATGAGCCCACTGATACTGTCACCGCCTAACAAATAAGTCTTTCACCAACCCGGCTGTATGTTGACAGAGCACCGCTGAGATGTTCACATTTCCTACGGAATAAGACAGGGGTCTGGGAATACGACAAAAGCCTTCTTTTAATCAAGGATCATTTATGCCCTCTATACAGTGGCAGAAAAGAATTATCTTGAAAATAATAATCCAGCACAATCAGAATGCATGATTAAGACATCTCAGTGAATTTTTTATTATTCATTGAATTTTATTCTATACAGCAGTCTATATTACTGTATTTCTTTACACACTCAAAAGCACATCTATCTATCTATCTATCTATCTATCTATCTATCTATCTATCTATCTATCTATCTATCTATCTATCTATCTATCTATCTATCTATCTATCTATCTATCTATCTATCTATCTATCTATCTATCTATCTATCTATCTATCTATCTATCTATCTATCTATCCATCCATCCATCCATCCATCCATCCATCCATCCATCCATCCATCCATCCATCTATCATATAAAATTATTTTAGTCTCTTACACTCACCAAACATGCAGTTATTTCATCAAAACTACAGTGAAACAGTAATATTGTGAAATACAATAATTTAAAACAACAGTAATCTATTTTAATATTTTTTTTTTTCTCACATTTCATGTATTTCTGTGATGGCAAAGCTGTATTTTCAGCAGCCATTACTCCAGTCTTCAGTGTCACATGATCCATCAGAATCACGAAACACGTATTCTAATATGCTGATTTGATACTCAAGTAAAATTTCTTGGTAAAACTTTACAATAAGGTTTCATTAGTTAACATTAGTTACAGTAACATGAACTAATAATAAACTGCACATCTACATCATGCATCTATTAATCTTTATTAATGTTAATTTTAAAGTTATAATTGTTAACATTATTAAATGCATTGTGAAGTAACATTAACAAAAAATTAACAGCTGTATTTTTATTACAGTAACTAACATTACGTAACAAAGATGTACAAATACATCTTATGATAAAATGAATACATCCTTGCTGAAAAGTATTACTGTAACTTTAAAAAAAAATTGTACTAACCCCGAACTTTTGAACCATACATTTTTTTGGACTCTACTTTTTTCTGGGCGGAAGCAAAGACAGACTACCAGGATTTCTCCCTTCTTTTCTCCACACCAACCGTAAGAATCCACTTAATCATTCTCAAATGAGTGAGCAATACTTCACTAAATCTCTTCAGTGGTGAAGCCCTGCCAAAACATCTAACGCTTGATTAGCTCTTTTCCGTACTTCTCCCTTACCCCACAGCACAAATTCATTACTTATGTTCACAATCTAAATATATCACTCCATCTCTGCTGTTAGATGGAGCTGGATTAGATTTGATTATAATAGCCTACCATGCCCCTCTTTTGGCAGCAGTCTGCGGTCCACTGAGAGGGAGATCAAAGGTGCCTGGTAGCCAGAGCCAAAAAAGTGCCAGATAGTGAGGAGAGGGAGGCCCCATGCTTAATCTCATACACTGAGGGAAAGTGACCTGCATTCGCTTTTCCTCTGAACCTTCCATACATGTTCGCTTGGGGTTTGCCACAGGGAGATTGCTGGGCATTGTGTTCTGACTGCTGAGAAACAGAGAGCTCCTTCACCACTCTTCTGCAAGTCATCACAATTCACTCTGACTTTCTCTCATGTCTTCTAAATGCTGGAAAATGAACTGCGAGGCACCCGGCCTCCGCTTCCACTCGAATGCTGTGAAAGAGACTAGAACAAGATCAAAAGTCTGAACCTCAGCCATTCCCACTGCTGTAACCACAATGAATTTACAGCTGTCTCTTTACCACACAATCCTTTGAAGGACAGGTACTCTCAAGAGGCTCTCAAACATGTGGGCGAAGTGGTTGTTTCATGACATATGACTTAAACCATGACAACACTGTGATTCATTGGAACAGGCTCAAATGTGATGAACTGAGACATAATATGTAAGCATAAGGGAAAATCATTAAAGTGCAAAAGCTTCTGGATCAAATGGCTGTGATTCTGACGATGACGTGTTGATATGAATGAAATATTTTCCACTGCAGGAACGACTTCCTTGAATTGTGTTACAGTTATACAATTAAGTGAAACACGCAACTCTCCACAGAACCCTGACCCAGGGCAACCTAATGCAATTTAACATATAGTCGGCCAAAAGACGTGCATTAGGCAAACAGGGATATATGAAACATTTAAAGAAATTCAAGACTGTGTTTTGATTGCAATGGAACTGCAGACCACAAGATATATTGACCTTGGCAATCTCTCTAGATATTTATGGAGTAAATTGCTCTTTAAGATTAAAATGCACATACAGTTTATTGGTCTAAACGATTTAATGATAAAAAATAAAAAAAATCCCACAGTATTTATTGCACAGCAGACTCCAGACTGGATATAATCATCTTTCTTTCTGGACCGGGAATAATCGAGTAAACAAAAAGTTCTGACATGGAATGGGTGTAACACCTACAGTTAAGATGTAAATGCAAAGTAAAAATGAAAGTCAAACAAGCACCAATCCAGATGTAAAATAATCTAGACATGTTATTTGGGTCTTACATGGTGAAGTCATACATTCATTCAGTCTAGTTATGAATAGAGCCAATGTGGGCAATTAGTTTGCCATTACAAATTCAATCAACTGATTCATTAACTTTGAAATAGAAATCAGAAACCATAATTCCTTAAAATATATATTGTAATACTGTATTATTTGCCACTCCAAGTGGTTTTTATCTTCTTATGGCTATACATTATATAATGACATCTAAATGCCCATGTTAAATAGATATTGATCATTTCTTTTAAAACATAAAAAAAGAAAAAAAATCAAAACTGAATTAAATAAACCGCCAAGTGTCATTTAAGTACAAAAAAGAAAAAGAAAAAAATGTATATATATATATATATATATATATATATATTATGGTAATTCAGATATAGTGAACTGATAAGCACATATTAAATAAATAATAATATTTTGTAGTATTTTTATATTGTAGTATTTTATTTAAGGCATTATCCCAGACACTTACAACTTCACTTCCTCAAGTGACAAAACATTTTGTGTGGACAACTTGTGTAACTGGTAAAATATGTTTTCTTTTTTTGTATACTGTCCCTATGAAAGCTAACACATATGTTATAACTTCTGTGGGAAATTGGTGCTGATGTAATAAGTCTTTTACCATTTTTATATTTTTAATTTAATTTCTAATCTTATCTGCAAAAGACTGTTTTGTGTACTGGTCTGAGAACAGAAAGATCGTGGATCAAATTACAGTTGTAGCAGAGATTGGTGCTACCCTAATAACTACATTCCTCAATGACAAATTCAATACATTTATCTCTCAAGTTCATTATTTTGGTCCAAAGTTCAAGTCAACCAGGAAAGTGCTTCCGTCAGCTCTGAATTTATGAGAGAAAGTATTGTAGAATATCTTACAGTTCAATTAATGTAGTTCCCTTTCAGTCGATAACGTCAGATGTAGTCGACGGTCGACTGAAATGGGATCGCGCTAGAGAGCCTATCATCTTCGATTACTATTGAACGAGCCAATGGAATTTGGCGTGCGTGATTTGCATCACACACTCCGCCCCCGTGGCGCGGGTATAAATGCGGAAGTGGATGCACGCACTAGTTGCCTTTCGCTTCGGAGCCGTTCGTCTTTGATGTCTCTGAAGAGTGCTGTTGTATTCAACGAGCGAGTGTGTCATTGTTCTTGCGGGAAGACCTCTCCAGTGTTGGTGTTCTACAGCGTGATGCAGCGATGATCGCAAGCTTCTCAGCTCTCAACTGCTGTTTTAACAGCATCAAATTTCTATTGTTTGTTTGTGTGTTGCGGTTGGTTAGAGTGCGAGAAGTGAGTGCTTCACTGTTGGTTGAAAGACTATTCAATGTTTGCCGCGGTCATTCCCTGGGTGCTCCGGCACTGGTGACGGTCCCATTTCCTAAAAGAGCAACATGGGTGTGAGTGCGTCTTTTTCAAGATGCCATTCCATCCGTGTGTTTCTGGGTGCGGTCTGGCGCTATCCCCCTCTGACGGTCACGAAAGTTGTGTCGCATGTTTGGGCTTACAGCATGCCGAGGCAGCTTTCGTGGATGAGTCATGTTCTCACTGCGGGAACATGGCGATCTCGGTGTTGAGATCTAGACTCGCCTTCGTCAAAAGCGTTGGTGCAGTCCCCACCTCTGGGCCCCGCCCTTGTTCTTCCTCTGGGTTACCTTCCCAGAGAAAGACTGGGGTGCCGTCCAAGCTGGGTGATCTGAGGATCACAGTGAGGGGTAATCCGCCCGGCCAGGCCCCGTGGGTCCCTCACTCCTCTTTCGCACCGCAACCGGTGGAGCTCCCCATTGATCCCGCTGGTCCCTCTTTAATGGACAGGCCAGCCGTGTCATTTGGGGCCCCTCCAGGGGATACTATGTCAATCGCAGCATCGGAGGGGGAGCTGAACTCTGGAGATGACGACTCGGCTGCACTGCCTCCCTCCGGGAGACCAGTGTTGCCCGAGCCAGATCCAGAAATGTCAGCTATGCTGAAAAAGACCGCTGAGGCGGTAGGGCTCGTGTGGAACCCTCCACTGTGTCCCGAGCCGTCTCGGTTGGATGATTGGTATATCGTTCCTTTCTTTCCTGAAGTGCATGAGGAGCTTACGAGGGCATGGATGGCACCTTTCTCTGCCAGAAACCGCCTGAGTGGCTCCTCCCCCCTGACTACCCTTGATGGGGGAGCGGTGAAGGGTTACTAGGCTATCCCTCCGGTGGAGCGGGCCGTTGCGATGCAGTTATGCCCAACGGCGGCCGCTTCCTGGAGAGGTGATCCTCGTCACCCCTCTAAAGCCTGTAAGTTCTCGTCCGCTCTTACGGGCAAGGCTTACAAAGCTTGTGGGCAAGCCGCTTCCTCTCTGCATGCCATGGCGTTGCTCCAGGTCCACCAGGCCCAGCTACTCATGAACATGCACGAAGGTAGTTCGGACGGTGAGGTCATGGGTGAGCTCCGCACTGCAACTGACCTCGCCCTCCGGGCGACGAAGGTTGCAGCTCGCGCGGTCGGTTCGGCGATGTCCACACTTGTGTTCCAGGAGCGCCATCTCTGGCTCAACCTGGCCGATATGAGAGAAGCGGACAAGGTTTGGTTCCTGGACTCTCCCATTTCCCAGGTTGGGTTATTCGGCGACGCTGTGGAGAACTTTGCCCAACAGTTCTCTACAGCTCAGAAACAGACGGAGGCCATCCGGCACATCCTGCCTCGGAGGGACGCTGCTACCTTCACCCACCCGCCCGCCAAGGTCAGATCCTCCGCCTGTTCGTCGCCGAGGGCGTCCGCCCGCAGCCGCCTCAGCTCCCGCCGGACAACCGCAGCAGCCTTAACCCAGGTTCTGGCGTGGAGCTGGCCGTGGAAGGGGCGCCCAGCCTGCTCCAGCCGCTGCCAAGCCAGGTGGTAAGCATCAGCGCAAAAGGAAACGCTGAACCTGGACGGGGTCTCAGGGATGGAGGAGTTGCTCGTGGAGTGGTCGCCGATCCACTCCCTCTGGCTGGTTGGAGGGCCGGCTGGAGTTTTTTGTTATGTGTGTGTCTGTTCCGCCGCTGGCCCCTATAAAAACGGGGTCAGCGGTACCCACATATTCAGAAAAAGAGCAAATTTTCTATTCCTGAGTCCCAAGTGGACCAGTCTGGCGGTGTGACCATGTAATATCCTTACATCCCCCAGCTTCCCTTGGTCGCCAGATGGCAGCTTGGGGCGTTCAAGGACCCGGTCATCCGCCTTCTCACGCGCCCCTGTCGCTAGTGGAGACAGGTAAGTGTTGCACTGCACACTAACACCACTATCTCTACTTTGCTGCCCCACCTCAGGCTCGGCTACCCCGCTCAAGTCAGTGATAATCATCACATTAGGTGTTGAGCAGACGTGCTCCTGAAAATTCAATGATATTCATCACACCGAGTGTGGAGCAGTGCTCCTGACTTGTGCGTGCTTATCTTATCCTGCTGGCGAAGGATTTGATATAGCCGCTCCTCCAGCCGGTACGAAGGCCAGTTGTAAACTCGTTCTTCGTGCTAGTAGGTGGTGGGTCGTGACCATCTTGGCCCAAGATTGGTCTGCAGCTCCGACCTGAACATGTGCTTTAGATCTCTACCTTCCGCACCGCAGGCAATCCGGTGTGTTGCATGTAAGGGTGGAGTATCAGTACAGTGTCCTGCCCCTCGAGTGCTCCAGAGCCCGTTGGGTCTTCAGGTCAACTGCAAGAGAGTAATCTCGCCCACGGGCTGAGTATCTCTTTTTCAGTTTTGGAGATGGACTCGGTCTAACACGTCTCTCCAATGAGAATGTGTTCAGCTGGTGTTGAAGTGAGAAAGGGTCCCACTGAAAGAACTTTCAGAGGCTCCTGGGGTATATGGTAGTCGCAGCCTTTGGCTTCCTCCATATGTGACCGCTTCAGCGCTAGCTTCATGATCGAGTCCCGAGGTGACCGTGGCAGAGCAGCTCACCCTGTGTGACTATAGTTCATCCCGGTCTGCTGCCAAACCCTCTTCAACAGAGGGGCCATGTACAAAGGCCGTGTTTTAACGGGGGCCTGGGCGACCCCCGACTACACGGGCATTCGTCCCTCGAGTTGTTAGACATTGCGACCATTGCGCAAGCTTCCCTTGCATGTCACAACTCACCCGTTGCCTCCTCCTTTGAGTCAGAAGCTTCTGAGGACGCTTTGTTCAAGTCAGTGAAATCATCACACAAAATGTTGCCTCTGTGTTTAAACGACGCTCATCGTGTTGCAGAAGCACGTTCTGATCGTCAACCTCAGCAAGGTCTTGTAAATCCTTGCGTCCCTCTTTATCCTCTTGGGCCTTGTCCCTGGTGCGACTGCACTGCAGAGACCGCCCCTGAGCCACTGCAGGCAGTGAGTTAAAAATTCTGTTATATCAGTTCTCCTGCTCGCGTGGTCTCTACTAGAGGGTAGGGACTTGCTCGCTTTCGGTCAATGTATTGTGCCTGGAGTCTGGGCCGGCTAACTCTCACAAGCTGAGACCCCGGCTACGATTGTGCCCAAGGTTCCTACCTCTCCCGTAATAGGAGCAGGTGGTGAGCCTGCAAGCGTTGCCCTGGAGGAGGCAGATCCAGCCCTGGCTTCTCTGTCCGTTCACTTGGACATGTACAGAATGCAAGCCATAGACCTCAGACCAGCTCTACAAATATCTGTTGGAACTCAGCACAGAGGGAAGGCTGTTTTCATTCAAAGTTGCACTTAGTGCTTGCCTTCATTTCGGTAAAAATCCGAGATGCAACATGTCCACTTAGGTGTTGAGCTCCTCTATGATGAGTGTAAAGTGCTCCGCCTGGGCGTTGACGATATGCTTTGCTAAACAGATTCTAGAGTTGGGGGCTGGACGACACCTAGTTGAACCGCTGCTTCCTGTGGGCTCCCTTCTCATGAAGCCAGTTTCACCGTGAGCCCGGTTCAAGTGTCGGCTTGCTGCGCCATTCCCCTCCTATGGACTGGATACGTGCGCCTTTCTACTCCAGTTGTGTTCCCTTAAAATTGAACCCTGTTGAGTTCTTCCACACCCCTCCGACGTCGGACGTGCGGAACGTCTGGTGTTAGGTCTACCACTCGTAAGCAGTGTGGAACCTGTGTTAGTTTCTCTGCCGTCACTGTCCGGTGTGTCTCCCCCGTCTTAGGCTGGAGCCACCTCAGTGACATTCCATATGTTAGACTGCCCGGTTTCTGCCCAGTTCATCTGTGTATTCTCCACATTACCTCCCTCTGGGTTGGATGTGGCTTCCGCAGCGTCCCATCCTTCCAATGTACGGGGAACGCTTTCCCAGTGGTCCTGTAGGAACAGCAGTGACTTCCCTGGCCTAAGCCCTGTCCTTCCCCGCCTTAAATTTGCGGGGGCATCAGGAGGCTTTGGTTTAGGCACTGGAAGGTGGCAGCGTTAGTGGCGTGTTCAAAGGGTGATCCCATCTCAGTCGACCGTCGACTACGTCTGACGTTATCGACTGAAAGGGAACGTCCTGGTTGCGTATGCAACCCACCGTTCCCTGAAGGAGGGAACGGAGGACGTAGGCCCCTTGCCACTACCGCTGGACCACCGCTGACCCCGGGTTACTCTCGGCTCCTCAGCGAAAAGCAACTAGTGTGTGCATCCACTTCCGTATTCATACCCGCGCCGCAGGGGCGGAGTGTGTGATGCAAATCACGCACGCCAAATTCCATTGGCTCGTTCAATAGTAATCGAAGATGATAGGCTCTCTAGTGCGATCCCATTTCAGTCGACCGTCGACTACGTCCTCCGTTCCCTCCTTCAGGGAACGGTGGGTTGCATACGCAACCAGGACGTTTTTCTGCACTTCATTAAATCAGATTTTTTTTTATGTTATATTTATAAACCCGTAATTTTTACCATGTGGGATATTCCAGTTTTTCTTTCTGATTTCATAACCTGTAAATCAAAGAAATCAGATTGTACAAATGATGAAGATTAAACAAGGTTATTTTTCCCAACGCAACATTCAATAAATTGCTCTCACTCATCTGTTTTCATGGGCTGTAATTAATAACTCTGTGCTAATGGGGTCTTAGTCAGACCAATTCATAACTGTCTGCTTTACCCACCAGCCCTTGCAGTGCTGTGAATCTATAAAAAGCATTTGACTTCAGGCCATGCAAACCCCATTCATCTTCACACCCACACAGACTTACGTATTCTATGACATAACCTGTCCATCCGTCATCAGAAAGTAACCTGATACAGCATTGCATTTACTGAAACAACATCCCTCCCTGCGTCTCTGGATCCAATTGCTGCATTTGCCAAAGATGATGCTGAACGACATAGCCATTTTTCCTAATGACACTGCAGAATATAAACATTCTCTGCTGGTTTCAGTCAAACACATTTACCTCTATGTGTGCATTTTGTCAGGTAGAATATGGGTTTACAGCCTGTGGATGTCTCTCAACAGTTACGATGTTTGAAGTTTTACTCAAGGCTCCTTCCTTGTGGTTCCTTCCTCTGGTAAGTTTCCAGAATTGGGTAAATATTAGGCCAAGGAGCTGAAAAAGACCAGAGGCCACTAGGAACACACAAAATGGGGCCAGATCCTGGGATAAAGGCAGCTTAGCTGTCAGTTTACTATATAGAATCCTGACCTTCATTCTCTCATCTGACATCCACCCCCATCACATAGACTTCAGGCAACAAGGATGTGGAGTCCATTTCAAATAAACCCCGAGGGTGCTTTAATACTTTTCATAGACAGAAACACAGAAATCTGTCAATCATGGATGCTTTATCTGCTTCCCAAAACAAAAAGATGACCAAAACAAAAGTTAAGCAGACGGAGACAAGTTCCTTCTTTTCTGTTTTTCTAAATAGTTTTATAATATAGTTTTATTTTGCTGTGTCAATGGTATATTAATTCACAGTATCTGTTAGTTTATCACTAAGAAATAAGCATAAAAATGAATTATACAGTAATGTTTTTTTAGTTTTTTCGTGTAAAATGAATGAATGAATAAATGAACGAACGAACGAACGAACGAACGAACGAACGAATGAATGAATCTAGTCATGTTCACTTTATCTCACCATGACAGTCATTACAGGAATTCAAATGTGTCTCAATTTATGTTGGCAGTTTGGGTCTAAAGTGACTCCATTAACACCTCATGCACATTGGCTGATCCAGAGCAATGCTATAATTGAGCTTCAATTTGGATGAAAAAGAAATCAAAATAAATTCTCGTTGATATCAGATTCATCCAAGTTTTCCGGAGCTTGTATCTAACCCAGGCTTTCACCATGGTCAGATCACCTAATATGGGTGTTAAAACCCGAAACTTTGTTTGTTCTGATTTAAGTAGCTCAATACAACTGACAATAGGTTTCTGATAGTAACCCAGACAAAGAATGCAACATTACAAAAGATTCAATTTCCTTGAGTAATGGAAATATTCAGTCTGTCATCATCTGTTATGTACCATCTCAGGCCTATCAGAGAGTCTGCACAATTGATTTGTCAACTGTGTTATGAACCATGATAGAATTTACAGCATTGTAAATCACTGAAAAGACTCAGAAGAGTTCTTACATCATACTGTTGACCAATCATTTTGTCGAAGCTGAGTTCCCTTTCGAGGGAGATCAACACTGCGTCGAGAATCGACACTTTGGGTACGCTCCCTTAGCGTGCGCCTCTGAAGTAAGAATGAAACTAATCCAATCCAGATTGGTGTTGCGTCGTGATGTAACATGTGACGGCATAACCGGATGCATAAAAGTGACGCTGACACAAACACACATCAGCTTTAGCTCTTCAGCAAGCGCTCTCTGTGAAACTGTCTGTCTTATTTGGTGTTGTTTGTCTGTGCAAAGCTCTGTATTATGGCGAGTGAACAATACACTAAGTGTGTGCACCCCTGCCCAAGATAATATATATGCCACGGGTGGGGACACGCATCAGCTGTGTGTGTGTGTATTGTTTAGGGGCGCAGCACGCACTGTCAGCTCTCGAGAGGGCTGCCTGTGCACACTGTGAAGCACTTCCTATTAGAGTGCTGTGCTCCCGCTTGGCTATATTATTTCCTGATGATGGCCAGGCTCACGATCCCTGCGGTTCGGGTCCCGCGTCCATTGAGGCGGCGCGACGGCTTAGATCGTGGAGATAGCAGAAGGATCTCGCGGATGAGAACGAGACTGCTGAGGCACCTTTTCTCTCATCATCCGCAGATTCTATGACACTCGTTCACGACGCAGAAGCCCGCGATGCGGCTTCTCCTGCCCGTGACGAATGCCCAGTGCTCGAGCTATCTGTTTATAAGGAGGTAGATGTGCTCAGCATCGGGAACGAGCAACATGAGTCACACTCCCCGGCTTATGTTTCTGCTTATGTAGAGCTCGTGGAGGGTGTGATGCGTGCGGTGGCCAGACTAAATAAATATATAAATAAATATATTTATATATATAAAATATATGAGCTGGCCACAAAATAAGCAGGATGATCCCCGTCAAAATGAACTGGACGAGAGATTCCTGCAGCACCGTTCACAACCTCAGAGCCGGGGCTTACTGTTTTTCCCAGATCTTTATAAAAATATAAATATATATGTGTAGATCCTGGGAAAAACCCCATTCTTTAGGTATCTCACCTCATTCATTATATGTTTATTCGAATGTGGTGGGTGCGAGAGAGTCGGGTTATGGCAAGTTGCCGCAGATGGAGGAAGCTTTAGCGTGCTATCTTTCTCCTGATCCGGCATCTTCACTTTAAGCCCCGGCGCTGCCCAACAAACCGTGCAGGGACACCTCTGCACTGGTTGGCTGGGCTTATATGGTGCAGGAAATCGATGTTGCTCTTCCGCCGTTAAAAACGTTTCGGGACACATCGGTTTCCAGCGAACGCAGGCTGCACTGTCCGCCCCACATTTTTGCGGCCAGGCAGCATTCGCGTTCGCCAATCGAGAATCTTTTTCGGTCCAGCCCTTCCGGAAACCCGCTTCAGGGGGTCGAGAACGAATCCCGATTAATACCCGAAGCCAGGCTCGAGAGCCTGGTTCCTTTGGTAAAATATTTAGAAAAGAAAAGGTCAGGCTGGTGCGTGCCTGCACTCTAGGACGATTTTGCAGGCGTACCAGGCCGATCTTCTTAAAGATCTAAGTGAGGCAAATATTTCCTGTTGGCCGCTCCGCAATCTCCTTCTGGCCTGTTTTCCAACGCTGTCACTACAGTCGTTGACAGGTTTCAGGAAGCAAAAAAAAAAAAAAAGAGCGTTGCCTCTAGAGGCCCTCCTGCGGGAGTTTGGCAAACAGAGGAAGCACTCTCAACCGAAGTCCTCCAGCCAGAAGGGTGACCTGAGGGCCGTCCTTCAGGCGAAGAGGTCCTAATTGTAGGACCTCTGAGGGCTGCCCTCCCCTCCCCCCCCCCCCCCGCTGTGGAACAATCGAGGTTGTTCTAGCAGCAGGTGCCCTCAGGGTAGAAGATGTTGTCACGCCGTCTTTGACGCTTCGGGCCACATCGATTTCCAGCGAACGCACTCCGTGGCGTTCGCCCCAAAAGCTTGCAACAGGGCACCGACTATGGTCACAAAATCTGTATCGACTTTTATCCTGCCGGTCCTCCGCTTCAGGAAGTCGAGAATAGTGCTCGGAAAACACCTGAGGTCAGTCTCGAGGGGCTGGTTCCCTTAGTAGATTTTGTAGAAGAATGGCAACGCCTTCCGAATATATCTCTATGGGTACAGATTGCAGTTCGGTGCCCGACCTCCCTAGTTTGCTGGGGTGGTACCGACTGCAGTGATTCCAGAACAGGCTCGGGTTATGGAACAAGAGGTACAGACTCTACTGGAATTTAGGGGCCATAGAATGTGTTCCCCTACCAGACAGGGAGTCCGGGTTTTACAGCCGGTACTTTATAGTTCCAAAGAAGGATGGCGGACTGAGGCCAATTTTAGATCTAGGGCTTTTGAATCGTTCTTTGAGGAGATTCAGGTTCAAAATGCTTACTATTCCCATTATCGTGAGCCATATCAGATCCGAGGACTGGTTTGTCACGATGGATCTAAAAGACTCTTATTTCATGTCTCCATCCTTCCATGTCACAGGAGGTTCCTGAGGTTGCTTTCGAGGGCGAAGCATACCAATATCGGGTTCTTCCGTTCGGCCTAGCACTCTCTCCCCGCACGTTCACAAAGTGTATGGATGCGGCTCTGGCTCCACTGAGGCTTCAGGGCATCCGTATACTGAATTACATCGGCGACTAGCTCATATTGGCCCAGTCTCGAGAAATGGCAGTTCGGCATCGAGATGTCGTCCTTGGCCACATTCAGAACCGGGGGTTGAGGCTCAACACTAAGAAAAATGTGTTGGACCCAGCTCAGAAGACTACTCTTCTGGGCGTGGTATAGAATTCGGTTACGATGCGGGCACGTATGTCTCCCGCTCGTATCGAATCCATCCTTGCCATGGTGTCCGGGATAAAGCTAGGCCAGGCCATCACTGTAAAGCAATTTCAAAGACTGCTGGGCCTCATAACAGCGGCATCCAACATAATCCCTTTGGGCCTGTTTCACATGAGGCCCCTTCAGTGGTGGCTCAAAGCCAAGGGTTTTTTCCCCAAGGGGAATCCGTTCCATATAATAAAGGTTACGCGCAGATGCCTTCGTTCCCTATTAATATGGAAGAAACCTTGGTTCTTGTCCCAAGGGCTAGTGGTAGGGGCGTCATGTCGCCGGGAAACTGTTTCGACAGACGCTTCCCTCGCTGGCTGGGGCGCGGTCTCGGACGGCCGCTTTGCCAGGGGTCTGTGGCAGGACCATCATCATTCTTGGCATATAAATTGCCTAGAGATGTTGGCTGTGTTCAGGGCTCTGAGGAGCTTCCTCACAGACATCAAAGGTTACCACATCTCAGTGGTAGCTTATCTAAACCGACAAAGAACACTCAGATCGCGCCCTCTATCCAGAATGGCGCATCAGATCATTTTATGGCCCCAAGGGAAAATATTATCTATAAGAGCAATATATGTCCCGGGGGATCTGAATCAGGGAGCGGACATCCTG
Organism: Siphateles boraxobius; assembly: GCF_051911475.1. Taxonomy (NCBI): domain Eukaryota; kingdom Metazoa; phylum Chordata; class Actinopteri; order Cypriniformes; family Leuciscidae; genus Siphateles; species Siphateles boraxobius. The sequence goes on from NW_027509042.1 coordinate 34,727,700, forward strand.
TCGAGGCAGGGGCTGAGGCCCGGGGAATGGAGACTCCATCCAGAGGTGGTGGAGTTCATATGGCAGAGGTTTGGACCAGTGGAAGTGGATCTGTTTGCGTCTCGAGGGACGTGCATCCCACTGTCCACTTTGGTTCTCCCTCACTCATCCAGCCCCGCTGGGGTTGGATGCCATGGTACAGGCCTGGCCGAGGCTTCGCCTGTACGCTTTTCCCCCCGATCGCTCTGCTCCCGGGGGTCCTGGAGAGGGTCCGTCAGGAGGGCATCAGTCTTCTTCTGATAGCCCTGTTTTGGCCAGCCCGAGTATGGTTTTCAGACTTAATTTCACCCCTGATAGCTCCTCCATGGCAGATTCCTCTGAGGAGGGGTCTGTTGTCTCAGGCGGAGGGCACTATATTCCATCCTCATCCAGAGCTGTGGAAATTGTGGGTCTGGCCTCTGAGGGGGCTCAGTACCTAGATGCTGGTCTATCATCTGGGGTGGTCGAAACCATACTTATCTCTAGGGCTCTGTCTACTAGGAGATTATATGGCCTCAAGTGAAATATTTTTCTACTTGGTGTAGAGAACTTGAGTTAGACCCAGTTAACTGCCCAATGGCTTCAGTTCTGGAGTTTCTTCAAGATTGTTTCTCTGCGAATCTCTCCCCTTCCACACGTAGGGTGTACGTGGCTGCCATTGCGGCGTTCCATGCACCACTAAATGTTGGGCCTTTAGGGAGGCACCAACTGGTCATACTATTTCTCCATGGTATTGGAGGATGAGACAGACAGTCAGGTCCAGGGTTCCGTCCTGGGACCTGGCGGTGGTTCTCGAAGGGCTATCCCTGGCTCCCTTCGAATACCTCCAGTCGGCTTCGCCTAGGACCTCACGTTCAAGATAGCCTTTCTCTTAGCTATTTCTTTAAAGAGACTGGGAGATCTCCAAGCCCTGGCATTATCGCCAGTTTGCTTGGGGTCTACCCCCGGCGGAGTTAAGGCCATCCTGCATCCGAGACCCAGCTATGTGCCTTAAGTGCAATTTATCATGGCTAGGTCCATGGTCCTGCAAGTATTTCATCCTCCACCTCATGTGTCGGCAGAAAAGCAGAGGTTCCTTGCTCTGCCAGTCAGAGTTCCGAGTATTATCTTGAGAGGTCCTCTTCTTGGAGGAGGTCGGACCTACTGTAGTGTGTTTTGGATCACCTATTAGGGGCTCCCGGCTATACAAACCATAAGTAGGCCTACAAGGTGCGGAATTTCCCTTCACCTTTGGCCGTTAGGGCTCATTCTACTAGAGACATGGCGTCCTCTAGGGCCCTCCTTTCGGGAGTTCCCATCAAGGAGATCTGTGAGGCAGCCGGTTGGGCTACCCCACACACTTTTGTTAGGTTCTATAGTCTGCACCTCCCTAGTACGCTTGGCGCACACGTGCTCTCGTCCTAGCTGAGTGCCTGAATCAGTTTCACTCCGGGGCAGGCCTGTTTTCGGTGCGTGGCTTAGTGGGCATTCGTTCCCCAAAGTGTCGATTCTCGACGCAGTGTTGAGTTGCCTCGAAAGGGAACGTCTCGGGTTATGACTATAACCCTTGTTCCCTGAGAAGGGAACGAGACACTGCGTCGTCCTGCCACGCCCCTCGAGGCCTTGGAGCGTCTTGCTTCATCGCGGAGCTGATGTGTGTGTGTGTCAGCGTCACTTTTATGCATCCGGTTATGCCGTCACATGTTACATCACGACGCAACACCAATCAGGATTGGATTAGTTTCATTCTTACTTCAGAGGCGCACGCTAAGGGAGCGTCCCCAAAGTGTCGATTCTTGACGCAGTGTCTCGTTCCCTTCTCAGGGAACAAGGGTTATAGTCATAACCCGAGACGTTTTACCATGACAGCCAATTCATCTGTAAAGCGAGGGAGGGTTAATATTATAATAAAATGTAGTTCTATTGAAACATTAGCCAAGTGGATACATTTTGGAAGATGGTACTCTCCTGTTATGCTTTCCTCTCGGGCATTATTCATTTGAGGTCAAGGAAGAATTTTGCGGTACATGGAACAAAATAACATAGATATCCATAGTGAAGATATGGTGAAATGCACACCTGTTTTTAAGCATTAAATCTTCTGCAGATTCAAGACGGAATGTTGGTTTCAGAAACATTTGTGGATCACTTCTTCTGCTACCCCCTCAATCAATAGTCTCACAAGAGTCCATATCCTTTTTGAAAGTTTGTTGGCTAATAGCTACATTCGGTTAGGGGGAAGAGTGAAGGAAGGGTCAAATATCTCATTTCCCACCATTGATTAATAGTTTGATTATGTTCCTAGGTGCATGCAGTATGTGCATGCATAATTGACCTGGCTTTGTTTCACAGTGCCATAAATAGGTTCCTGTTTGCTGATTGCATGAACACCATCACGTACTGTACACCTTTGTGTAATCATTGCTCACAAGAGAGCTGAGGCCTGCAGTTTCAGGTAACTTTTTTCTTGTCCAAAACATGTATCGAGACAGTTCACTTGAAGGGATAGCACATCCAAAAATAAAACTTTTGTCAACACACCTTCCTGTCCTTCCAAACTTGGATGTCTTTTTTTTCTTCACAACATAACATCATATATTTTTAAGAATCCTTCAGTTGTAACATTGGACCCCATTGCCGTTAATTGTGTGCACAATAAAAACACTGAGACCGTTTGTGTTTTACAGAAGAAAGAAAGTCATAAATAGAGTAAAGAAGAGTAAATTATGATATAATTTTATTTGTGCATGAACTATTCTTTTTGAAATAAAGGAAAAGAAGATGGACAGGGTATATGTAGGTTATTATTTCAAAATCTGTGCCAAAAGTTTCTGCGTGAAACTTGCATGAATCTCTGCTTTCAGGGCTTTGCCTGGAAAACAATTTGGTTTAAGGGCAAACAAATAAATAAAGTCAAAGGAAGATTTGTTCCACTCCAAGTTTGGCTTGCTTTGTGGTTGACAGCCTACCACGACTGTTGAAATATTCTTAATCCTATTATTATGAGAACCTTGTGTAATAAAATGGAAACAAATATGCTGCCTTTGTATTTGGGATAGTGATACATCATGGTTACATTCAGGGATAATTATCTCCTGTGGAATAAAGCCATTATGTGCCGTAATGCAGATGGCCTTAATTCCCCTCTGTTTAGAATACCACAGACAAATAATAGCAAACAAGTCCAGGTCTCTCTATAAAACAGGGACTTAATCAAGGCTCAGAACTCCTGTCCTTCAGACTAATGTGAGAGAGATAAACAAGGTGAAAATGCTGTGCTTCACTCTGTGGCGCCGTGTACTGGAAAAAGTGGCGTGTTTTAGACTTGAGAAAGGGATGTGGAGGCATAAATACTCTCCTGTCCTTCTCCCCCACTGACCAGAAGACCATTGCCTCGTCTTTGAGCAGATAAGAATCAGCAAACATATGTGCTGAGACTCAATCAGAGAGATCATAAAGAACTTCCTCACTATTATATCTAGAGTCTGGCTTTGTCCTCCCCCGACACAGTTCAAAGACACTTGGATAGAGAAAAGACACTTCACAAATAAGCACATATTGAGGAGAGTTTGCTTGAGGTGCATACCAGCAAAAAAAAACCTTTTGAACTATGGCTTTGGTCCACTGTCTGTGTGCTGACCTACAGAAAATGGTTTAGTTGCAGCACTGTTGACCCTGCACTGACCCACTTCCTTCTCAGATACAAAACATCCCAATTAGTAGAGCTACAACCTTGGAATTATCAGGGGAGGCTTTATGGTGAATAATTAAACCTCAAGCACAGTGCAGTGGTGCAGATGTTTTCGATGAAGATTAATTAGATTGGCACACCATTAATTATGTTTTAGTTGAAAGCATCATTCTCTTACCTCATGAAATTTCCTAAAATGTCCCCAGTAGTAGCATGAGAACAATAAGCTGTTGCAGTGGAACAAAACAAAACATTTTAAACCCGTAAGGCACTTTTCCAATTCAGTTTCGAGACATCATTAATAAATACAAGGAGACAAGCTGAGGAAATGCTGAAGTTATATTTAGTTATGCTGTGTACTGCGAATGGGAAATAAGCCACAACGCCCTCATTTTGATCTGGTGACTTAACAAATGAAAGGGATTTAGTAAAGAGAGAGGAATTTTACCACCTGAAAGGGGTTATCTTTGGCATGGACTCTTTTTAAAACAACATCTCACCAACGCTCAATCTGAGATGGGAGCTATTGGATAAGAAACAAGCTTAAAGACAAAAGAAAAGCAAATAAATGTGAAGCATAGTTGTCTCATACCTGTTTTGACCTCTTGTGGCTAGCTGGACCTCTTCCAGATTCAATTAGAGATTAACTGGGTCCCTAAGCCTCTGCCAGGGATCCCTGAATCCATATAGCTACACTCTGGGTAATTTTATGACTATTTGGGGAAAATCAAACTCTACAGTTGTCCCTCAGAGCAGAGCTCATGTTCTTTTAGACAGGCATGGGAAAAGTAAACTGGTGGATAATCCGAACCACACTTTGATAAACCATAAGATTGTTATAAATTAAAAACATTTCTATATTTCAGTTGTGAGAGTTCCTTCAAGCATCCAAATCAAATCAGACAAATCTAAAATGTTTCACTGTAAAAGAAGCATAGCAAAATACTATTTATGCAACAATTCCGATGAATTTGGCGTTTGTGGAGTTCTGATCACAGTCCAACAGCACTTCACTTTTTGTATTACTCCTTTTGTCGTTGTCCATTTTAGACCATTTGTTCATTAGTGGTGGGAAATTACATCGTCTTGCCAGTAGGGTGTCAACAAATTGCAGCCCCTTTCACACATTAAGTCTTTACTAGTAAATTACCTATAAAGAGATTATGCATGAACAGGACCTTTTCAAAAATACCAGTAAATCAGTTCTGGAAATTTCCTGGCATAGTGTGTAAACAAAGAATGAAGATTACATTCATGAGGATGTACGAGGTCAGAAAGTGCTGACGTAAGAACTTTACTTTGGGCCAATCATAAAGCTATGTCGGAGAGAATTTAATTGTTTTCTATGTAAATATGCTGGGTAAATATGCCGGGGGCGCTGTTGCTCATATTTTTAAGAGCAAAATCAAGTACAGTGTGATCATCCCTTATGCCTGTCCCTCAAAAGTAAAAAAACAAAAACAAAAAAAAAGAACTAAAATTAAACTAAAGTGCTTTCTCTCATCTAGGTGGATTAAGAAAACGGCTCGGCGTTTAAAGGTCATATCTGATGATTGACATTAGAGAGCTCTCCGGTATTTTGGTACCGATGTGTTAATGGTGTCTTACTGGGAAAAAAGACAGATGGGGTTGTGACACATAACTGTCACAAATGGGGTTAACATTAGCACCCAAAATCAGAAATGGTACACCCTGTGGCACGTGTCCAACTCTGCTCCTGTAGGGTCACTGTTCTGGACAGTTTAGCTTCAACCAGCTGCAAAACACCTGCTCAGAGGTTTCTAGTAATACTGAAGACCTTGATTAGCTGGTTCAGGTGTGTTTGATAGGGTTGGAGTTAAACTCTGCAGGACAGTGGCCCTTCAGGAAATGTGACACCCCGTACAGTCTTTTGGATTTCAAAGGGATGAGCATGTCATGGCCAATATGCTTTTGGCAAAGTACTTCTTCATTCTTCTCTCAAGGGTAAACAAGTTCAAAATAACTCAGCAACAGTATAGGCCAACTGTTTGCGGACATTCCATCCACCACCATGCTGCTGTGTGCGGTGTTTAGATGAATATTTAAATATGCTGTGGGCAATACTTTCAGCGTGGGATTTGCCAGATTATATTTTTTATTTGTATTTTGTCTTATCTGATTGGTCTCTGTGTGTGTTTTTGCTGTTGTAACACCTTAATTTCCCTGTCAGGGATTAATAAAGTCGGGTTGCATTGTAAAAACACACAAAAAAAACAACAAATGATTAAAATTACCAAAAAAGAGCAGTTCTGAAAGCATTGGATCATATGGATGTGAATGTTTGTACTAGCTCTGCATTTCAGTGAAGAAATTAACCTGATTTCCACGTCAAAGAACATGGTGACCCAGAGCATACCTACCTATCATGTAATCGTCACGGACCAATGGCAGGTTGACAGTGTTTAACAGCTGGTGTTTATTTTGAAAACTCTGTTTATGACTTTTTACAAGTCAGAATCTAGAAGTTACAGTAACATGACGTGACATGAACTCACTGTAAGTTTTATTTGGAACTATTTTTATTGGCAGAGCACAATTAGACAGCATAATATTCAATATTCTCAGTAAAATGTATGACACTCATTAAGTTAAAGCAATATAACACTCACAATATAGCCTTAGTGGTCTGAATAAAACAACAGTTATAATTACTTGCAATAAAATGGCTCTGTAATCACAATCATGCTCAAAGTAGTAACAACAGATCTTGTGCTCATGTAATATTGCTCAATTATATTCAGTTGTAAATGTTATGCTTTCTGAATTACACTGATCAATCTTGTAAAGGAATTAAGTTTTGGTGTGTCTGGGTTGTGAAAAATGTGTTGTGCAAAAGCATGGCTGAGCTCCAAATGTTATTGATCTGATGAAGACTAGAGATCTCACAAGGCTGTGTGACACACGTATAATTCTGGTTCCCTATCAGTCTCTCACGTTTGACGTAACGTCGATGTGACAACGTAATTGGGATCACTTCAGGGAGCCCTATCATCTTTGAGTGACTTCAGAACGTTGACGTGCGTGAATCGCGTCATGCGCCCCCGCCCCACAGCACGGGTATAAACAGGAAGCGGGCGCACACACTCATTGTCTTTCACTTCGGAGCCAAGTTTCTGTTGGTCTTCTGAATACAGACTCAAGCTACTGCGTTGAAGAATCCTCTCTCCTTCCTTGTATCCAGTGTTGGTGTGACGGCGCGAAAAGCGAGTGGCGGCGAGTTCAAGCTCAACAACTGCTGTTTACACAGCATTGAAATTCCTGTATCAGTTTCGATGGGCGTTCCCTGAAAAGTGTTTACAGCACTGCTGTACACAGCGGCCATTCCCTGGGTGCCTCAGCACTGTGGACCGGCATTAAGAGAGCATTTCTTTCTTCACAAAAGAGCAACACAAGCCTGACCATTTTTAGCAAGTCATTCTGCTTGTACGTTTCTGGATGCGGTCGTTCTCTGGCGCCAGCAGACGGCCACAATATTTGCCTCTCGTGTTTGGGCATTCAGCACACTGAGGCAGCTTTTGTGAATAGTTCATGTTCTCATTGCTGGAATATGACTATGGCAGCGCTTAGATTGAGACTTGCTTTCCTCAAGGGAAGTACAGTCCCCTCGCCTATGCCCCGATCTAGTGTCTATTCTGGTCCTCAGAATAGACCTACTTCTGTGCATGGCCAGGGTGATCTGAAGATCACCGTGAGGGCTTCCCCGCCAAGGCAATCTCTGTGGGCCCCTCACGCCTCACAAGCGCTGCCGCCATTGGAGCCTTCAAAGGAGTGTGCTGGTTCTTCTCATGGACGACCAGTCGTGTACTTTGGACGATCAGATGTCGGTCGATCGTCCTCCGGGAGCTCCGTGTGGCAACTAACCCCGTTTTCCAGGCGACGAAGGGAACCGCACGTTCCGTTGGTCAGGCAATGTCCACCTTGGTGGTCCAAGAGCGCCACCTTTGGCTCAATCTGGCCGATATGAAGGGCACCGATAAATATCGGTTCCTGGATGCCCCTCTGTCCCAGGTTGGGTTGTTTGGCGACGCGGTCGAGAGCTTTGCCCAGCAGTTCTCGGCTGCACAGAAGCAGACGGAGGCGATCTGACACATCCTGCCCCGGCAGCCAACATCCAGGCCGCAGCATGGAGCAAGCCGCAGGACACGATCCCGCCCGTCCAGGCCACTGCCAAACCAGGAGGCAAGCGGAGGTGCAAACGACCCTGAGACGGGCAACCCAGAGGTGGATCAAGTTGCTCTTCAGGAGATGGTGAACATGCCGCTCCTTCCATGGTGGAGGGCCGGGCAGAGAATCTTTTGTTTCCTTTTGTTTTTGTTCTGCCACAGGCCCCCTCGCTGGCTCATCCGTACTATCAGACTCGGCTATGCGATTCAGTTCGCTCGGCACCTCCAGTCTTCGGGGGCATTCTGTTCACCCGTGTTCTGGCGGACAATGGCCCTGTGCTCAGGGCAGAGATCACAGTCCTACTGGCGAAGGACGCGACTGAGCCGGTCCCTCCAGCCGATATGAAGACCGGCTTCTACAGCCCGTACTTCATTGTACCCAAGAATGGCGGTGGGTTACGGCCAATCTTGAACCTGCGTGTCCTGAACCTGTCCTTTCACAGGCTGCCGTTCAAGATGCTTACGCAGAAACACATTTTCAAATGCATCCGTCCCCAAGATTGGTTTGCAGCGATCGACCTGAAGGACACGTACTTTCATGTCTCGATTCTCCCTCGACACAGACTGTTTCAACGCTTTGCGTTCGAGGGATGGGCATATCAGTACAAAGTCTTACCCTTCAGGCTGGCCCTGTCGCCCCGTGTCTTCACGAAAGTCGCGGAGGCAGCCATTGCACCCTATGGCACCCAAGTCCAGACTTCTGGAAACTCCATGTCTGGTCCCTGGATGGGACGCGGATGTGCAAGCTTGGTGTGTTCACATTCTCAACCACCTTGACGACTGCCACATTCTGGCCCAGTCGAGAGATCAGTTGTGCGAACACAGGGACATGGTGCTCAGTCACCTCAGCCACCTAGGGCTTAGGGTCAACTGGGAAAACAGCAAACTCACCCCCAGACAGAGGATCTTTTCTCGATATGGAGTTGGACTTGATCAACATGACAGCGTGCCTCATCGAGGCCTGCATCCAGTCAGTGCTGAACTGCTCAGACGCAGAACAGCGGCACCACTGAAACTGTTTCATATGGCATCTGCAGCCGCGGTAACGCAGCTCGGATTGCTTCATATGAGGCCGCTCCAACACTGGCTCCACGATCGAGTCCCGAGTTGGGCGTGGCAGAGCGGCTCGTGCCGGGTCCAAGTAACCCTGTCACTGTCGCCGAACTCTCAGCTTGTGGTCGGACCCTTCATTCCTGCGGGCAAGTGTTCCCCTAGAAAATGTGTCCAGGCACTCTGTGGTCTCCACGGATGCCTCTGCCACCGGCTGGGGTGCCACGTACAAACGACATGCAGCTTCAGGTCTGTTGGCCTCTACTGCAATGGCACATCAACTGCCTCGAGTTGTTAGCAGTACATCTTGCGCTGGGCCGCTTCAAAACGCCGCTACTAGGCAAGCAAGTACGGGTCCGTACGGACAGCACTGCAACCGTTGCGTATATCAACCGTCAGGGTGGTCTACGCTCCCACCACATGTCACAACTTGCCCGCCATCTCCACCTTTGGACTCAGAAGCATCTGAGGTTGCTTCGTGCCATTTATATTCCGGGCCTGCTCAACCGTGCAGCCGATGAGCTCTGGTGGTCCAGCTAATTTTCAAGTGCTTCGGGACTGCACAGATGGAATCTGTTGTCGCCTCGGACACGTCTCACTGCCAGTTGTTCTATTCCCTGACTGAGGGGACCCTTGGTAACGGATGCTCTGGCACACAGGTGGCCCCCAGGCCTATGCAAGTATGCATTTCCCCCAATGAGCCTTCTTGCACAGACCTTGTGCAAGGTCAGGGAGGACGAGGAGCAGGTCTTGTTAGTTGCGCCGTATTGGCCCAACCGGACCTGGTTCCCGGAAATGGTGCTCCTTGCAACAGCCTCTCCCTGGCCCATTCCTCTGAGAGAGGACCTGCTCTCTCAGAGACGGGGCACCCTATGGCACCCACATCCAGACCTCTGGAAACTCCATGTCTGGTCCCTGGAGACGTGGAGGTCCTAGGTGACCTACCCCCAGCGGTAGTTGACACCATCACTTCCGCTAGAGCCCCCTCTACGTGGCGTCTCTATGCGTTTAAGTAGAACCTGTTCGTTGAATGGTGTTCTTCTCATGAGGAGAACCCCCAAACTTGCTCGATCAGAGCTGTGCTTTCCTTCCTGCAAGATGGGTTGGAGTGAAGCCTGTCTCCCTCCACTCTTAAAGTGTATGTTGCCACTATCACCACACGTCATGATGCAGTTGAAGGTAAGTCGCTGGGAAAGCACGACCAGATCGTCAGGTTCTTGAGGAGGGCGAGGAGACTAAATCCGCCTTACATCGAACGTGAGCGACTGATCAGGAATGTCTCGGTTACCAATGTCTCGAGTTCAATGGTGTTCAATTCAATTCAATTGGTTTTGAACTGAACTGGTTTTGAATTTGAATTTGAACACCAATTCAATGGTGTTCAAACAATTCAATGGTGTTCTTGTTCCCTGAAGGAGGAAATAGGAAACGTAATGTCCCATCGCCACGGTCGCTGTACGGTCGTCACGATCTCGGCTCTTCAGCGAAAAACAATGAGTGCGTGCGCCCGCTTCTTGTTTAAACCGAGATGTTTCCAGTGACATCATAAACCAATAATGTCACACTACAGCCAGCCCCTCGCCGTACCAGAAAAAGCCCAAAACCTGATAAAAGTCACACCACCACCACCACCACCACCATAAATGTCACAGAGAATGTATTAAGGCTTCAAATGAAACCAAGATAAAAGAAGTCTTATAAAAGAAGATCACTAGGAACCATTAATCCATCTAGCAAATACTTCTAAGAACAATAGTAAGCCCAAAGCCAAGCAGATACTGTTAGAGTGTACCATCACAGGATTGTGTACACTACATCAATGTATACCTCCATCCTGGACATTAAATATGGTAAAAGTCCCTGGAAATTTGCATTAGGTAGGCAAACAGCAATTTTATTTGCAATTCAATGGTGTTCAGTGAATAATACTTTTAAGCCAAGATACTGCATGCGAGAATAATCTTTTGTTTACACCGGAGTGCTTTTCTCTCTCTTGCTGAGGGGGCGCAGAAACTTCAGTAATCTGTTTTTAATCTGACCACATCTTCCTGTTTGGAAAGACAGTCTTCCACTCTCCCATTCTGTGGTGAATGATGTTGATGGATATGATCTTTCTCTTTCTTATCCTCCCTCACTGTCCTCTTCGTTCGACCCATTTCCTCTTCCACATATAGAAATTCCTTTAACTCTATTGGCAATTCTAAATGATTATGTTCTGCTGTTATCGTATACTCGATTAAAAAGTCAAGCACCACTTTGTGGGACTGTGGGAAAGAAACTATTCTCAGACTGAAATATCTGGTGTTTTATTGTGGCAGTGCTGCTTAGGGTTAGACTAATATACAGCCTGTATGTTTATTAATAATTTAACAATTTGAATGAAGTAAGAGATTCAATTTTATACTCATCGTGTCCTTCTGTTTTTACTTTTAATGTAAACCTTCAAGAAACTATTTTGAAAGTCATAAATGAAGAAATGACTGTCACTTCTTTGAAATCACACTCCACCCATGACCTCAAGAAGAAAAAAAATCTATTTTAGGTACATGCTGGGTCTATATGTCGAAACTAGCCACATTTGTATGGATGCCAGCATCCAAACAAAGCCAGTCTATGGTCACTCCTAATGCTGGTGTTAAAATGGGCAGTGGGCTTCAAAAACAGGGGTGAGGGATCGAACAGAAGGAAATTTTGGCAACGAAAAATACCACCCTGCTCCTTTATTTTCTCACGCACTCCAACTTTGGCGCACTGCAGCTAAACAGAGACCCGGCTCAACTGGGAATTCCAGCCTCATTGTCCTTGGCAATCTTTTCAGTAAAGAAACCCTTTAGTTGAACAAATAAACATGAAAAAAAGCCTCAGATATCAAAGTTCTTGACCATCAGGTACTGTGTAATTGGATGGAAAGCATATGCCCCAATGCAGGGGGTTTCAAACTTGGGACCACTAAATATGAGGATGCCCTTAAGAGGGACCTCTTTCTTAAATTTAAGTTGTTTTATATTTTACATATACTGTATAACCGGTCACTGGTATGGATACAAAATCCTGTGTATACTGTGTATAGTAGGCCTAAGCGTGATATAATTTATTTGAAAAAAAAAAATGCATTAAATAAGTGACTTTTATATTGTCATTGTACTTAAGCCAAAAGTAATTATTAAAATGATATCTAGAAAACATTTACTTTATAGTAAGTTAATGGCGTATCTGTCACAGTTATGTTCAGTTTGTTTACATGCAAGTACCTGTGACAGATGACCGGACCACCAAGTGTATATTGTGGCGAACAGGATGGCCGAGGGACAGAGAGAATTTTTATTGTGTTTGTGGACTTGTTTGTTTTATTTTAAATAAAGTATATTTTGATTGTTTGCCGGTTCCCGCCTCCTTCTTCCCTGAACATTTCTACATATATGCAGTGAGGTTTGCTGCTGTGGCTCAAGAGAACCATGACTTTTTTACTTACACCCGAACAGTTTTGTCATCTTGTCATCACCTCTCCCTTCTATGGCGAGACCCTGAAGTCGTTGTTCTGGACTGGGGACAACTACCACCACCCTATGGACCTCCCAGACCTCCCAGGCTGTCACCAGGGGTCTGGAGAGCACCCTGCCCGTTTTCAAAGCACAGCCAGACCCAGAGCCGGATTTCCACCTTCGACTGCGGAGAATTCGCGTGAGCCCCCGCAGACGTAGAGGGACCACCCCCTGTGACGAGTGAGCCTGAACTTGAGAACAAGAGGACAGCACTTACCATTGCCCCGGAAGAGGTTCCCCAGTGTGAGTCTGACCAGGGGTGTGAGCCTGAGACACCAGTGGCCGAGGGAACAGAAACAGAAGACTGGCTGATAGACTTCAGAGGAGGTATTGATTCCCATCCTTTCCCACCCAGTACCTGATTTATCATCGCTGTTTAAATACAGCACAGAAAAATGTATAGACTACAATTTTTCTGTTAAGCCTTCATCATCGCTCCTTCCAGACAACATTGTGGACTATATGGACTGGGATTTATTCATGTCATCGACCTTTTTGGACTGTGTCATTCTCACTGTGATCCTGTCAAGTTTCCGTTACCACCATCACAGCAAAGTTCAGCCAGTCCTCTAGCCCAGCCGCTGCCAGAAGTTTACAGCCCAGTGCAAGAGGATCCTACGGCTCTGTCTCCGGCCTCTAATCCTATCGCTTCATCTCGGCCCGTAGACCTGTCAGCTCCACCTTGGCTCCTCTCACCTTCGGCTCCACCAGAGACCATCGGCCTTGCGGCTCCACCGGGTTCCCTTGTCCCACGGGCTCCCCCTTGGTCAGTCATCACTCTACTTCCATCACAGACTAATGGGCTGTCCACTCCTATGGCTGCAGCAGGTTCCTCCTTCCCTTCGGCATTGCCTCTGTCCTCTGTCACAACGGCTCCGCCTTATCCCTCGGGTACTCTGGCTCTGCCTCTGACGCTCATTGCCGCGGCATCACCTGGGTCTCTAGTGTCAGCAATGTCACTAAGTTCCATCAGCCCTCCGTCTGCGCCTATGGATCCATCCGCCTCATCTCCTGCGGTTGTCCCCTAGATGTCGGCAGCCACAGCAACATCTTGGATTCTTATTATTAAAACTTTGAGTGGGAACTCTCTTCTAGATCTTTGTTTGTTTGATTGAAACCACCCGTGACAGTATCATTTTTATGCTTTTATTATATAGTACTTTTAGGCCTGGTTATACAGACAGGGCTTAGATTAAGCCAGGTTTAGGCCTGAGAATGTAAGTAGCTTTAAAAAAAATTACTGGTGTGAATCTTGAGACAAAACAATGGGACTGATATATTTTAAGATCTGTAAGTAGTTTTTTTAAAGTAGTTTTTAGTTAAAATGCTCAAACATGCATTTTAGTCTGGGACTATAGGCTTAAGCCTTGTCTGTGAAACTGGGGGTTATACATGTAAACTCAAAGAGAAACGCTTTCAGTTCATTTCTATTAATTTGTATAAGACTTTTTCAATTCAATTCAACTCAAATTAATTTGTATAGCGCTTTTCACAATACATATTGTTTCAAAGCAGCTTTGCCGAAAGTGCATTTCAGAAATGTACATAGAAAAATACATTTAGTTAATCATGTATAATTTAGGGCATAGCATATCGCCGGCGTTGAGTCATCTCTTCACAGGCGTCGAGTCGTCTCTTCACAGGCGTTTAGTCATCTCATCGCAGGTGTTGGGGCATCTGAAGTCTCCGTGAGAGGCTGGATACAAACTGGAGCTGACGAACGCTATTTACCTCGGGACTAGCGTCCCGAGATAACAGCAGAAAAGCAGATGGGAAATAATTAGCATAGCTGCTGTTCATAATATTAATGCATTCGATCTGATTCAACAGTAGTATACTGTACTACTATACTTTTCACAATAAATGTTGTTCCAAAGCAGCTTTAGAGATATTATTGCCCCCCGTGAAAGGTAAAAGTGAAAGTAGAAAAGAAAATAACTTACAAAGATACAGCGCAAGTTCAAAATATTCTTGACAGTATGTATATTGAAAGGAAGGTGTATTTTTTCCCCAAAAAATATATGCATATGTTAACAAATGATTGTAAATAGAAACAGGGATTTATCTCATGACTTCCGACAAGTCTTCATAAAGTAATAATAATAATAATTAAAGCTGCAAGCAGCATTTATCGGTGTTCAAGCAGTGAAGGCAGTTAAGGCAGTTAAGCTCAAAAGCATCAAAAGACATTAAGTTTCATGTAGCAAGCATTTAACCACTGACATCATAGATGGAATAGACCTTGTTTTAGCATGATTTACCATGATAAACTAAACATTAGTGTGATTTTTCATGATTTGCCATGTTCCAGTATGATTTACCATGAATCTAGCATGATTTACCATAGTTTACCATGATATACCAAGTTCTAGTATGATTCACCATGATTTACCCTGCTCTAGCATGGTTTACTACAATTGAACACATTCTAGTATGATTTAAAATGATTCTAGCATGATTTACCATATTATAGGATGATTTACCATGATATACCACATTCTAGAATGATGTATGATGGTTTTGAACATTATGATATGAACATTATATTATCATAGATGGAAAAGACCATTTACAGCTAATACAGGCAATATACCATAGGAAATGCATGGTTTTTAAGCTTTTGAAGCTTTTTTGCACGATGCGTTTTAGGGGAATTTGTTTTTTAAATCGAAATCGGAGATATACATCTTGTCCGTCTCGAGGATCACAGTAGTGTAAAAAGCTTGAGGCTAGGACCAACGGTCTAGGAGTTATGAGCAATTTAGTACTTTTGGTTACTGTAGCGCCAATCGGGGTCATACTCTTACAGGTTGTCCCCAAATTGAGGCCTACCATCTGGCCGAGTTTCAAGTCTGTAGGCCTTACGGTTTGGGCTGCACAATGCGTTTTAGGGGAATTTGTTTTTACAAATAGCAATTACAATAGGTTTTCAGCACTAAAGTGCCTGAACACCTAAAAATAATAAAAGTGATTGTGACTGCAAATACCAGATTTCTTCCAAACCCAGTTGTATTCCCCAGTTGTATTCACTAAAAGACAAGTATAGACTTGAACACCTGCAGATTTTTATGTGGCCCACTGGCATGTCTTGTCGGGGTCTTTTGCTTTCAACTCTATATGGAAGAAACCTAACAGTTCTAGTCCCAGAAGGTTCTCATTAGTCTATATTCCAGTGGGAAGATTTGAGTATATAGGTGATGAGAGAAGCCTGCATGTGTTCCATCTGCCTGTGGAAACCACAAGAACAATGATTAATCTAGACAGAGATTTATAGAGTGTAAAACCAAGGTCTCTGTCTGGACATCTTCCCTCACACATTCCTCCATTCTGTGACTCCCGACACGTGTCTTTTCTCAGGAGCACGAAAAAGTATAGTTTTAATTATTTTTTATCTCTCACAAATTTGTGGCCGTTCAGAGTGGAGACGGTCAGAGACATAGTCGCATGGCACCAGAATAGTGTGATTTAAAGCATGTATAGGGCTCCAGTAAGTTTTCTCAGAACAACAATGAAGATTTTGACTTCAGAGAATTTGATGTACAATGTCAAATGTGTCATATTTTTCTTTAACTTTATAAGATTAAATTTTAGCAGAATTTTTGGCTAAAAGTTCACTGATCAACAGCTGTTTGGAAGTGAGAGAAAATCTTAGAAGCAATAGGAAGCTGACCTTTGCGGACCTGGTCTGAACTTAGTGAGATAACACTTAACCCTCTCCTTGCCAAAATGGGTAGATCACCAGCTTTGAGAAACTGTCAGAATAACATAACATAACCTAAGCCTAAGCTGTAAAATTTTATTAGTATTTTCTATTGCATCACACTAAACAAGCAGCTCATATCATATCACTCATATCAAGCAGCTCATTCAAGGAAAGAAACCATTAGAATAGCTTCTTGTTTTGGAATTATTTTTAGGTTTCATGTTTTGTCAGTTACGAGAAGGATCATTACACATTACATTTTATAAGTACGCTAGTTATTAAAGGGATAGTTCACCCAAAAATGAAAATTCTGTCAGTATTTACTCACCCTCATGTTGTTCCAACCCCGTAAGACCTTCGTTCATCTTCGGAACACGAATTAAAATATTTTTGATTAAATCTGAGAGCTGGATCACTCCTCCATAGGCTTCTAAGGGATTGACACTTGCCAGCCCAGAAAAGTTATTAAAGACATTGTTAAAATAGTCCAAGTGACTACAGTGGCTCAATCTTAAGTTTATCAAGCGACGAGATTCCTTTTTGTGCGCAAAAACAAACAAAAATAATGACTTTATTTCAACTATTCATTTCCTTCTCTGTGGGCCTCTAGTGAGTTAATGTAGTGTGATTGCGTAGTGCTACGTCACACGTAGGCTCACTATTGGCCGACGCTGGTCATGTGTGTGATGCTTGTGACGTACAACACAGAAGCTTACAGTAAAAGCTCACCTAGTACACTAGTGAACTTTACGGATGGGCAATATGGCCTAAAATCCATATTGCGATATACAATGCAACCTCTTGCGATAACGATATATATCACGATATATAAATTATAATAGAACCATTTCAGAACAGTTTAGATGGACCATAAGGAAAGCCAAACTGCTAAATGTATTTTTTTTAAAGAAACGTATGTAGTTTTGAGAACATTTATTATGCAAAACTGTAATTATACAACATAATGTTGCAGATAAATAAAATTCAAGTACACTAGCTGCAGAGACTTAAACAAAGAAAAAGCTTTCCTTCCTTTAGTGCACGCCTGTTTCACACATACTCTGTGTGCAGTGCGTGTTGCGGTGGTATGTGGCACAGGAGCAGCACGAGCTATTGTGCTTTCACATATGCTGCGTTTGCAGTGCGCAACTGATCTACGGCTGTGTGTTTCAGCATTGCGATTCTATTTGTACACAGACAGTAGGCTAGTAATATGTCTACACTCCTATCACAAGACTTATGCTATTCACGTTTACTTAATAGGACACTTAAACTTATTACCTCTAAATAGATTTATATATTAAGTTGCTCAAGCAAGTGGCAAAACATTTATACATTTATTTTAAGATTTAACACAAATGACAAAAACAGCGCTCTCTCATGCCTTTTCTTTTGCATTTAAATCTTTTTTACAAGAAATATTGCAGTCTCAAAAAACTTGTTTTCCACCTCTACGAAGAGACAAGTGCATCCATTATGTCACGTTGTTGAGGTAATGTTACTGTGTAGTTGCCTTGCTTTAATTACCCCGAGCTTAAAGTTTAATAGAAGATGACTGTGAAAAAATAGTAGTATAATTTAATTAAATGCATTTAAGGAGAGATTTCAATATTTTCATATCAACCCGCGTTCATTTTGACCATGAACCATGCGCTGTCACTTTAATTCAGCACGTGCTGCATAGCAGAAAGACTGCGTGTCGGACGGCTTAAATCCGAAACAAGTCCAAATAATGGATGCACTGTTTTTTTTCACCAGCTCCTCCGTTTCGCTTTCAGCCATGTTTACTCAAGATGACGAATACGATGATGCTTTGCAGCTGGTTGCAGCTCGTGGCTCTAAATTTTGCGGGTAGATTGTTTTGCGTCAACATGCATTATCGCGATTTAAAATAGAGAATTAAAATCTCTATCGTAGGCCAATTTTGTATCGTTTAGATCGCATATCCTTTATATCGCCCATTACTAGTGAACTGACTCGAGGCCCACAGAGAAGGAAATGAATAGTTGAAATAAAGTTGTTATTTTAGTTTTTTTTGCGCACAAAAAGTATTCTCGTCGTTTGATAAACTTAGGATTGAGCCACTGTAGTCACTTGGACTATTTTAACGATGTCTTTAATAACTTTTCGGGGAACACGTGTCAATCCCTTAAGAAGCCAATGGAGGAGTGATTCCAGCTCTCAGATTTAATCAAAAATATCTTAATTCGTGTTCCGAAGATGAACGAAGGTCTTACGGGGTTGGAACAACATGAGGGTGAGTAAATACTGACAGAATTTTCATTTTTGGGTGAACTATCCCTTTAATAATGTTTTTGCTGGCATTTCAATTTCTTAAAGCGTGGGAAAATTTCTATCAACGTTGTTGTTGATTGTGCCATTGTACCAAACACACTGCTGTATTCATGACCATTTAACATCCTCTGAGTGGCGGAAGTTAAACACACAGTCAAGAACAGGAATGTCGTCTGCACGCCATGTCGTATCTGGCACATTTGACATGGCACGGAATTTTGCACAACAGCCTTACAGAGTGAATCACGTCAGCATTTGCTTGCTTCAAGTCATTCAAATCATTGTGTCTCTCATACACACAGCCACAATGAACTCATATTGTAGACTTGTGGACACAAAGATGGTTCTGTTGATAGGGGTCAAACTGGCTCCAGTCAGGAAATGTACATTCATCTGTTATCTTTGATTGTGGCCCCAAAACAAATAATTGGTCTCCAGTGATCACATACACTGTAGGAAACACTTTTGTTGGAGAGGCGACACATTCTCACAGACATAAGAACTGCATGCATTATGGTTGCAACTTTATGTCTGCTCACTCACATAGCATAGACTGAACCAATAACTTAAAATTTGAACTAAAGCAAAAGTGAAAAGAGCTTGAGACAGTTTGTATGAGGTGTTGAAATAAATTGGTATATTCTGCCACCTAGTGGATACTTTTTAGTCTATAAAATCCAGATAAAACTTAGAGCCTTTTCACATGAAATTTTCACTAGTTTTTATTTTATTTGTCATCTAAATATGTTAGTAATAGTAACAAATGGATATGAATGTAAATTAAAACACATTTATGTATTTATACGTACACACACGCACAGTATATATATATATATATATTTACAAATATGTTTTTTAAATAATATTTTTCTTTATTTGTTTTCTGAAAGTCCACTCCACTTTAATTTCCACCACATGTGCATGTGTTGTGTTTAATGAAAATGACAGCAGTGAAATAAATCCTTTTTCTAGTTTGAGAGCGTTCATTTCTTTTTGTTTAATTAGAGAGGAAAAGCTTCATATTGGATCTCTTTCCTCACATCGTGCAAATTTTTCTTGGATTGTGATAACACAGATGTCACTTTGAAGATTTTTTATAATAACCCATGACAAGAAAATTATCTGGTGATTTGATCCAGTCTCTGTCATTTATACCTCACGTTGAACCAAGACAGTGTGTTCCAGGAACATGCTTCTCTGCCAAAACACACACAAAATAGTAAAACAACCCACAAATATCAATTTGAAGTCATTTGAACAGTATAAGTCCATCTTTTAAAATTCACTTTTAAGAGTTGTGTCCATGAGTTGCATGAGTGTCTCTTGCAGGTGTCAGTTTGCATCTGGCTCCCACACTTGTTTATATTTACATGGATGATATACATCGTGACAGGGGCAACAAACTGTCCTCGATGACTTTTCATAAAGGTTACACAAAGCTCTAGATTTGGGATGTCAAACTCAGTTACTGACCAATTTGCTGCCCTATTTACCTGATGCTCTTTGCATCTCAGCCCATTCCACCACTGATCATTGTGTTCACTCACACAGAAACTGCACAACTTTATTTCTTGATATATAGCTTGTATCTAATATATACTGTGTATATATAGATCATTAATAGTTTAAATGATCTTTTATTTAATTTATTTAATTTCAGTTTAAGTTGTTGTGATTTTGTTTTGTTATGTGCTTTTGTCAGTTTTATTAGTCCTTTAAAAAATATATTTTAGCTTTTTAGCTATTTTTATCAAAGTTTAAATAATATAGAACTCTAACTTTTTATTTCAGGTAGTTGCCAAGATAATATTTCAAAGTTTTTCTTTTGGATTTCATTTAATGTTATCAATTAGCAAAAACATTTTTTAACAATGTTAGTTTTAATGAACAACAACAAGAACAACAAGAACAACAACAAGAACAACAACAACAACAACTGATTTGTTTTTCTACATGTTGTTTGCACCACAGGAATTTTGTTGGTCATTTCACATGACGTTGATTTGGTGGACAAAGGATTTCAAAAAATAATGCCAGGACACTTAAGGACTAGCTGAAACATTCTAAGACTGAACTGAACACACTTACTGTTTCCAATGACTGCAGCAGAATTTAAAGACAGACTGAACGCAACAGTCATTAAGTGTCCCCGGCTTATCAAGCAGTGAAGTAGCATAATACAGTTGAAAATACATTGGCTACTTATAATAATTAAACACTTAACATACTGTATACTGTACATGTTTTTGTCACTTGAAAACATCTAATTTTTCATTGATAATAAATTTTGCTCCACATAACCTTTGATGGGCACATACTGGTCTGAACATGTTGTTTCAGCGCATATGTGCGTGAGATGATTCTGCAACACTACATACTCTAGATATGGTTTACATATGTATTGCTGTGTCCACCTGCTGTTTTGGAGGGGAGGGGACAATGACACCTTCAGTGTGATATTGCTCAAGATGACGAGGGGTGGCATGGCTGTTGACCATATGACTTTTGTTTGTTTACAAATTCACTGTGCTGAGGTTGTGAAATCTGTCATCTGACATCTGTCTTGAACTGCCTATGCACACCAACCATCTGATCTCTCTTCCAGAACCATACAGACGAATGTTGGTGGCAAGCGGCCATCAGTACTACTTCAGGGGTGAAGGACAATCGAGCCTAAAACAGTTTATATGGTACACAACTCACCCCTTGCTCAATGGTCCTAGAAAATCCTCCTGACCTGCCATGTTGTTGTGCAGTCAGGGAAGTTCTGGATGTCTAAATGCCAACAGCTATCACATGGGTCTTGTTTGGCCTGACTTTGTGATTTGCCTACACATTTCTACTGCCGATGGAGAGCTTGGAAAGGGAGGGGGTCGTGTTGCTAAGTTTGGCGTGTGACTTGTTCTTTAGTGGGTTGTGTTGGAGGGCAGCATGTTTTTTCGAATCAAGCCGCACAAACAAGTGGTGGGAGCAATCTTGTCACAGCTGCCTCACATATCAAGTGTCACAGGCAGCTGGACAGTATATAAGCCCTGAGTGTGTTCTGCCTCGACAGATCAAATAAGCCTCAGTAAAGGAAGAAAAAACCAGAAAAGCTCAAGCTCAACCAAAAGGCAAAGCCGTGAAGGTTATAAGGACTCTACCTCAAACAAATGGACATCAGAACGGGTCAAATAGTCCGGGCTCCGAGTCCCATGGAGAGCCTAGAGAAGCAGCTGAGCTGCCCCATCTGCCTGGACATGTTCACAAAGCCAGTTGTCATTCTACCATGCCAGCACAATCTGTGCCGCAGCTGCGCCAGTGACCTCTACGACTCCAAAAACCCATACCACTACTCTGGAGGTATCTTCAGATGCCCTACCTGCCGCTTTGAGGTGGTTCTGGACCGCCACGGTGTCTATGGTCTTCAGAGGAACCTTCTGGTGGAGAACATCATTGACATCTACAAGCAGCAGTTGGAGAAAGGAGGTAATGCCCTTGAACCCCCATTGAAATCCAAAGAAACAAAAGAGCCTACGTGCGAGGTACACGAAGATGAAAAAATTAACATCTACTGCATAACCTGCCAGACACCGACCTGCTCCATGTGCAAGGTATTCGGTCAGCACAAGGACTGTGAGGTTTCCACTCTAAAAGTTGTTTATGAAGCACAGAAGTCCGAACTTAAAAATTCAATCGACCTTCTAGGCGCCAGCAACAGCTGCCTAAAGGCGATGTTAACGCAGATGGAGGAAAACAGCAAAATGGTGGAAGCAAACAGCCAAGTGCAGAAGCAGAAGCTTGGGGAGAAGTTTGACCTACTCTATGCCATCCTAGAAGACCGCAAGACCCAACTACTAGAGAAGATTGCTCAAGAACAGGATGAGAAGGTGGCTGTGGTGCGATCTCTAGTTCAACAGTACAATGAACACCTGCAGGCCAGCATCAAGCTGATGGATAAAGCCTCCCAGACAATAGAAAACTGCAATACGGCAGAGTTCCTCATCGCTGCTAAGCAGCTTATCACTGAAGCCAAAGATACATCCAAGAACTCACAACTAGAGAGACCAGAGCCAGGCTTTGAGAGTATGGACCACTTCACGCTCTTCACTGAAGACGCAGAGGCCATGCTTGCAAAACTGGACTTTGGAGTCAGTGGCGATGATGAGGAGGAAGAGGAAGAGGAAGAGGAGGAATAAGCAATGATAGACTTTAGAAAAAAGACTTTGTAGGGAAAAAGAGATGACAGCAGATACAAACCTCAGTCATAAGGACAAGAATCTAGCTGCTTTTGATAACTGTGGGACAAGGGAAGTGCAATCTTAAAGCAGTTTTAGTACAAATTGTACAAATTGCAGCATTTGTAATGTATTTTCCACTTGATTTTTGTACTTTTTTATTAATATGGATGTTAATATTGAATTATGTTTTTTATATTTTTATTAGAATGTAGAAATTTATGTTTTGTTTGCAAAATTAAAGCTAGATTATATGCTGTAGAATACAGCTCTGCCAACTTACTTTAGAGTGTCATGTGAGATCCAAATGTTTGAATACTTGAAATATTAAATGCACTCGACTGATGAACTGCAATGTAATGTCCATTTTCATTGGATAATTTGGTGGAAATAAAAGGACTTAATAAAAAGTGTCACTTATTAAATTATTCATTTGTTGAAGTGCACACACCTTCAGATGACCTTAAAATTCTTAACATTTTACCCCTTTTAACTGTGTGGCTATATCTGCATTCTCTCCAACCTATCCTTGTGAGGCATTGAGCTACACAGTTGGAGTGGGTGGTTATTTTAGCTTGGTGAGAATGAGAGAAGCCACATGACTCCAGGAATAGGCTCACAGTAGGATGCAGACCTCATGTTTCCAACCCTGACAATTACAGCTGCTGGTAGGCATGTTTGACAAAGTTATGGGCCAGAGGTTAACACTGACTCTTCTATCAACCACGGGAACAGTTGCTATGGCCCTAAAACAAACCCTAACAGATGATTTGAATAACAATGCAGTACCTGTCAAGCAACCAGCAAACATTATATATAAGCTAGACTATTATTATTATTATTTTTTAGAGAGAGTGAACAATACCTTATTTTATCAGGATTTGCAAAAACTATAGCGATTTTACAGAAACACCATCAACACTGGTCCTTGAACAATACACTATAAATACATTTTTTCCCTTCAAAATAAAAGCACTGATACTGGAGAGATAAACCATGTCAACACATCTACACAGCATTTAGATGTTAAACTCAACTATTGCTTGGCAAATAGTCATTTAAATGACAAAGGCAATACTGCAAACCTTTCCACATATCGCTTTTTTGTTTGTTTGTTCTTTTTATTGTATTAATGATTATTAAAATGTTGTTACTCTACATTTAAATATTCAAACGTTAATTCACAATATTTGTCAAAATATTAAAAAAAATATTTCAATAAATCTTTTGTATAACAGTCAAACTAATCTAAACAGGCATGTAATTCTTCCACTCGTACCTGGCTATGAACCCAGTGCCCTGTGGGCTAGATCCAGCTTGCTGACCTACAATATGAGGACTGGCTTACCCCATTGGCTTACTCAGCATATACTTTAATATGTCCATTAACAAATTCAGACTCAAATCTTTAAATTTAACTAAGAGAGAGTACTTTTTTGTAGAGACATATAGAAAACAAAAAACGTATAATAACAATAACAATTCTGTGCCCATTTAAGAGAAAAATATGGTTTTGAACAAAAGAATCAGCTGTTTATGGGGTTGACCTGTTGATTTAAAATTCTCAAAGAATGTTGGTCTGAGCTGTTGAGAATAGTATCGTGCATGTCTGTCATGTATATTTATCTGTTTAGTTTGAGGCTCAGCTTTCCTATTTCTAACATGCTGGAGCTGAAGGCCACACTGACACGGGATGAAGTGTGTGCACGTGTGTATCAATACCTTCTTGGTCCAGAAACTAATTTAAAGATGTTCCTCCAAGATTTTCCATAAAGAAATTATTAATTCATACAACTATCATTTTTAAGTACTATATTTATATTCTATTTATAATTGTATTTTATTTATTAAATTATATTTCTAATTTCATAATCATATCTAATAATCTTTTTAAGTAATATAAAGATACCTTATTTTCCATTAGGAAATGAGCCACAAACAATACTTTAACTTATTACAACACATTAAAGTGATTTCTATTCTGGCTCTGTTTACAGCTTTCCTTTTACAGTGTCAGTGTCATACTTTTCCATTTAACCACATTTATTCTTGAGAAACTCTTTAGATCGTTTTAGTTCCCACTTTACAGCTCATCTGTGAAACACTCAACCAGTATGTGCAAAGATCCATTTGGTGCATTTGAAAAGTCACTGAAAGCTCAGCAATGCTTCCCTAAATAAGAACAGGACTTCCCCTAGCCATCACCCAAAGCAAGGGCAGTGCATTAGAGCTAATTTTAGAGTATTGAATCAGCCTGCTCATAGTCTAGACTCAATGCACTAAAGGGCAATTCTCATTCAACCACCTACCCTAAATCATGAATTAGGACACATCTTTTACTTGAACGACAGCCCTAGAGATGGGCTTTTCTGTTGATCACTAAGGTAGAGACAGTTACAGACCAGGGAATGCATTGTTTAGCAATTAAATTCCATGTGAGAATCTGCTGTGTCATTTTACACAAGACATGAAACTTTACTGTGCCATTGCAGAATGCATATCTAAGACTGCGCTGTGGTGTGTAAAACTATCCCAGATTCATTTTTAGCCACCTCAGACATTGCCTGTAGATGGGCGTACAGTAAATAGAAACTTTCACTCTGTCATCTTGCCATATGCCTCATAAGCTCTAATGTAATGTGGAAGTCAAAAGGTTGAACATGGCAGGTGGCAAATTCTATCCTTGCAGTTTTCCAAACGTAAAAAATGCATTTATGTACAAGGTAAAGTGATGTTGTGTTGAATATCAACATGTTTGTCATTCGGCTTTTATACTGTACAAAAGTTCATTATACAAGTTATTAATTTACAGTAACTTATATTTCAGACAAAAACTGGCCAGTTAGTTTACTATACTATTATAGGGTTGTCATGGTACCAAAATTCCAGTAGTCAGTACCAATAACAGAACAATTTCAGTCAATCACAGTGTAGTGTTGGTTCAGTGTGGGTGTGATGGAAGAAGACAAGGGTCGGCGTAACTGGGACTCGTACACGTTTTTTTTACTCAGAATGCGTTGAACAGACAATGTGCGCGAGATGCGGCTTCACCATAGAACACTCTATAGCAACGTTCAAAACACTCTTTCCATTTTCATATGAACTCAGTCCATAAATTCTCCAGTCTTTTCTCGTGCACAAAGTCCCAGTCCTTTTCTCTCCCCGTTCTCTCACTCCAGCCGGCTTTTATGCGATCTCCCCACGCCAGTTACTGCAATCAGAAACAGGTAATCGTCATTTTGCACTTGACCTACTTACCCACCACTCGGCTCCGCCCTCGCTCTCTGCTACAGACTCCGCTAAACCACGCCCCCCTCACCACATACCCCCACCGCCCAACTCAGGCGGGGGAGCCATCCGGCCTGCAGCCCCCCCCCCCCTCTCCTCCTGGAGAGAAAGTCAGCCATCTGTGCACCCGGCCTGTGGACCACCTGAAATTTAAAAGGTTGTAAAGCCAGATACCAACGGGTGATCCGCGCGTTGGTATCTTTCATGCGATGGAGCCATTGCAGGGGAGCATGGTCCGAACAGAGGGTGAACTCCTGCCCCAAGAGATAATAGCGGAGGGTGAGAACGGCCCACCTGATGGCAAGACACTCCTTTTCAATGGTGCTGTACTTAGTCTCTGTCTTAGAGAGCTTACGACTAATGTACAGCACCGGCCGTTCCTCACCCTTTATCTCCTGGGACAGGACAGCGCCCAGCCCCCTGTCCGAGGCGTCAGTCTGTAGGGTAAAAGGGAGAGAAAAGTTATGAGCCTGTAAGAGCGATCCGCCAGATAGACCAGCCTTTATCTGGGTAAAGGCCTGCTGACACCGCTCCGTCAACTGGACGGTATCTGGTGCTTCCTTTTTAGTTAGGTCAGTCAGCGGGCTAGCGAGGTCCGAATAACCAGGCACAAACCTTCTGTAATATCCGGCTAGCCCCAGGAACTGACTAACCTCCTTTTTGATCTTAGGACTCGGACAGGTCGCAACTGCTGCCGTCTTATCAATTTGGGGATGCACCTGTCTATGACCCAAGTGGAAACCCAGATACCTAACTTCCACACGCCCAACTGCACACTTCTTTGGGTTGGCCGTGAGCCCCACTTCCCGCAACATCCTGAGGACAGCTCGCAAATGCTGCATATGCCGTTGCCAATCATTACTATAGATGATAATATCATCCAAGTAAGCAGCGGCATATGTAGTATGCGGCCGGAGAATTCTGTCCATCAGACGCTGGAAGGTCGCTTGAGCCCCGAACAAGCCGAAAGGAAGAGTAACAAATTGTTGTAATCCAAACGGCGTTGTGAAAGCGGTCTTTTCTTTGGATATTGGAGTTAAGGGGATCTGCCAATACCCCTTTGTCAAATCCAGTGTCGAATAAAAATGAGCGGTACCGAGCAGATCAAGTAATTTGTCAACCCGAGGCGTTGGATACGCGTCGAATTTCGACACCGCATTCACCTTGCTATAGTCCACACAGAACCGGACCGAGCCGTCGGTTTTAGGCACTAAAACTATCGGGCTTGCCCAGTCACTGTTGGATTCTTCTATTACCCCCATGTCCAGCGTAGCCTCTAATTCATCCTGAACTATTTTCTTTTTATGTTCAGGTAAGCGATATGGCCGGCTACGCACTACTACGCCCGGTTCGGTCTCAACGTGGTGCTGAATGAGATTTGTCCGACTAGGCAGGGGCGAGAACACATCCGCAAATTCTGCTTGTAAATTACGTATATCAGTGAGCTGGGACGGCGAGAGGTGATCTCCTCCAACTGCCAGAGCGAGAGATTGAGAGTTTGAGCTCGCCTCTGGACCGAGATCCTCCTCCCCGCTCACCACCGTTGCCAGCATCACTGACTCCGCCTCATTCCACTTTTTAAGGAGGTTGAGGTGGTAAATTTGAGGTGCCCCTTCCCCATCTGTTCGGATAACCTCATAGTCGAGATCCCCAACTGGCCGTGTGACCTCAAAGGGTCCTTGCCACTTCGCTAGTAATTTTGAACTGGACGTGGGGAGCAATACAAGTACTTTATCTCCCGGTGCAAACTCTCTTAGTCTAGTCCCCCTGTTGTACAGCCGACTGCCTGTCCTGAGCCTGTAACAAATTTTCCATAGAAAGCCACCCCAAAGTGTGGAGTTTTCTCCAGCACCCCGCGGGGCTGACGCCCATAGAGAAGCTTGAAGGGGGAAAACCACGTGGAGGCTTGGTGAACCTCGCGTACAGAAACAAGAGGGGTTCTAGCCACTTATCCCAATATTTGGCGTCTTCCCGCACAAACTTACGAATCATGGATTTCAACGTGCGATTAAATCGTTCCACCAGTCTGTCCGTTTGTGGGTGATAGACGCTGGTGCGAATCGATGTAATGCCCAACAATTCGTAAAGTTCACGAATGGTACGTGACATAAACGCCGTGCCCTGGTCGGTGAGAATCTCTTTCGGGATTCCCACCTGGGAGATTAACTGAAACAGTGCGCTCGCCACGCTCTTACTAGAAATACTGTGAAGCGGCACTGCTTCTGGGTATCGCGTTGCATAATCCACTAGGATCAATGCAAAACGATGCCCCCGTGCAGATCGTTCCAATGGCCCGATGAGGTCCACGCCAATTCTTTCGAAGTGGACCTCTATTAAAGGAAGGGGGCACAACAGTGCTTTTGGGGTGGCCGGTGGATTCACCAACTGACATTCACGACAAGATGCGCACCACTTGCGCACATTCTCGTGAATGCCCGGCCAAAAAAATCGGGTCATTAGACGATTCAGTGTAGCTGTCTGCCCTAAATGCCCAGCCATCGGATTACAGTGAGGTACTCTTTGGTACTAATAACTGAGTTGTATCTTGCTTTGATTGGGCGTCCTGGGTCACCCGATACAACTTATCTTTTATGATTGCGAAATAAGGATATGAAAGTGGCCGGTCTGGGTGGAGAGGCTGTCCGTCGTTTGTACGGACTTGGTCAAACGCATTTTTGAGCGTCTCGTCTCGGGACTGTTCCATAGGAAAATCATCACGCTCTGAAAGTGACATTCTCTCAACAGCGTTCCGTTCCTCTGGCACAGGCACCGACGGTACCGGCACAGCCTTTCCAACCTGAGCGACCGCTCTCTTCCCCCGCTTCCTTTTTGTCCCAGAAGCACCCGCACACAAATGTGCCAATAACACTTTGAACCCCGGCCAATTAGTCCCCAAAATTAGCGGGTGTTGGAGGTGCTGGCTAACGGCCACCTCCACACTATGCTTTTGGCCCCGGAATTGAATAGTGACTGGCATTAACGGGTAATCCACCACCTCCCCCTGGACACACCGAACCTTAACCATGCGGCTCTTATCCAATGCCTCTGGTTGAATCAGGCTTTGATGGATGGCGGTTTGGTTACAGCCTGAATCCACCAAGGCCTGATAAGTACTCCCCTTTATAATTACTGGTATCTGGTACAGTCCAGCTTGATCGGGGGCGGTCTGCGGTGTGTCAGGGACCCTAACCAGCGTCCCCACCTCCATCACTGGACACTGATCGACAAAGGGCCCAGGGTCCCCGCAAAGCCAACAGGCCCCAATGCCGGAAAGCTGGTCAAGGAATTGGCGCGGGGAGAGCGTGTGCAACAGCAGTGGAGCGTTGCCGGGGCCAGAGGATGCCCCCCTAAACGGTGGTCGGGGAGCAGGAGCAGGCTCCACCGCAGGTCCTGTCCTCCAGCGGGGCACTGGTCTGGGTGGGAGAGTCCTGAACTTTAGTACAGGGACAGGAGGAGAAGGGGAGAGAGAAGAGGGAAGAGAGAGAGAGAGAAGCTGCTGGAAGGGGTTCGCCGACCCCTGGGCACGCCACCATCTGGTCCTCCGCCAACTGGATGGCCTGGTTCAGCGACGTCGGGCGGTGGCACTGGACCCACTCCGCGTTCTTCCGGGGAAGCCGCGCCACGAACTGCTCCAGTACCACTTGATCTAGGACTATCTCAACATCGCATCCGTCGGCCATCAGCCACTTGCGGCACGTGTCCCGGAGCTGCTGCGGAAAGACGAAGGGTCGGCCAGACTCACTGCTCCAGTGACCGGAACCGCTGTCGGCTCTACTCCGGGGTCCGGCCGACCCGCTGCAAGATGGCGCGTTTGAGGCCTTTATAGACCAGGAG